>NC_044030.1:53762588-54082588 GCF_900496995.4 Aquila chrysaetos chrysaetos
CCTTCTTTGACCTTCCTTGTCTGGCTGACATACCTGTAGAAGCCCTTATTACTCTCTGTGTCCCTTGCCAAGTTCAGCTCCAGCTGCGCCTTGGCCTTCTTGACCCCATACCTACACAACCAGCGAGCATCCCTGTACTCTTCCCAGGATACCTGTCCCTGCTTCCACTGGCCATGCATTTCCTTCTTGCTTTTTAGTTTGACCAGCAAGTCTTGTCTCATCCATGCCAGTCTCTTGCCTTCCTTTCCTGATTTCTTACACCTGGGGATTGAGAACTCTTGTGCTCTATGGAGAGCTTCCTTAAAGTTCTGCCAGCTGTTGTGCTCCCTTGTCCCTGAGCGCAGTTTCCCAGGGGGTCCTGTTAACTAACTCCTTGAACAGCTGAAATTTTGCTTTCCTCAAATTCGGGGTCCTGACTTTACTCTTTCCCTGTCCCATTTCCATCAGGACTGTAAACTCCACCAGTGCAGGATCACTGCAGCCCAGGCTGCCTCCAGTCTTGATGTCTCCGATCAGCTCACTTGCATTGTTACAACAGGTAGTAATTTTTGTTCACAAAAAAGAGGTGAATAAGGCTTAATGAACTGTGGGAAGGATCCACTGGCACAGATGGGGAATTTGGATTATTACAGAGAAAACAGTAGTATAGGAAGAGAAGCAGATAAACTATGCTAGAGATGCCACTCTCAGTTTTCTAAATTCTGTTTTACATGATATCCATATGCCTTAAAATTAAAGTTAGTATAAGAACTATTCTGTGTTTAAACAATTAGTAGAAAAGTTATGACTGGTTATGTGCCTCTTTATGTCACGATTTTGACAAAGAGCTAGGAGAAAGAACTTTTCCTATGCTGATACCTATTCCCAATAAACATTAGAAATCTGTATTTCTCTTGCGATTATGAGGCATTCAGCATTTAAGAATGCAGAGACAGTCAAAGACTCATTTATCTCTTTTAGGATTTACATGATTACCACTGAATATCCTAATCCATGTCACATATGTAATTTTTCTCATGACTTCACAATTCAGAGCTGGCAAGACCCTGATAAAAAATCAGCAGTCCAGTAGATCACTGTAGGAAAAATGTCCAGTTTCTTAATTATTTGTAGAAACCAAATGCCAAGCATACACAACACAGCTGAAAGAAATCAATCTTCTACCAAAACAACGAACGGCCTGTCTTTTCTAAATCATTCATACATATTTGTCTGTTTTGTGGGATATGACACTTTAAAACAACAAAGATGAAGCAAGGCTTGTCACAGAGCAACATGATTTTCAGTTGCATGGAGAATTTTCAGTGACTTATTGATCCTGATCTTGTTTGATTGGATTTTTTTTGAAAATACTGTTCAAATAATATCTTAATGTCGCATTCTTAAATCTATATCATTAGATATCTAAATAATTTTTGCAAGATTTTTGATTTGTAAAGGTTTTTTTTTTTTTTCTCTTTAAGTAAAGATGTTTTAAAACATAGACCTGATTAGATATCTCTTCCCCCTGCCCCCCACCCCTCCTACCCCCCTTCTTTGTGCTAAGATAAAAATGATGAAAAAAGGGAGAGGTCAGTAGAAAAGCCATGACCACGATGTGAGAGTTTTCATGGTACCAAGGCTAAAACTACTAGGGAATACTTTTTTAATCCGTGTTAATAAATGTTATTTACTATGTTTAACTTGTTTTTTAATCCCAGATTCTGTTCTGGACTACTACAAGTTTTCTTTATGGAATAAAGCACTGAGATTCACAAATCCGCTTCTCCCTCCTTTCCCATACAGCTTCTCATATACTAAGTTGATTTTTCAACAATTTTTGTCATTATATATCTTAAAAATATAACCATAATCAAAGAGAAGTTAAAGTATATTACATACAGGAAGATGAGATCATTTGCCTCTTGATCTGTAAAATAATGAGCAACAGAACTTGTTAAGGTTCCATCATTTACAATATTTAATAATGGTATAAGTAAAATTGCAGAGTAAGTGCAATGTGGAATGTTCCTTCTCTGGGAAACAGATGGACTGGGTAATCAAAATTCCCTCTTTATTTAATTGCAAATTTTTTCCTTTTTAATGACTCTTTGTTTTGGTTATTGTCACAGCTGTTAACAGCTGACTCAAAGCTGTTACAAATTCTTAACACTGATTTAGCCAAATGGTAGACCTCAATATGACATTTGTCTTTCAATTCCAGCACAATATAGTAGACATTTTTTCTTTCATCCCTTTCTTCCTCTACTGCTTTCCTTACTCTGTGTTCTCATTACTGCTACTTTAAGAAAAAGTAACAGAACTGGCATCTTCAGGTATACTTAAAAATGTGTTTGAACTCAGACCCTTTCTTCTCCAACTTGCATAGTTTTAATGAACATTAAAGTTTTCAGTTACAGCTTTATATAACTTATTCTCCATGAGTAATCTTAATAGTTGCCATAATCATACTTGTAATGGCTTTTAAACTAATAAGGTATTTAGCTTAAAAACATCTTCATTTATAAGATGGTAAGAAATAATTACCTTTTACTTCTTTTAAATGGGTTCATAATTAACATTTCTAATTTTAAAATTGAAATAAATACATCAATATAAATGTAAAATGGGATTAATGAGCGCCTGATATAGTAAAAAATATTTTCACCTCCATGATTCTGTAAGATGTTAAGATTTTCTGAATGACAAAAACAAATCAGATTTGTTGTTGTTCATGATGTTCCATGAGTTTCTATACTATAAAACTCTTGTGGAAAATGAAAAAAAAAAAACAAACCCCAAACAAAACCACACACAGACAAACAAACAAAAACAAAACAAAACAAAAAAATCAGCAAAAAACTAAAATAAAAACATGGAAGTTTTTAGTTTGTTCCAAAACCATGGAAAACTTCCCATTTGCACAGCATGTGACTTTAACACTTTATAAGTGAACCAAAATTTAACCATTATTTCAATACAAATGACTATTAGAACTCCAGTAAATTTATAAAGGTAATAACCAAGAGAGTAGGAAGCTATTTTATACTGTTTACTGTACAATGAGAAAGCTCAGTGAAATATATATTATAAGGTTATAACATTTGGTTTAACCTTCAAGAATACTTAAACTCATATGTTATTCCATTGGTATGAATAACAGCTACTCAGCTATTGGAAAAAGAAGGCATGAAATTAATTTTCAAGACAGACCTATGGTGACTTTTGAGTATGTTGCAAATAGTAGTCCAAATTCTGTTATCGACAACAGGCAGTGTTTCCATTGATATCAATAATAGCTTTGCCATAAGAAGGCATGATTCTTCAAAAGCTGCATGTAACTTTCAATCAAGCTAAAAAACTTTTAAAGAATAAACATTTCACATGAGGATTTTTAACTTTGTCTTCTCTGCCAGAAAATAAAATTTCTTCATTTCTAACGTTTAATATCCCCAATTCTGTACTAAAAATCTATGTGACAATGCACACAGAGTAATTGAATGATCATATGCAAAATTATGTCATATAACATTGCCAGGTCCATAACAGTAAAATAAGCTGGGGGAAATAGAGGTATCTTGTTATATGTTAAAAAAAAAAAAAAAGTTTATGAAATTATGTTACTCTTTGAACTTGAAGAATAATTTTGCCAGATTTCTCCTCTGTGTGAACTGAAAAAAAAAAATCATACATTCATTATCAAAAGTTATGATTTTCTAAACAAATAAAACCTAATAAAGACTCTAGACAGGCAAAAGGCATTTTGTTTTAATCATTTGCAAGTATAATACTCAGTATATACGATGAAGCCTTTAGCATATTTTTTGTGTTTATATATTGATTCTATAGATATTTAGCTAAAAGGAATAGTTTGCACAGGCATGTCTTGAAAAAGTTGAAATACACTTCCCTAACAGAAAGTGTACTATCTGCTTTCACTTCACTGGGACTTGATATCTTTTACAATTAGAAAGACCTCTTGTAGCAAAAGTGAAAAACCTCACAAGATCAGAGTCTAAAGGAGTATTCAGTGTTAACAGGGCAGTCATTCATGTGTAGGCTCCTCATGTTTCTTTTCTTAATAAGGTACATTATATTCTAAGCACCAGATCTCTTCACCTCTTTGTAAATTGGCATAGTTCCATTCAATCCATAGGAAGTGTGTGCCAACCTTCAATGCTGTTAATTTTAAATCAAGAATGGATGTCTTCCCAAAAGATTCATACTTTATTATAGATCTAGAGGAGTAATTTCTGGTTGAAATATTGCAAGTTTATAGCAAATAAGCCTCTATAACAATTCCCTATGAGTACAAATTATTTTGCAAGTTCTGGTCTCATTAAAAACTGTTTTGCAGCAACCAAAAGGGTGTATATGTACCAGTGTGCCTGGAGTTACACTTTTGTTAGTCTGACTAAAATAAGAAATAATATTTCAATATAAGGGCCACAAGTAGTCTGAAAAGTAAACTGTTTGGGTTGCTGCAAGGGATTACTGGTAAAAATGAAGGGTTTAAGTACACTTTATGCTAGCTAATTATTTGACTTCTGTAATCCACAATATTACCACTAAATGATTACCCCCCATCTCAGCCCTCCCAGGCCTCACTAGTACAAAGTGCATTTTTACGCCATGTAACAAGACATCTGATACTGAGGGCTGAAGGTGGTTGTTAGTCTGAACTGGATCTGAACTGGCAGACCAAAGCTAAACCACTCCCATTTCTCATAGACATACCAACATAAACTCAGTAAGAATTTCTTTACAACTTCCCTGATATTGCAGCAAGCTGCTGTCAGCAATGCATTAAGCTTCAGGACCCTTGAAAAGCTTGATCACTATTCAGCACTACAGTAGCAAATTAGAAAAATGCAATGGCAAAAAAACGAAACAGATAAGAGCATGAGATCAAGGATTCTTCATATCTCAAGAGGCCAAGAGAGTCTGAAAGAAAGTAAATTATTTCAACTAGTTTAACATAGGATCTTTGAGTGGTATACAGTAACCAGACACAAGACATCTTTTTGCTTTCATCCTAAATTCTTGTATTTTACTGCTTACCCAGTAAAGTGGTATACCTCGCAATGATGTTTTCTGGGCCAAAGTGACTCCAAAATGAAAAATTTGAAGTAATGTAGACTCTAATTTTATTTTTTTAAATTGCTATATGTCTAATATTCTCATTTTACTCTAAATTTTGGAACTATTTTTCATCAAATTTTATAATTCTGTGGAATTTGAAGAATATATCTTTAATAAACATGTTAATGCAGATAATTACCTGATCTGTCAAGTAAACTTGCCAGATCACTTAATAAATAGTGAATTTAAAAAATCCATACAGCTCTGCACATTAATTCAGTCTGATGGCCCATGAGCCAAAGCTGTTTCACATAGGCTGATCTTTAGTCCAGTTTTTGCACAGTGAAAAAGTAAGATAAACTAAATGAACTTGAAACATTAAATTCTACGAATTTGTGTTAAACAGGTTAAGCTATGAAATTTGATTGTCCTCTTCACAATATCCTAGATGACAAGATGTTCAATATGAAATTTTAATCTGAGTTTTGCATGACCTCTTTAAAAGTTAGGTGGAGCAGTGGAATAAACAAAACTGTTCTGGGTGTTTTTAATTACTTGCATGTGTGCAATCTGTACACTGTGTTTGTTCTGAATGTGAAATGCCCTGTGTTTTGTTCTGAAATCACAGATTTCCTTTGAATAGTTTGAGAGAATATTTAGTACTAAATACTTTTATAGGAAGAATTACTAGGTGAGATTGTGACTATGTAGTATTGCAAAGGTAAGAGCAAGATATCAGTCCTTGGTTATAAAAGTGGAAGCTGTAAAGGGAAAGATGTGAGCGGTTAAGGAATTTGTTACCATCACGATTTCTCACTCAAGACAATTATGGGAAAAAAAAGATTGTTTTTGAAAAGTAGAAACTAATTCTAGGCTGGCAGGTAATGGTTCTTCTTTGTTACTACATCTATTCCAGGATGATTTAATCTGGGGCTAAAGTAAGCTTTCCTTATGCTTTGCTAAGGATCCTTGTCACTGATTTCCAATTCACTAGTCTGTTACTCTGTAGAGACTCAGTATTTGCTATGATTTGGTAAAAGATCAAAATTAAAT
This sequence comes from Aquila chrysaetos chrysaetos, assembly GCF_900496995.4. NCBI lineage: Eukaryota > Metazoa > Chordata > Aves > Accipitriformes > Accipitridae > Aquila > Aquila chrysaetos. The sequence continues at coordinate 53,768,703 of NC_044030.1, forward strand.
AAGAAGTCACAGTTCTTGTGCCCATTGCATGCATTTTACTTTTCTCAACTTTATAAGGATTTCTTCTGGAAATGACACTTGATGGAACCACTTGATGGTGGTTTTGGGTGCAAAGTACTAATGGTTCTGAGATAAAATCCTTGGCTTGGGGAATAAAATAAAGAAGCTAAAAGTGTACCAGAAATAGGGATTCATATTTACTCTGTAATGAATCTCAAGGTTTAGTTCTATATGGATTTTGGTTAGCTACTTTGTGTCTGCATGTTTATGGAATTAAGTGTTGAGTAGTTAATTAATTTTACTGCTATGTAGGAAATAAATCTTAGCCGGAAAATTATGTTTAATTTCAGTTGCTCCTGTATCACCAGACGACAGAATTGGTGTGATCACAGTACTCAAATGCAAAGGTCTGCATATCCAGATATTCCTGAGAAAAGGAAGTGCAGCTGCCTGCTGGACTGTGCTATAGATCTTGGGTTTAGTCAATGTTTTTTGCTCTTCTATCTCCATACCACACATTTCTGGCTAGCTGCCCCAGAGAGTCAGGCAGGTAGTTCAAGCACTTAACTGACCAGTCAGAACACATGCATATCTGTTACTAAGCAAATGCAATCAAGAAAGTAAATGCAATGTTTAGAAACAAGGATCTTTTTCTTTCCAAATATGTCTTACATTTTATCATATGTTTCATTATGGTTACAATGGCACTTCTTAACAAGGCATTTCCAACATAATATTTGTATGCACCTTTACTTCAGTGCACTCCAAACCATTTAGCACTTGCTATGGAGCCGAAGGAGAGGTAATTTCTATGAACTGGATGATTAGCAGAAACCTACTCCCCAAGCACAATTTTACCAAAGGAGGTGGTAGTGAATGAAAGTGTGTGCTGAAGGAGGAAAAGGAGTAATTATGTTCTGGCATAAGGGACTTTTGAGGAGTTTTCCCCACCCCTCGTTTTTATAGTATAACAAACAATATGTCAGACTGGATAGTTAATGTATAGCAATCCCTACAAATATATAGTGCACAACCAATGTGTCTGTTGCAGGTCTATAACTTGAAGAAAAATAATTCCCCTCTTTTACCCCAGCAGCCACTTTGGCCTTTTGATGGCAGCTTGCTCACCTTGCACTCGTGGCAAAACCTTGAGTTGCAGATTGTGCAGGGAAGTTGGTAGGCAGTATTCACTCAATATACACTACCCCAGAAGTCATTTGCTGCACCAACATATAGGTTTCTGCTGGTCATGGGTTTGACTGCCCCAACATAAAGCACCTGGAGATGACTTTCTCTTTGCCCTGGTAGCCATTAGATTATTGGCAATGCATACTTTCCTGACAGTGTTTCCCCTACATACTGTATTAAGATTCTGGAGACCACAGGAATTTCTCCTCTAATTCTTAAAATATAAATAAAGTAAAGGCAAAAGTGCCAGCTGGTTCTGCTGGGATTAAATATGTCTGCAGTGTACTGTCTTGCTAACCCAAGACATAACTGGAGGGCAAAAGGAAGAAAATGTCCCTTCTCCTTCTTTGTAGATCTATGGTAAGGTTACTGTGGACTGTGAAGAGGAAATGAAGAAAAGTATAAAGTCTGACTTTGTCATTTAGGTGTGAATGTGACTAGAGGGCATGAAGCTGCAAATGCCATCCCTGTCGGTAGCTGAAAGAGAAGTACAAAACACTGACATAACAAAATCCCAAAGGGACAAAATTTTAGGCCCTTGATGCTGTAAAACACTGTCTGCCTTAGCTTTTATTTTACTACAGACCTAGTCCATTCAGGCAACCTTTATTTCTGAAAGATATTACCTTTCTGTGCCCCTCTCTTTATAGTCTCTAATTTGCAAAAAAGCTACCACTCCAGAGTAGGTTTAATTTCCCTTACCACATTTACTCCCTCAATCATCACAATTCATTTTATTACTGGTAAAATTCCAGTTCATAGTATGCCAGCATGGCTGTTTTTCAGAACAGTTGCCTTTCTTAGAGAAAGGAGGAGGGATTGGGGAAAAAGAGGGGGAGGACAGAGAAGAAAAGAAAACAATCTAGATGCAATTATGAGTGACCTTGCAATACTGAACTGGCATACTCTACAGAATCAATAGCCAGACAAGTTTCTGTGGCAGATCCAATAAAAGGAAAAAGCACTGGTGTGGGGGAGGAAGCCAAGCAGATAAAAAAAAAGAGATCATGGTACTACTACTATGAAGGTGCCAATGCTCTGATACAAGTTTTGAGGCAGAAATTTGATTCACACAAAAAGTGACAGCTGTTGTGGCTTTGGCCAATTAAATGACAAAAAATGCAATAATTTTATGCTCTGTCTGGTATATAACCAGGTACTTGAAGACCAGGCAGCTAAGTGGAAACAATGAAGAGTACATAATTTGTTGCTGTGCAGCCAGAATTTTCCTTCTTTTTTTCCTCTTTCTTTCTTTCTTTCTTTCCTTTTTCCTTTCTTTCTTTCTTTCTTTCTTTCTTTCTTTCTTTCTTTCTTCCCTTCTTCTTTTCTTCCTTTCTTCCTTTCATTTTTTTTTTCTTTTCTTGATTTTTTCTTTTTATTTTTCCCTTTCTTTTCTGAAGGCAAATAATGTGCGGGTAGAATATTGTGGCAGATCAGTGTAGCTGATAAAATTAAAAGAGAAGCTTCAAAATATAGAACCCTCAGGCCCTGTTTGGATTTTTTATTTATTTGTAGAGAAGGAAATGCTTATTAATCATGCTTAATGTAAATTTTTTATCTCTACACAGAGGTACATCTAATCAGATGACGGCCATCTCAGTTGTAACTTTTGAAGGACAGTTTTTGATATAGGTAGGAAAGATCAGGGGGTGGGGTGTTTTGGGTTTTTTTTTCCTCTGTGAAAACAAAAGCCAATGAATTTGGGTTTTTTCCCTCTTACTAGACTTTCTTCAAAAAAAGAAAGGAATTGGGAATCAAATTTGATTTTATCTCCCTCTTTCACCCTGAATGTGTCCCTATTTTCTGGAAGTTCCTTTTAACTAAGGCACATAAGATAGTGAGGTACATCATGTAAATTTTATTGATCAAGTCTAGGCTGCTTGGGTTTCATACTACATTCATTGATCCCTCCATTGTCTCTGATCCCAAATTCTAACCTCAGTCTTTACTAAACTCAGGTAAAATCTGGCATGCATTCTTTCTGAAGGCTGCATTTGTGATTGTTGCACATTCCTGGACACTGATTCTGTGAACTATAGTGACGGAGAGCAGCTACATTTAGGACAATATCCTTCTTATTTGAAGTGTGTCATACATTATATTTATTTCACAAATTACTTTTCAGATCTGTCACACCAGGTTCACCCTTTCTTCTCTGAACTTAATAACAGAGGAATTGACAGTATAAACTTGTGAAGAGGAACAACCTACCTTTTGCACTGATTCCTCGGAGTTTGGTGCAATGCACATGAGGCAATAACCCTTCCTTAAGAATATATCTAAGCAGTGATACTTAGCAGTTTACTAATGTCATGGAATTATGTTTTGCTTGCTTTATATGTTTCAGTGGAAACATGATCTGTTCAGTGAAACAATGATGTTCCCACATCCCAGAAGGTTTTTCCAAGTCTTGCCAAGATTTTGGTCTCTGAGATTGCCTAGACATAATTGAAAGCTGGATTTGGGCCTTAACATCTATTAATATTTCTCCCCAAAAAAACCCTACACCACCAAAACCAAAAGCAAACAAACCAAAACCGCCATCAAAACCCAAACAAACAAAAAAAACCAAAGAAACAACCCCAAAACACCTGTATTAGAAACATGTGTTCTAAATCGTGATATCAAAGTAATAAAGAGAAGGACTGTACCAAGATCTTCCAAAGGAAGAGAATCATTGCTTGAAAGAAACATGCATATGGCTGTTTCAAGGCATTTCTATATACTCAGTACTGTAGCATCTTCAGTCTCTTTCAGTGCTGTTAGTGCCTGCAGATTTTTTAATGAAAGTAACACACACAGAGGTGAATGATGATAACATAGCTCCCACATGTACCTGCCTAGAGATTCTGTAGTAAGTGTGTTGTATAGCATGGCAATATTGAAGCAGATTATTAAAATGCTAAGAGGTCCATAATTTGAAATTTGGGATGCTTGTACAATCAACCAGGAACGATAATGAAATTATGTCTGTTTCTCCAAAATAGCTTTCTCACTTCTTGCAACATGTTAGATTTAAGTAAAGGGTTTAGGGAACATCTGTAGTTACTGCTGTGCTACGCTTGCATTATAAATTGCTTTTGTTTGCTTTCTTTTATAAGACAAATATCTCTGCCTTCCCCCTTCTTTTGGTGGCATTTTTTCGGAGCTCACAAAATTAAGATTTCACACTGAAGGGATTTTCTAAAAGTATGTGCCACATGCACCTGATGCAATGATGTATACCTGAGGTAAAGCCATCTCTGTTTCAGATGATGGCAGCCCCACAGGTCTATGGAAGAGTAGATGTGAGCAGTTAAAAGTGATACTCTGAGGACTTGAGCATCAACTTCCCAGTCCAGTTCTGAGTTTTCAAATATCCTTCCAGAGAAATAAACTCTGTCTACTTAATTATTCTGAAAGACTGAGGCAACTATATCTACTGTTGAGCCCTACCTAGTGGGAAAAGCAAGAGTAATTTCCAGCTGGAGATTAAATGAGAAATAGGGCTGGAGAAAGGGAGTAGAAACAGACTGAGCCTTGGCTTCGCTTATCTCATGTACAGCATAACAAAGTGAATAAAGTGGATGGACAATAGGGGATCATTTTCCCTCCCACTTTCCATAGTCGTCTTTTCCAAAGTGAGATATTTTTGTTTATTCTCTCCATAAAGATAATACCTGGGGGGCAAGACTTTGCTCTGAATACCACAATAATACAAAGTCCTTGACAAAATGAAGTTACATCTCAATTTAAGACATGAGTCAAAAGATATTTATGATAAGATGATCAGGGAAAAGGCACATGGTGGTATAAGTTCACTCTTACATCTATACTGCTTTCTTCAAAGTGTTTGGAGAAAAGGCTCAGGTTAGCCCCATGACAAGACATGACTGTAAAATCCATATGTTGGAGTGGCCTACCTGGGGGTTCATGAAACCATTTATTAGAATTGCACCAGTGAATTGAATAGATCTCAGGAGAATTGCTGCTGCCTTGTGCTCTTCTACCTCTCTGTGGTAACATCTTAATTTTCCCAGCCAGAAATTATTCATCTCTGAGGCATAAAAATACAGCATTTTAAAAAAAAAAGGTTTTTTCTTCCCTTTCTCCACTTTCTCAAATTACAGCAAACTGCATCAACTTTCAGGTTCTTTGCAGTGTATCCTTCCAATGCCTTTTCTTTTCAGACTCCTGAACACTGCCTGAAACTATTGGTTTACTCTCTTTTTTAAAAAAAAAAAGTTAAGATATCACATTTTTAGAAAGTTCACTTTCTGTCTTTAGAATGACCTTTATACTTTCTCTGGTTAGGAAAAACCATCTTTGTTTAAATATACAAACAAAATTATAGATTTCTCACTCCAGCTCCCCACAAGAACATTCTTCTTGGCCTTTGACATTCATCATGGACACTGCCTGCCAATGAAAAGGGAAGCATCTGTGGGTGTTTCTCTTGTTAATACTCTGGTGGTTCATCCATGTAAGTGAAGAAAACAGGAACTTTTAATAACATAACACTCTACAGTCAAACTCAACTTGTTATTAGAGCAGCTTGAAATGACATCAGGCTTCTTCCCACAGTAGTCAGAAAATGATGCTGATACAAAATAAACTGTTGGATTTCTTTTAGTTCATAATGTTCTATCTCAACATATTCTACATTCTGAATTTTGTACCCAGTTTAAAATTGCTTAGTGTTCTGTTTTGACAGAAATAAAGAAAGGTATATCATATAACTTCTGCATAATTATGAATGTGTGGTTTATGTAGTGTAACTTTTTACTGTGTATCCATATCTCAGTGATGAGCTATTACAAACACATCTCTGTTCTCTTCAGATGATGCATGTTTGTGCAGAGCTGCCAATATGAATCTTTGATACTTGAGAAATTGAACGAAACCTTTGCTACATTAAGTAATGAAATCAGAGAAGTGCAGTATCACATAAATGTTTGCAATTTCCCTGTTTTAATGCCTGCAGTTTCTTTTCTTTCTCTCTACAAAATTAACAAAATACATATTCCCTATTGAGAATGTATTATATATTAGATATAAAGTTTCCAGGTTCAGTTTTTGACATTAGGCAAGTTAGTTACTGTGCTCTGTTTAAATGATAGTGGGGGAAAAAAAAGAAAATCACTTCATAGATGAAAATTCTCTGAAGGAATTTTCTTCAAAAATCTTTTTATATTCAAGTTGCAATGAGACAAGAGCAAAATAAAACTTCCAACTGACACCTTTCAGATTCATTTTTTCCTTTTTCTCCTTTCTTTGCCTGTCATAAATAAACAGACCTCCAAAAAAACTACAATCCACCAGAAGACTAGTATGTGAAATTAAATTAGTTTAACATAAATCTCTTCTGCAGTTTCACCTACTGAAAATTACCTCACAATGTATATTCAAAACCAGTGTAATTAGACTTCGATATTAGAACCATGCATTAGGATTTTTATATGGGATTTTCAGATAACAATATAACTCTTGAATATGAATATGTATTAGAGAAGAACTTCTGTCTAATTAAAATGAGAAAGATATTTTGGATGGAAAGGATATTTTCCCAGGACTTGAAGAAAATACTTCAGTGGGTTTAGATGTTTTCTTATGTTCAGGTATTTCACAGAAATGTTGAGTTTAAGAAATGAAACAGAAGTAGCAAAGGATTTTATTATTCCCCAGAAAAATTATAAGTCCTGTAAAAATCTTAATTTACAGAAAAAAAGTAAAAGTACCATAGGATGCAAATACATATGGAGATTTCACGTGCTAGAAGAATCTATGTCTATCCATGTATTAAACCTTGTCCTTTATTTCCAGTGATGACAATGAGGATAAGATATGTATTACAGAAATATAGCATTTTAGGAAAAAAACATAGAATAATCAGAGATGACTTACAGGGGGACATTACTGTATTTCTGTACCAGAAAGCAGAATCACCTATGTTACTAAGTTGTCCTGCCATCCTTTGCAACAATGATTTAAAATAATTGATAGAAAGCATGCAGCAATCAATCACCATTAGGTGGTCAGTATGGTAGTTGTATTTGTGTATTGTTTTCCTGTGAAGATGGAAGGGAGAATTCAGCATAGAAGAGAAAAATAATCAGAAAATATAACTAAAGAAAACTTCCACAATTATATTCAGTGCTTCAGCTTATGGAAGCAGAAGAGACTTTTACTTTGTATGCCTTTCAGTTTGTACTTTTAGATTGTACATTTATTATGAGGTTTGACCTACTTCAACCGACTAACTTTGTTGAATTCACATTCCTCTGGTCTTCCACACTACAAATCTATCTAACAAATTGTAGTTGGACCTGACTGTTTGTTTCAATATAGACACCTGTCCTTTTGTTTGTGAATGTTACACTTTTTTTGGTTATATTTCCACAACATCTTCCTTCCCTTGCCTTCCCTTGCGTTCCCTTGCCTTCCCTTCCCTTGCCTTCCCTTGCGTTCCCTTGCCTTGCCTTGCCTTGCCTTGCCTTGCCTTGCCTTCCCTTGCCTTCCCTTCCCTTCCCTTCCCTTCCCTTCCCTTTTCCTTTCTTATTAACGTAATTTCAATTCTGTAATCCAAGTTTTTTGCAGTCCTTCCTAACTTCAAGTCCTAAGTAAATGTGATGAGCATATGCTTCATTTAATTCTTCAGTTCACTAAATAGAAATACTGCATAGTAACAGATTTAGCTAAGTTCCTACAAAGCCTCACAGAGTATGTCTTATTATTCTGACATGGAACTGTCCCTAACTAACATATGTACTTTTCCCACCTTTACTTGTTTACAGAAAACATGTAATAGTGTTCTTCTGGCTTTCCTAAGGTTCTGTATTTTTGTGCTCTCCCTTTCCTACATGTGTGTTGGAAAGACTGCAACCAGAGAAGAGGGTAAAGGAAGGGCCTCGATATTTATTAGCTCAGGCTGCTCTCTTCTTGAGACCATACATTTCAATCCGATCTGAATCCTCCCTCCCTGGCTATTTTAAGCAGAGGCAATGTGCATAGCTGGCTTTTGTTTAAGGTGGGAAGCAAGATGTGTATGTATATTCTCCATTTCTTTCTACATGGGTCAGATTAAGATGTGTGAGGAGATTTATTTTTCCTTATGTCTTCTGTTTCAAGGGGGAATAAGTTGGGGATTCAATGCTAACTGTAGTGACAAAGCTCGTATTTTTGTGACATTGGCATAGGGCAGGTCTGCAACAAGTCACTCCCATCAATATCAACATTACTTTTTGTGATCTAATAATTTTACACATTACTAGCATTTGGAAAGTACTTCTCTATTTCCAGTACCTTGATGAGAGAGAAAAAATTGTTTTCTTTATTTTGGTTTTTGGGGGGTTGTGGGTGCATTGTGGGGTTTTGGTTTTTTTTTTTTTTGGCAGGGGGGGAAGATGTCATTAATTTTTTGTTGCACTGTTTTTCCATTTAGTTATCTCTGAAAAACTGTCTTGAAAAATATAGCCTATTAAACCATTTGAGAAAAACTCCTTTGCAGGTGTTTATGAAGGTGTTAATATGTTTATGCTCAGAACTCTTATATAAAACAGTATTTCTAAATTGCATTTTCTTGTATGAAAATACTGTTTCAATATACTACATTAATATCCTATTTATGCCCTAAAAAAATTTAAGAAATAGTATGTGTGCATAAATATATTTTACCAATACCTAGGTAGGTAGATGGATCTATTTCATACATATTAGACATAAAAAAAACTTTATTTCATTTATCTATCTATCTATCTATCTATCTATCTATCTACCTACCTACCTACCTACCTACCTTCATATATGCCTACCTATCTTTATACCTGTATACCTGTATACCTATCTTTGGAGTGCAGATACGCCTGCTGGGGTCAAGAGAGGAAAGGTAAGTTTGTTCCCTTTGAAAATTGAAGAATATGAGAGAAAGAGATAAGGGAGAAGAAGAAGGAAGGTTCTTTTTAACATGTAACATATTTACTTTGTGCAATTAACTTAGAAAATTGGAGAAATTATCTTGAGTTCTGATTCTTATTATTCTGTATTCAGTTTTCACCTAGCCTAAAAGAGAAAAAACACCACAGTTGTTATGTGGTGTATTTTTGGTTTGAAATAGTGTTATTCATTCTGTGCAAACTTCCAAACTCTGAAATGAACTATTATAGAAGCAATTGATACAACAATTTTAAGAAAACAATGGAAAACAATGATATTGTGGTGACAGTTATCAGGACATTAGGAGGTTAATCCATTCAGGATGACTAAATGTTAGCCTTCATCTGCTCTGAAAAAGAAGACTTTATTACACAACCTGAGGTTAGGAATAGAGTGATCTGGCCTTGGTGTCTGAAGCATATACAGCTGAGCTCACTTACAAAAGGTTGGGACTAGGATCTACATTCGTGATTTAATATGCAGTTTGCGAACAGGGAATATAGCCCTCACATCCTTTCCAGTTGGCACTGAAGGCTACAGCCTTTAATCCAAGCAGTACGTGGAGACTGAAGAGTGAATTTTGCTGTTGCCAAGTTATGTTCTCTTGATCCATGTAATGACTAGCAATGTCAGCTTAGTGCCAATGAAATGAATTTCAGCCAACACAGTCAGTAGAAAGAAGACAACTTTCTGTCTCTCCAGAAATTCATTGAGCATGTTGCTGAAACAAAATATGCTGTAAATGGTGGGATTTGTTCCCACTGTCTTTCAGAAAAGTTTATCTATGTTTCTGATATTGCTAATAGCATGCAGTCACTGTCTGAGTCTATGTTCTTATTTTTGGCCTTAATTCACATTTACCGTGTTTGCAGCTGTAGTAGTATTACTAATCTTGATGCAATAGTTGAGTTTTCTATGAAATTGTTGTCTCAGAAATGAAGGAACACATTTTAGAGCTGCCTAGTATATAATATTAATCTCAAATTCTTGTCAAAAAGGTTTGTAATAGTAATGGAAGACTATTCTACAATGTCCAACAGAGATATCTAGATCCTCCGGTTATTAAGGGATAACTAAGACCATTGGTTTCAAATCCAGAGAAACAGTGAAGATGTTTCAGCTTCATAAACACTGATAATTTACACTGAAAGCACTATACAGATCTTATTTGAGAGGAACAAACAAAACTTGCTACCGGAAAATTGCTAGAGAATCAAAAGATGTCAGGAGTAGAAAGTTGCCAAGAACAGTTTCCATGAATGCAAGGTATCTCTTCAAGACAGCAGTTCACTGTAATATTAAAGCACAAACTTAATTGTAAGCTAGTGATCCATGCTGAAAAAAATCTGTTAGGTAAGTGACATAGGCTAGTGAAAAGTAATCACAAGAATGAAAGGGTGTTTTTAGTCTCATATGAAATCACAATTGAAAACCTGATTAAATTCAACTAACAGTTAATTATTAAGGTTTGCTGGTATTTTGTATTACTATTCTTACCAGGTAAATGTGATTTTGATAATATTAATATTTATAACAGTGCAGACATATTTTCCAAACACTATGATAGAAGCCCTATAAATCTAGATGTGAAAAACTGGGAAGTTCTCAATCCCAATAGAAATGCTAATATAAGGAAAAGCATGATTGAAGTGAGATTGACAGGCTTCGATTATCTTTTATTTATTTGACCAAAACATGCAGTTGGCATGATATAATGATGGCAAAGATTTTACCATATATGTGTTTTCCTATATTTCTGAAACTATAAAGAATATATTTTTTCCCCTTCAAAACATTAAAATATCATGTTCAAGTGTGCTTGCAGAAATCAGTTCTCCAGTGCCTTTGAGTACTTTTGAAAACTGCAGCCAAATATAGTTATGCATAATTATATCTTGTACAAAGAATCTCATTCATAATTGCTGTAGACCTCTTTTTCATTTGGTTCACTGAAAATGCTGTTCTTCTGATACTAGATTTTGGTCCAATTCAAAGTCAAAGTTATCGGGATGTTCAGTTTTCTAGGAAATTCTAAACCCACTGCATTTTAGAAGCAAAATGCAATCCCTAGACTTTGAGAGTTTTCTGAGAGAATTGTCATTCTTTTTATTTGTATCACTAACTACAAATGTGCTTTCTGTCACTTCTGAATTTGGTAGTTATTTTCAGATTTTAAAAGTTTGAAAACATTTCTACAAACCTTTTATCTATTGGCTCAGCAGCTAACATAAGAATGGCTTATCTCCACCAGAATACCAATAGGCTAGGATCAGATCACAGACAGAAATGTGTTAGGAAAATAATTTGAGTATGGGCCAGAAATTATCAAATGACATAGTAATTAGACTATAGGGGACTATAAAGTGAGTCAGTGTTTTTTCTTTGGACCAGTTCCACTTATTGAATGGGAAGAGTCACCATGCTGAGTAGCACAATTAGCTCTGCAATAAGGCTACACCACAGGTGAAGCAACTAGGTACTCTTCCTTGTCCCAATGTAAACAGAAAAAATGAAGACATTCTGGATATTCCAGAAAATATTGTAGTTTGATGACTGAGGCATTCTCCGATGTGGGATGAAGGTACTGGACCTCAATCTTTTATGCTGAAAGTGGATGATCTGCACCATTGAATGTTTGGACACAAAGAGAATTTAATTTGCTTTGATATTTCTATAAATACCCAACATCAATCACTCCATTCCAAGCCATATTAAATTTTTCTTCCTATAAAAGTTAAACTTTTTTTTAATTTTTATTTCTCATTTACTTGAGTGTAAAAAGAAAAAAATATTAATTCACTTCAGATTAATTTAAATATATTTCTTACATTTTCCCATTAAGTGTTGAAGAGAAATCTGGTTGCTCACATTGTCTTTTTAGCAGCTTCATTAATCAGAGGATTCCAAATGCACCTGGAATTGTGGTCTCTTGAATGCAGATCACCTGATGGGTAGCATTTGGTCCGAGATTTAGGACACTTCCACTACATGCTTATATCTGTCCTGATGTTATTGTGCAAGTCTGGTCTGTAACTTCAGTTTTGCAGTCATCTTTCTCTCCTATTTCCTTTTTTTTATTCCCTTTGTGGTTTGGGTTCTGTGTGTGTGTATGTCTGTGTGTGTCTCTCTGTGTGGCTTGCATTTTTTCCACCCTGGTGATGTTTTGGTAAAGATGCATTCTCATTCCAATTGGTATCTCAGAAACATTAGGCACAGTTATCATGTTATATATAATAATGACAACATAGCTGATTGCCTCTTTGCTACCATCTAAAAGTTCTGTCCACTGGCTCTTTTACAAAGAATCTGGTCAACTGAGCTTAAACACATTTCACAAGTTATGTTTCTCAATGGTTGATGGATAGTCTTTTTCAGAACATATGTTTGCTGGCACAAAGGTACTTTGAAAACTCTGTGTTCCATAAGTAATTCATGTGAAAATTACACCAACATTTTTTTTTTTTATAGAAAAAACACATTTTTCATAATTAGGACCTATTGAACACTTGAATACCAGCTTCTTGCTTATCCTATACATGTACAAAGCTATATTCTACTTTGATTTAGATGTATCTACCTTCTGAACATCAATGCCATTCAGGACATGGGTTTTAAATGCAGATCTAACACTTATTTAGTAGGTGGCTCTGGCACCCCATACTTTATCAACAATAAATTACACTCCTGTTAAACTTGCTGCTAAACAAGTAGGTACCATCCTATTAAAATCCGATTAAACATGCATCACATTTGATGGATATAATTAGAACAAATTTGTGAGAGTAAATGGTTCAAAACACTATAGCTAGAAAAATTTCAGTGCAATGCTAAATGAAAAAAAAACATACAAAGTGCATAGAATATATCTGTTTATTAAAAAATTTGCTCTTTATTCTCCTTTTAATATGTTTATTTCATAGCTTTGGCTGTTGAACAGAACTAAATACATTTGCTGTCATAAGTTATACTGAGGTTAGACTTTTGATCCTTGTCCATTCTGAAAAGAAAAAAGGGAGGGTGTGGTGTTTTTCTGTTTCAGGACAGATTTTGCAAACATAAAAAGGAATTGGCTGAATTCATTTGTATGGTACAAAGATACGCACTGCTGACTAACATAAGACAAAATCATAGAAGTCAAGAAAATTATTTCACAGGAAAGGATATGAGATCTGATATGAAATGAGGAAATTCCTCACTAAGCCTTCTAAAGTGTGCTTTGCCGCTTCCTGGTACTTGAATATTTTTAGAAAAGAAAACAAGGTTTTACCACACAATGGAACAATGATAGCCTTGAGAAAGCATCATGCAGATGTCCAATTGGGTTGAAACTTGCCTTTGCCTAAGCTACATTTTCAAAGATTCAAAGTCATATAGTTAGTCAGACTATAAGAAGGAGAGATTCGTAACAGGTGTGAGTAGATTTAATATGATTTGACTTCAGTAGTGTTTTTTCTGTCCCAGCCAAGACAAGTACAAATGATATTTTAAGTGGTTATCATAATGTCATTGATAAGACTGGGGCAAGTGCTGTTACATAACTATAATTCTATAATAATTCTGTTCAAAACAATAGGATTCTTTAAATAATAATAGCTTAAATGAAAGAAAAATTTGGCTCGTATACAGTGCAGTCACACATGTTAAAAATCATTAAAAAATAACAGAAGTTTTGCTCATTTCCTTGTTTGTTGCAAACCAATTTTTGCATAAATTACACTATCAGAAAAAAAAAATTGCTGAATTTCAGAAAACCACTTTTCCCTTCTATATGACAGAATTCCTTTTCCCTTCTATATGACAGAATCACAAGTGCATTCTGTTCTTGAAAAAGAATCCTTATAAAACTTCACTAAGAGATGTAAAGTATGCCCTTGAAAATAGCACAGCTATAATTATAATTAGCTTATAGATAACCACAGATAATGAACTCTTCCTGAAATATCAAAAATAAAAAAACAACACTAAAGAGAACCCTGACACATAATTAAATGATACATAAAAAGCAGATGTCTTTTAAAAATTTAGCCCCCTCCAATCTCTCTCCACTTGTTTTGTTTTAGTTGTTTGGGTTTTTTTTCTTGAAAAAAATGGAGGGAGTCTAATTCTGTTCTCTTTGAAACAGTTCTAACTGAGATTGGAACATGACCTAGAGAGAAATCAAAGCAAATATCTGTGCTTTAAAATAGTTAAAGTAGATAGTATGGATGATGTAAAGGTGAGGAACTCTATTTTAACTCCTCTACCTCTCTATTTTTAATATGATGGCACAAAAGGAGAATTCCAGAGATGCTGGAAATTATTATCTTGGCTCCAGAAACAGGCTAATGAAAAGTAAAAAGTGAAGGACTTTTTACAATAACAACATTTTCATACTAAAAACTTCTCTTTATTTTTTTTTTTCTATTTTTTAATGTGTTTCATTTAAAATGATGTAATTTGGAAGATTTCCTCTTAAATGTCACAAAGCACTTGGTGGAAGTATTTCACTTTTTGAATTTATTAGAAAAGTTTTCTAAAGCAAAACATACAATAAAGTGCAATTGATATGAGAAGTCTGAGTGATAAGGTGTTTTTTTTCTAACTCAGACTTAAATTCCTTTCATGAAATCACACAAACTGGCTCAGTGTGAAATCATGTCAAGAAACTGTTCTCTGTCATATTACCTTAACCTATAAGCTTTTGGTCTGGAAATGTTCTGAAAGAGAGAGCAGCCTTCCAGTTCTGTAAATTACTAGTAAATCTGGTGGCATTCAGTACTCACTAGTTTTGGAGGAAAGTAAGGGCATCAACCTTCTTCCAAGGGATTATTTTAAAATCTCTTTTATAGACCTTCACAGAAGATAAATCAGAGGCTACCTGAACAAATATATTGTAAAATTTAAGATATTTAACTACTATTAATTTAGAAGGAAAAAGTCTGCTACGATTGTCTTGGTCATGAATTCTTTGAGTATGGATGATTACAACGAACATGACTATTTCCATAACCGACTTTCACTTACAATACTAAGGTGCAAACAGGGGATCAGGCACAAAGTGACTGCGCTATGAGTGATCTCCTTTGATTTTCCATGGGTTTGGTTAATTAGGCTATTAGGACCCCTAACCTGTTCTCCTTTTATCTTGGTGCTACTCAGCTGCCTATACAAAAGCAGTGTTTGTTAATATGGTCAAGATTTACAGCATCATTAATATATTTTATACCACAATCCTCAAATGTTTTATGATGGACCTGTCCTTTATCATACAAGAAAAGTGAAAGCATGAAAATTTCAAGAGTGAGTATTTATGATATTCTTTCTGATATGGCAAGTACCCAGTGCTATCTTTGCTAAACATTTGGAAGTCCTAGACTAATGCACAACATATGGGTATTTCTTTTGGAAAAAGATAATTGAATGACCAATATGGATTTGCTTGGATAATCATATATGTGCAATTTGCAAAAAGAGATCTTCTTAAATGACTTTGCATATCTGCAAGGAATCTGTATTCTAATATAAACAACAAGCAACAGTGTCATTATTCACTTAGGAACTATAGGCTTGTTCCAGAAACACTAATACACAATGTTTATACCTGATAGAAGAATCTTACCTAATCAGGTCTACAAATTAGAGATTGAGAAGCACACAAGGGAGTAATTATCTTAAAAAAAAAAAAAAAAAGTAGTTGTGGGAGGAGCAGAATCGATTTTGTTATTGTTATTTGCTATCAAATTGTTTTGTGAGGAACTGTCATGAGTTGCTTCGTGGATTCTTTTATGTCTAATAAAGGTTAAACTCATACTTCAGCCTTTTTCTCCAGGGAGATGCTAATAGGATCAGACTCCTGTACCCGACTTTTTGTGAAGTGTGTAGGAACCTGACATTTTTAAACTTTGCATCCCTTCATTGTACATGACTGAAATTAAACAACACATTAGAAAGCTGTCATAAGACATGGGTAAACAGACAGACAGAAAAATACTATGAATACACATATGTCATTTCCCTGGGAAACTAGGCACATTATGTAATATAAAATGTGCATTCAGAGGAGTAATGCTAGCAGCCTGGGTGTTTGAATACTGGCTTAGTAAGCAGCTCTCCTATCATTGTACTACTGTTTTTATATAGATACTTATAGAAATATGATGGATTCTGTTTTGGGGACCTCTGGCAGTAGATGCTCCAATCCAGTCTGAACCTATGCCCTGATGATCTTACATCATCATGGGCTTGGGTCTGAATACCTACTGGATGGTCTCTTCTCTGGCTCTCACACAATATGCAGAGGCTACCAGTATTTTAGAGGGAACGCAAAGAGTGGAAACAGATCTCTCTGGTTCAGAGCAAAAGTGTTTGGATAGTCCATCCTTTGAATGATGATACAGAAAAGCTCCTCACAGCTGCTGGTTAAACCTAGAGGTGTTCCTGACTGTGCCTCCAACCATTCACTTTTGCATCTGCTGATCTACTCTATGTGTACCTTACATCTGAACTCCACCTGTACTTACAGTTTTTTCTTTAGACTGAGAGCATTGATTCATTAATTTGCCCATAGAGAAAATAGCTTCTTTGCCTTCTTTTCAAAATATAGTCTTAAAAGGACATCACATTACTAGTTGTTTACTGGAAAGAAAGGTGTTTAAGCCAGCTCTTTATCATTGGAAAATTCAGATTTGCCTAATACACTGGCTGCTGTGAAATCCATATAGATACACATTTCTTAATTAAAAGTGAACACAAAAGAAAGCTAAGAACCACAGCTCCTATTTGTATTCTTATTGGGGTGTGTCATGCTATTAAATATATAAGTATTTGTGATTCCAGGAAGATGAACTTATGCTTTTAGTTGCAAATCCATTATAATTCCGTGGAGTACAATCATATTGAATGCAGCATATTTAGGAAATTTCCCCTGATAATAAAAGGTAAAAACTCTGGCCTTTTAAGCTCCTTTCTGTATCTCTTTGTATTAGCAAGAGAGACAAGACAGACAGGACAACAGATAAAGAGGTTAACTGCTAGGGTTCAAGTCCATTACCTATCTTTGAAGCCCTTGGCAGAGGAGAGACAAACTCCTAGCCAGGAGATTCAGCCTTGCTGATTGATTACTGGCATCAGGGCAGGACCCAGCCTTGCCAGCAGACTTTCTGGAGGCTGGGAGAGAATCTTTCCTCTCTGATAGTTTGCAAGGGCTGGGTGGGGTTCACTTATTAGCCAGGGATAGGTATTCACTGCAGACACTGAACTGTGGGCAGAACTTGTCCATTTCCCTGATCGATTTACCTTCATAATAGGCTTGGGGGAAAACAAATCTGTAATGAAAAGAGAGTATGAAAGCTGATGAGCAGAAATCACAAACAAAGACACAGTAGAGGAAGGAGTAAATCTGTCTCTGTGTCTTTAACCTTTGTAAGAGTTGGAAGGCAGTGGGGTTTTGACAAAGGCTGATGGCAGCTCTCACCTGGTGAAATTATTAAGAGATAAATAACTATCTGGGCTATATGATTTATTGATGTGAAATTCCCAGATGAGTTAACAACATTATGGCCTAATTGAATGACCTCACTCATTGTCTGTCTTTCTGCTTGGCTGATATGGTACTTTGTTCATTTCTCACTTAAAGAGAAATGTATTACATTTCTACAATATGTTTAATTGGAAAGCTTTCCAAAAAGTATTATTCCATGAGGTATTTTCTATGGAGAATGGAACGGTGGCTGTTTAAATACACTTTGCACATAAGTCAGTCTTATAAAAATAAAAATTAAAAAGTCAACCCAAAAAATAACAACAACAAAAAAACCCAAAACAAAACATGAGAGTGCAGGAGTAACTTATGTGAACAGAATGAAATCAACCAAATTGGATTTTTTCCAGAGCTAACCTTGCTTAGCCTTGTGAGGAATGCCAATGTTTTTTTTCAATGATCACAAGGCATGCGGACATCTCCTTGCTTAGCTTTTCAGAAGACCACTGGAATATTTTACTTTTTTCATGTCTGCTGTGTTAGGTAGCAAGTGCACATGCTAATCCTCCTCAAACTTACTATCCACCATGGCAGTTACAAGTTTCTTGGCTATATATCTATATTTTTTATATGCAGACTATAAATTTAATATTGTAGTAGTTTAAGCCCAGCTGGCAACAAAGCACTATGTGACCGCTCACTCACTCTTCCCCCCCGGGTGGGATGGAGAAAACTCATGGGTTGACACAAGGAAAGGGAGGGATCACTCACCAGTTATGGTCACAGGCAGAACACAGACTCAACTTGGGGAAAAAAACAAAATCACCTCCTCTGGCGCACCTCCTCCCCCTCCTTCTTCAGGGACCTCAGTGACTGCAGAGGTATTTCACATTCCACACCCCCTTCTGCTGCAGGTTACCCTTCTTAAATAAGTTATCACAGAGGCACTACCACTGTTGCTAGTGGGCTTGGCCTTGGCCAGAAGAGGGTCCGACTTGGAGCCAGGGAAGCTTCTAGCAGTTTCTCACAGGAGCCACCCTTGTGGCCCCTCCCCAACTACCAAAACCCCACCACACAAACCCAATACAAATATCTTTTTAAAAAATTTTCAAATTCAATAATTTTCTCTGCAACTTCACTTAGAATTTTTCAACAAAAAGCATACAAATAATGTATACCTTAATACAAAACAAAGGAAACCACATTTTTCTTAATCTACAGTTTTCAAGGTGTTTTTGTGGTGGATATTCCATTTCCTCTTCTCTCTTTTTCTCAAAAGGAAAAAAAGATAGAGATAGAATTTGACATACAAAGATTTTTTTCAAGAATACAGAAGAAAGAAAGAGCATATTTGATTTTAATTTGGAAAATATTCAGAAAATACATACACAAGTGTGAAAAAAGATAGTTCTTATCTAAAGTCTACTGCCCAGCCTCTACAAAGTTGCTTATTCTGGAAACATAAATCTAAGGATTATTTCAATAGAACTTGCTAACCATTTTGTAATGCAGTTCATCTGGCACACAAGAAAATTGTTAGCAAATTATTCCAAGTGTGGTATCCTCAAAAGATGTACCAGAAGCTTGGCAACCCCTGCTCATTCAGCCGCAATCTTCTTTTCTGACAGAAAGGATTTTGAAATAACCATCCCTTGAATAACTCCACAAAATCCAGGGTCCTAAAGCTAAGTATGAATGACGGCAAAATCTGCAAATAAACTAATGTTAAGGTTGTTTGTGGAGTGGTGATATTGCAGTATTGATGTGAGATAGTGACAAAGGGCTAGCTCCTTTGTAGACCAGAGCTCAAGAATGACTATTACAGAAATTACCCATATTCGCAAGACAAGACTTTTCCCTGCTTTAAACTGTGTTAAAAAGTAATGTCTGATCTGTACTGTTCAGATAAGATTGACCCTTTGGTCTTTCCTCACATAGTTCTCACTGGATCAGTTCAAAATAATTGTTTGCATCCAAGAACACTCAGACTCGACAGGTGCAGGATCACATTCTGCACCCCCTGTAAACTTAAGGATTCTGTCTGTTCTGAAGACAGAAGTAGTTCATTTGGTTAAATCACACACTTTTTCTATTTTTTGTCTCTTTGACATAATGGAGGGATCTCTCTTTCACCTAACCTGCAAGACTGTGATCTGATTTGGCTAATCATATGTCACTAAATAGCTTTAGAATAGAGACCTTTGATGTATTATCCCTGTGGCCATGCCATCCATGAGAGGTAAGATTAATAGAGTAATTTGGGACATCTCATCTAGTAAGTTCTAGAAAAGGAACTTTAAAAAGCACTTTAATTGTGATTAGTGAAGAAATAAAATCTGACAAATTTGGTTATAATTTACTAAGAAACTTTACACCAAGTTCTGATTAAACCATGTGCCTTAAAAAGGGTGTTTGTCTTAACACTTTGAGTAGCAGCTGCGGGCTGGGGAAGGGGGGGAAATGTTAGCAATCAAAATCCTGTAAAATCACCTGAGGTCTTTCAGAAAGAAAATGTAAGGATGTTGGTAGTCAAGGAACGAGGGAGAGTATTCTGCTTGCTTCACTAATCTCTGTGTGGTTGTGCAGTTTGTTTTGGATATTTGGCCACATGCAGTTAGACAGATATGTTACTACTGCCGGCAGTGTTAAGGAAAATGTGACTATTATTGTTGGTATACCCAGTTCTTTGTTTCAAAGTCATATCAGTGGTTATTTTTAAATAGCTTCACTCCATTTTGTTCTCCTCATGAATAATTTACTGACTTGCTAGTTACATTTTCATCAATGTAATCTACGTTTCAGAGTATTGAAGTTTTTCTTCACTTTATTCATTTCATAGGAACATAGACATTGCTACATTAGAATAGACCAGCAGCATACCTGCCCTATTTTTGTCTCAAACAGCAGTTCTGACTGGTTACAAATGAGTTGCACAGTGTAAAATACAGAAGCTGAAAATTACAGAAAAAGCAATCTACAGAGTATCTTTCCCACTCACATTCATTAAAAAGAGGTCCTTGCCTCAGAGAGTGCTTGTTGCAAGTGTTATTTCTTTTTCAAGTTTTAAAACATGTAATCCTTTTTATGCCATTCACTGTGGACTAGCTGCTTTGAAATATACTTCACCTCCACCTGTAGAAAAACTGTTTCAGTTTAAATCTACCTGAACAGAATTCTAATAAACATGTTTTTACTGTTACATTATTAACTTAATTCTGATATTATTCTGTTAGATAGAGAAAAAGTATGTGCCTCACAGCTATAAATTTTTATCTTTTAAAAATGCTTACACTTATCAGAAGGTCACAAGTGCTTAATCAACTTCACAACACTGCATAAGGAAGGTAAGATTTCTACAGATGAGGGAACTGAGGCATATGAAGTCTGTGTAGTCTGGATACTGTAGTTTATCTACAGGCAAACTGTGAGTCAGTATTTTAGCATCAATATAGACTTACAAATTTTGTGTACAAACTTTCCTGGCAAGCTGCATACAGACACACATTTGTGCATAGGTACATGCATACATTTGAAATTAATCTTTGTGTGTGTGTGTGATTTTATTTCTAAATAAAAATTACATTTTAAGCTTAAAAGAAATTTGAAAACATATTTCCTTGAGTCACATCATAATAAAATCTTTGTGGTATTTGTGTCAGCACAAATACTCTTGCCTGCAGCTCTGCTTGATGAAATCGTGTGGCTGACATAAATCCTGTCCAAGAGTTGTTGGTATGCTACAGAATGTATTTCACAGAAATGCAGAGCATATTCTATAAGGTTATTTGAGATTAGGTATTGGAACTAACTGGAGGTCTTGTAGAATGAGTAAAAACTTTTTTACATTACTTAAAACATTTGATACACTTTAAAACCAGGATAATATGGAACAGTTGTAGCTTAGTAGCTTAGTTGTAGGTGTAACTTAGATCACTTGCTCTTCATAGATCTTAAATGATTAACTACAACACACATGCAAGAGTTTTTTCTCTAAGGAAATAGTTTAATGCACACTTTGAAAAATGGTCTAGTATGGACTGCATGGGGAGGGGGTTTAAGGGTTTGGGCCATAGATTTATTTAACCTTTTCTTTCTTCCTTTTTGATTCATATACACCTTTATTTCATTTTACTTGTTGTAGTTGTCTGACAGGGAGATCAGTTGATCAATCTGCATTTTCCTGTTTTTTCAATTATTTACTTGTATGTGTATAACTAATAAACAGGACTGAAAATGTATGTATGCATTACTGAATAACAATGTGTATATAATAACAATGTATAATTGCACATATAAAATCATGCATGTGCAAGCATACTATATACATGATGTATGCATGTACACTCTCATAAAACTGTAACTCAAGGTGCCTAAAATTATTAGTAAATGTACTAAATGAAATGCATGTAGTCTGATACTAATAAAAACATATGGAAAAGAGTGGAAAATGACCCAGTGAACACTTGTATTCATATGGTAATATTACTATATTATTTTAAAGCTTTATTACAAACATCTGCTATTAAAACCCCTCATGAGTAACTGAGGGAGACATGTCATACTGCTCGGACAAAGCCAAAACTTACTATTTTGACCAAAATCCCTTCATCCCTCTGGTATTACAAGTTGATGCAAAGCCTATTACAATCAATATCAAGCAATTGTATCTCATTTTCCATCAGTCAGCATCCTAAATCCTTGATGGATAACTAAGACATTAATCAATATCTGAGTGTGAGTCTGATTTCATACACTTTTCTCCTGTTGTTGCTATTGTCTGGTAACACAAAATATAAGAAGCAAGATTCTGAAAATGTCAGGACTGAGACTATGAAAATATCAGGGAAATAAGAGCACTTTCTCTAGGTTTTCTAAACAAAAAGTTAGAGTAGGATTGACACCTATATTCCCATACTTTGAGATTAATTCTTCTTAAGAATATTACTCTTGGTAATTAAATTACATTTGAAATTAAGACAAACTGCAGATCAAGCACAGCGATAGGCTTCCCTGATCCATCACTGTAGAATTCAAACATGTTAGTGCTTTTCTAAGGAGTTTATTTAATCAACGTATTTAGTATTATGTTTTTCAATCATCTTCTGACTCAAGCATCTTTATTGTTCCTGTATAGTAATGATACTCCAGCCTAGAGACGAGGGCATAACATTGATCCAGAGTAAGTCAGTAGCAGTTTTGTCATCTCTATAAATCATGTCATTTACCAAGATTTCTTCTAAGCTGTAAAGATAGGTGACCCTCTGTCAGTGGCTATGGTACAGATGTTCTGTAGATAATAACAGTTAATCTCTTGGTTCCTAAGCATAAGTGTCAGATACAAATAAAAAAAGAAAATGTTTTACATGATTACAAGTGGCATTAACACAGGGTATTATTCTTCTCCTACTAGCTGGATCTGTGCAATATAACTTTGGGCTTTCAGTCTTCTCCTTTGTGGTCAATGTATGGCGTGCGGTGAATGTCTAAACAACAGTGCTCTGGAAAAGATCCAGAAAGGAAGGTAGAGTTTGCAGAAATCAGAGTTTGTCTGAGGTCTGTATGTTTTGTGGCAGTGTAGGGAGGAATTGTACTTGTGCACAAAGTAAATAGTAGACAAATTCTGCTCAAGTTCTTGTACCAGTCTGAAAATCCTGTGTATGCCTAAGTAATGATAACCTTTGTTGTATCCCTACATGTGGTCCCTTTGCCTTGTAGCTGCAAAAACGCCAACAATCTGTCTGTGGATCATTGGCTGCAAAACCTACACTTGCGAGCCTCCTGTGGTTCATGGGAGTATATGCAAGAGCAGGCACCTGGGCCAGCAGCAACAACAGCTGTGTTCTCAAATTCTCATCCAGAATCTTCCTACCAAAATAGGTTTCTGGAAATTTGTCTCGTGACACCTGGAAGTGAATTACATCCATGGAAATAACGGTGCCTGGGCTTTTAGAAGACTGACAGTCTTTTCTTCAGACATTTGTCACACATTTATTTAATGCAGATAGTTTGCCCATAAATTAAACTAAAACTGAGATTGAGGGCAGAGTGAGGCTTCAGAATAAGGAAACACATTTTACCCTTGACATATGTCTTTAACTGTTAACTTAACCCATGAAGACATTTAGTAGCCTGATTTTGCAAGCTGCTCAGTAACTCACTCTCATTTGATGTTACTGGACAAGTGGGGTGGACTTTTGGTGCCCCCACATTCTGGAACTAAATTATGGATAAGAGTGCAATGCAGATATAATGCTTTCTTTCTGCTGCCTGCATCCGTCATCAGTGAGAATCAATGGTACTTTGAGATTTAAGCAAAATACCTTTCTTCCTCTTTGTGAAGTCTTCAGGATTAATAGTGCTATTTCAGATTTCTTTCATGGCCTTCTTACTGTTACAGAAAAGTTTTGTGTGCCTGTACCATCTTCTGCCCATGGAAGTCTGATTGACTCACATCTAAACAACTCTTTGATATTTGTAATATGGAAACTTTTATAGAACTAAATCTACTTGTTTGTTTATATCTTCTGGACAGTCAATATTTTATTCTGTTGTTCTTGTCCTTTGATTTGATATATTTTCAAACTCTTCCAAATACAAGAGACTAGAATACTGATTAATAACGAGAAATATAGAGAAACAAGGCATACCTAACCAGAAATTATTTTTGTCTCTGTATTCTTTCTGCAGAATGAAAAAGTTTTTGATGTAGTTTAATCTTACCTGACTTTGAGTATTTAACATGTTAGAGCTCATGTAAATGATATAAAGAAACATATAGTTGTAAATGGACAACTGTGCAAAGTAAGTAAGAATTTAAACACATTTGGATGTGTAGCTTTAAGCCTATGTTTTGCTGTCTTTAAGTTCTCTTTTTACAGCTCATACTGTGGGTGAGAGACCTTTCAAAATTTCAAATTTCAATTTACAATATATCATTTATATGTGTCATCCTTTTGGCCCTGCTTAGAGTGTCAGCAATGTTTGCAGTGTCACCCTCTTTAACTACACACATTCTTTCCTTTCAAGACAAACTCATGGCAGAAATGGGAACTTCAAAACAGGAAGTTTGCTGAGGTGTCTCTGACATAATCCCTCCAAAGCAAGTGGATTAGCCATAATGCAATATGCAAGGGAATAACAGCAGCTTTGAGATTCAATTCTAGACATCCTTACAGGAATTATTTTATTCTAGTGCAGAATCGTCCAACCTGCAATGATAATTTAGTCCTGCTAAGCCTCTTGTAGGGTTTAGGGTTCAAGTCTCCCTCAGACAGCACTGCACCCACTGAGCTTCCCTTAGCTTTTTCCAGGGTAATTTGAAACACTGTGTAGGAAGGAGGATGGGAGAAAGGAAGAGACTACAGATGATTTTAATCAGCGATCTGTGGCTCAGATGTGACAAGGAAGTAGCTTGTTAGATCCTGTTCCAGGGCTGCCTTCCTGGAAAGCTGAGTCAAGAAGAAAAATGATTTAGCAGTAGAGGAACTGCTAAGACTCAGACAGGGTTTGAGGGCAGCTTGGACAGATGTTCCTGTCTTATGCTTATTGCTTCCAAATGTGTTTAAAACTGTTCAGCACTGGCAGAGAGGAATGACAGGCAACATAGCTTTGTTGATCTGGATTCAGGCTAAGTTCTTAAGAAGTCGCGGAGGCATTCCCCCCACCACCACACCTTTTTCTTTTAAAATTTGTTTTAATGATTTGTGTTTTCTTTTCAAGTTAAAATTTCATGACAACAAAGTAAAAATATCTGGTATCACCCTGCGTTCAAGGTATTACAGATGTTGTCTAGGAAATCTCAAAGAGTTCTTAGAGCTCCACTATTTTAAGAATGGCACACCTATTAAATGAATCTAATAAAGCCAGAGAGCTCACTATCTGAAACGTGAAGAGAAATGATGCATAGTACTGCTAAGTGGCACAAAGTTCACAAGGTCTGAGTTGTACCTGTCTATGTTTTTTGTTGGACTATGCTCTCAAGAGAAGTTTTGTCTCCTGCTGTTTTGCCTCTGGCTCTACTAAGAGAAAGAAAGATCTGTAAATGTTAGTTACTAACAAGTAGCATAAAGATATACTGGAGAAAGGAAATAAAGGAATGAAATAGTGCTTTCTTAAGTAGTTATAGCACTATTGTGTAACAACTCAATGGAAAGATTTCTGGTTTTTTTTTTTTTTTTTACTCATGAGGCTGGTTTGCTGTAGAATTATGTTATGAAATGTATGTTCCCCTCTCCTCCATAACTTAAGGCCACCCTTCAATGAAAATTTGTCTTTACTCAGTAGTCCTTGTTTTCAGTGGAAATTTTGATGATCTTTTATTCAATAATTAAGATTTCTATCTAGACCACACAAAATCACATATCACTTTGATGCCAGTTTCTAAATAAGCTGCTGACTAAAAAGTGTTGGTAGTATGGGACTGAGACATGTCTCATACTGTCGCTATATGCAAACATTATTTACATTGTGCAAGTATTATTAAGCAATGCTATAAACATGTGGTGTAAAGTAAATTTGTATCATGCTGTTTAACAGCAGTAAGTTTAAAAGTTTATGACCAAGTATTAAATAAACTTAACCTTGTTCTCAAGTTATTTTCCACATCACATGTTTTTACCTTCATGGTCATCCAATTTATCACTTCTCACACATCTTCCTTGATCATGTTGTCTTTCAGTCTCTTTGCTTTTTTATTGTTTTTAATTTGTTTTCATTAAGATGTCTGTTTCCTCCTCATGTATCTTTCTTTGCCTTTTCTCCTCTTCCCTACCTATATTTATTTCTGTGCTCCTTTCCTCAATATTAACTAAACTAATGAACATTCATTTTTTCTGAAGACTTCAAGACTTTTATATATATTCTTCTGTTACATTAGGTGATTCCTCATAATGCTACTAAAAGTCGTTTTACAGGTATAGAGCTAATCCCCTGAGCATAACGGATCTTGCTTAACTGTTCAGAAGAACACTTTCAGGAAAGTTAACAAACAAGGGAGCCTTACAATACCTGAAAGACTTTTCAGTTTATTTTAAGCATCCTTTTCATTAAATATTTATCTTCTGGTTTCAGTGCATTATGAATAAACAATTTTTAATTAAATAATAGGGAGTGAGGGAATAGTATCCCAATTTGCTCTATTTCTCACTAAGATAGCTTGGACTGTCTCATACATCAAAAGTATGAGGCATCATGTTGTAGTGGTTAGCGGGAGATAGTGGGAGTCAGCAGACTTCCATTCTGTTCATGATTGTGTCCCATTTCCTTCTACAGCCTCTGGTGAATTACTCAGTCCCTGTTTGAATGTGTCTGTTTCCACATGCTTTTTCTTTCTTTTTTTTTTTTTTTTTTTTTTCCCTAAGTGCTCTGCCTAGAATAAAATTTTTGTGGGTTGCTCTATTATGAATGCAATAGCATATACAGCCACAGCAGAGTCAATTTTCAGTGCAATTACAGTGAGCTAGGGGCATAACTTATATTATTTATGGGGGCTGTGCATCACATGGATCATGAGTCAACCAGTGTTGACAAAAATGCTTGACAAATAAATCCATTATAGAAATTGTTTTTAAAATGCTTTCATTTACAACACAGTTAACATAAGAATTCATTTACAAAACAGTTAACATAAGAAGAATACTATAGTATGTAAAAGAGAATGAACTGTTAACTTTCTCTTTCTGCACAAGAATGTTAATAGGAAGCTTCAATATCTGGTACAAAGAGCTTGATTATAAACAGACAGAGCTTTGAAGATCTTCTCTAGGGCACAGTTTCTTGATGGCATATTTAGGTTGCATTCTGTGATGTTTATTTTTAGAGAATCCTCTTATTTAGTAATAACAGTATAGAGCACAAGGGTTACAGATAATAATACTTGACTCCACATTTTATGATAGCATAACAAAAAAAAACCAAACCAAAACCATGTGCTTACAGAAATATAGGTTCCATAATATACTCCTCCTCATTGATGGGAGGTCATATTATCATTTAGATCAATACTCCACTATTGATTAGTGTGAAATGTCTATGCAACTCTTGTAACGAAAGTACGAAGTACTGAGTATAAAAAACACATCAATGTGCTTTCTCAGAAACTGACACCATTTTTTATTCTTTTTCAACACACTTATTTCACCTACCTTTTATAAATTGAACATTTTACTGTGATTTTTTTTCCCCTTCTCCTTCTCCCAGTATCATCAAAAAAAGGAAATACAACTTAAATTGAACAACAAATGCATTTATAATTTCTCGGGGGGGGCGGGGGGGGGGGGGGAAATGTGCATCTGAATGTGGTATAACCAAGGGTTTGAAATTCAAAGGTTTACTGCTATCTGTCTTTAATTATATTACCAAAAAATGGGATTAAGTTTCAATAAAATCTTCCTCAGCATGGTGATGAAATAAACTTTCTTTATTTTTGCTGATTTCAAAACTATTTAAGAATGTATCTAGTTATTATAGGCTTTTTTTTTTTTAATGCTGGTGATTTTTAATAGACTTATATGCTGTGCAGTAGTCATTTATTTGGGAATTTTGATTTTAATAATTAAACTACATTCAATTATATGTCAGCATCAGTTTTGTTTCTTTTTGATACAAAATCCAATGTAGTCTCCCTTGAAATAAAAGTGATTACAGAAAATAGGGAGACAACTATAGCCCTATATTTCTGTATGGTACCTTTATAGGGCCTTAGGGTGGAAGTAAAAACTTGAAAAGATATGTGGTTTTCATACAAAGAGTAAGGCGTGATCATCTCATGGAGTACTTGAACTAGTCTACTGAAGACACATCTGTCTCCATAGCAAGCAGCACTCAGATTATGATGTGAGTGGTATCACATCTAGTTGCTTTTGACTTTCCAGCTTGAATAAGATGATACAGATATATATTTCTGTGTGGGTAAGCAACTTGCAGTAGGATTCCAGAGCACAGATAGAACTCTAAACATTTGTGCTAATAGCCAGGTGCCCTATGTACTTGTTACAACCTGCAGCCTCCCATCAGTACTTTGTCATCATGCTCTGCTTTTGTGGCATTAGGTTCATTATTAATAATATACTATAAATATTCTTAGATTCCAGACAGCTAGTTTTTACCTTCATGGAGACAATATTGTGCATACATTGTAGACGTTTCACTGAAGTAAAAGCAGAACATTTCCTTAGTCATTTCATGAGACAGATTACTAGCAATTGCTGATTCTTGATCAAAATTCACTAACAAGGATTACTTGTAATCTGAAGATAGTTAATTTAGATTTGCAGGAATTTTCCTTAAGACATGAATAATTTTTCTTGATATGAATAAAGTACAACTGTTGTAAGAGATTAACATCATAAAGATTCTTAGATGCTGAGGAAAAATATAAAAACATAAACATTATGTTTATAATTAATCATGTGAAAATATACATATGTACCAAAGTAATAAAATAATCTATAAACTGTAAATTAAATAAACAGAGCATTAGTGATTGACTAGTTCAGAAGTCCTATCATTTGAATTATTTCTATCCTTTTTCCAGTAAAGTTTAGATTTTTCATCAGGAAGAAAATCTTAAGCTACAAGGGCTGTATGTACAACACTTGAGAATTGGGAGATTCCATTTCCAACCTTAAAATGCTTTTTGGTTTCTGGAATTCAATTTCTTTGCTTGTCCCAAATGCATCTTGCTAGAGCTGGACAAGTCAGTGCTTATTTCTTACCTAAACCCCATTAAGGCTCATAAATTGGGCATCCTGTTGGCTAAGGCAAGTTTCACCTACGGGTAAAAGAAGAAGAGAGTTGTGGGTTTGCGTCTTTCCTACATTTAGTGTTTAAATATTTCATATGGGCTAGTCACTGGAAAAATGCTAAAAATGCTGGAGTAAAAACTGAAAGAAAATCCTTCTGAAAATTTAGGAGGTCTAGTTAATTTTGTGGTTTTGTTTTTCCTTTTGTGAAATGGAAGTGATGATTCCTTACCACAAAGTATCATTAAAAAGTTTGAATCCAGTAATGACTGTGAGACAATCAGATGCCACAAAAAACACCAAGAAGAGAATATGGATAAGCTTTTGTAATAACATAAATAATAAACCACTTTTTATTTGGAGGATGACCATTTTCTAGAAGGTTTATATTGCTTTTAATCTTTATTTATCTCTTGTTTTTCTGACTTCTTGATTTCATATACACAGAAAAACCTTCTTTTCTTCTAGGAAAATAACCTAAGTAAATATGTACCCTTGGCAAGTTTGCACTACTAATGCATTGTAGATAATTTGCATTAATTGATTGCTTGTAGGTGCTGGACAAAACATTTCATTTCAAATATGATGCATGGTCCTAAAAGATAGGACTGTCAGATCAATAATTCTCTAGGTAAGGTAATTATCTTTCAATGCTAATTGTCTTTAAGTTTCTCATTCACCCAAACAAAAGGTAAACTGCCAGTCCGAATATTTTGCTTGATTCACTTCAAAACCTCATTGTTACTTACAGAGCTTGTATGAAGTGATGCCTATTGCAGAGCAGATATATATATTTGCATGGAGTGACAAAACATTCTTTATAAAAGAATAAATTATATTAATCAGTATACTTTACATTTAAAGATACGTGTGTATAGGATTTTAGCAGAGAAAGTACAAACATACTTTCTAGTGCTTTCAAGGCACTAGCAGTAGAATTCAAATTAGTGTGCTAAAACAACACTCCATCTTCCCCCCAAAAGTGGTCTATTTACATGTCTGTGGGTGCATGTTTTGTTTTTGTGTTGCCAACTGAAGTAACACACTTAATGTACGCAGCTAAAAAACAAGGAGAAAGGACAAGAACATTCTGGCCTGATGGAGATTTCAGCACCATAGAAATATGAGTTATTAAAGGTAGCGCCAGAGGGATTGGTGCTAGTCACATGAAGCCTTAACTGACATAAGGTGTGCAGACAGGTGTTTTGATGAAACTAGAGAAATGGCCAATTTGTGATTCTCGGTGGAAAGGTGCAACAGATTTGAGATGTTGATATTCTATAGAAGCTGTTAGTTTGCTAATTATTTCCAGATGAGATTCCTTTCAATTTTTGTTTCTGTAGGTGACAGATGTGTATGACACTGGTAACCTACGGCAATTTGATTGTTGTTCCTTTGTACCCTCAAAAGTTGTATCAGAGGATCTCACTGTGTTGCTAAAGTCCATGCATGAGCTACAATACTTTAACTTTGGGAAAATGTGCAGCTGGGAAAAATAGACTCTCATGCTGACTCAGATTATCTGTGTGACTGCATTTAAGGATATGAGATATCAAAGCTTTTTTTCACAGAACTATGCAACTTGAGAGCAATGGAAAAAGTGTGTGTAAGAGTCTTACTGCTCACTGATGTAAACTCAAGCTTTTCACAAATTTGTCTTCAGTGCAGATTACTGAACCTGCAGTAACATATCTGTGCATGTGTGAACATGTATGTTTATTCACATAGGTTTTTGTTTTTACCACCATATTATCACTGAGCAGAAGAAATGTTTCAAAAACTGAGGGTTTTAAGCATGTAAACAATATAGAAGTAACTGATGCCACTTACTTGACAAAATAATAAACCAATAAACAAAAAATGAAACAAATAAAAACTTTTAGCATAGTGAGAATAAAATATTTGCTATTATTCAGAAAGAAAGGACTTAAACTGAACAGGGAGAAAAAAAGCAGATTGCACTCATGTCATGGTTTAGGCCAGCCGGCAGCAAAACACCACAAGGCTGCTTGCTCACTCCTCCCCCCGGTGGGATGGGGAGGAGAAAATGTAAAGAAAAGCTCATGGGTTGACACAGGGACAGGGAGGAGTCACTCACCAGTTACCATGACAGGCAAAACCCAGACTCAACTTGGGGAAAAAACAAAATCAATTTAATTTACTAAGAATCAAATCAAAAGAGGACAAGGGGACGTAAAACTAAATCTTAAAAACACCTTCCCCCCATGTGTCCCTCCTTCTTGGGCTCAGCTCCACTCCCAATTTTCTCTACCTCCTCCCCCCAGCAGTGCAGGGGGATGGGGAATGTGGGTGGGGGTCAGCTGATCCCACGTTGTCTCTGCTGCTCCTTCCTCCTCAGGGGCAGGACTCCTCACTCTTACCCTGCTCCAGCGTGGGGTCCACCCCACGGGACACAGTCCTCCACAAACTTCCATGGTGTGAGTCCTTCCCACAGGCTGCAGTCCTACATGAACTGCTCCAGTGTGGGTCCTTTCCACGGGCCAATCTTCAGGCACTGGCTGCTCCAGCGTGGGCTTTCCCGTGGAGTCACGGACTCCTTTGGGAGCATCCCACAGCTCCAGCATGGGGTCTTCCATGGGCTGCAGGTGGGCATCTGCTCCCCTGCTCCCCTCCATGGGTTGGGGGGGGGACAGCCTGCCGTCTCACCACGGGCTGCAGGGGCATCCCCTCCTCCCCTGCTCCTCCTCCCCCTCCTTCTCCACTGACCTCGGTGTCTGCAGAGGGGTTTCTCTCACATTCCGCTTCACTCTCTGCTGCAGGTTTTCCCTTCTTAAATCTGTTCTCCCAGAGGTGCTACCGCCATCACTGATGGGCCCGGCCTGGGCCAGAGGCGGGTCTGACTTGGAGCCAAGGAAGCTTCTAGCAGCTTCTCACAGGAGTCACCCTTATAGCCCCTCCCATGCAACCAAAACCCCACCAGAGAAATCTAATACAATTCATGAGGCTGAATGTTTTATGTTTTATCTCTGTGTGACTGAAAGAACTAAATGGGCACAGACCACCACTGCCAGGAAGGGAAACTTTAAACTATGCCATATCTTTGTAGCAGTGAAGTATTATGTCTGTATTTTGGCCATAGTCAAATGAGATTAAAAGCTACAGTAGACGAAGTGTTAAATGTTGTATTTACATGCAATCACAAAAGAAAAACATCTTCAGTACACCCAGCATTGAATGCATTGTGTTAAAGAGACAACCTTGAGCACAACGGGTGCTTTCCATTTTACATTATGGAAGAACAGATACTGTAGCTGTAAATGGGTAAAGACCATCTTCTGTGCTTTGCTCTCCATTGGTAGTTTCTTGTCTTGGATTTAGTTAAAGATACTTCTTGAAGTAGACCGAAAATCTCTGAAAACAAGAATCTGGGAAAGCTCTATATGGTTTTTTTTGCAATTAGACTCTGTTATCGTAGAGATATATTTTGTCCCCCTTCCCTCCATGTGTTCTCTCAAAAGAAATTAAAACACTACAAAAGGTCTGTTCTTATACTAAAAAAAAAAAAGTTGCTCTAATCTGCAGATACAAGTATTAATTTTATTACATACAATATTCTCCTTAAAGCTAATGGGACTGTTTAAGAAAGTAACATCAAGCAAGTATTTGTCTTCCATAATTCTAATCATACCTGTGAATTAAAACCAGTAGATTCTGTAAGGCCTATATTGGTATTTGAAGGAACTGGCATATTTATTTGCAAACGTGGGAATAATAAATATATTTAAAGGATATTTCAGAATATTACCTATTCTCATTTATGTGGTTTAGGCCTTGCTAGTTAAATGATAGCATTGTTCTCTCTATCCTTTTCTCTTTTTTCCCAATGTTTTTATTGATTTTATTGCAAAGCTCTGATTAATTATGTTACTATTTATTTGTATGAGCACAGTAATATTCCACAGGAGTTACATAAAACCATGAAAAAAACCTGTATTTAAAATATTAAGTGTAACAAAGAAGTAAAGGCAGTGGGGAAGGCACTCTGTAATTACATTGTCTAAGTCAGTAGTGCACAATCTGTAAGAACTTCTTTGCTTTAAATTGGAGTTAAAGGTTTTTAATAGATCTTTCCAGAAGTCTCTAGTTTACAACTAATACATGTTTCTGACCAAATCAGTGGAAGTCTATGAAATGAGAATCGGGTTCTGTACTTCACAGGACTTCTACTGAGATGAAAGGGATAATTAGATTACTTGGTGTCATTGCTGTGATTCTCTCCATCCTGTAAGTGCCATGTTGCCAATCTTAACATTAAGTAGCCAGTAATAAATATCATTTATAAACAGTGAGTGACAGAATGTACTAATGCAGAAATATTTTCTCTCTTTATTGTCTATTGCTGCTACAAAGTGCAGAGGAAAGGAGAAAACATACCTTCACATTGGACAATAGATTGCAAGTTACTCTAGAAGATGATTAGCTCTTTACTGGTTACTACTACTTTCTGTAAAAATTAACATTAAGATTTAAAACAGAGAATTCTAAAATTTGAGGATATAAGCAAGGTTTCTTAAATAGATCGCAGCCTGTCCGAAGCTATTTTTTATTTCTCATATGACCTATCAGATATTTATGGAGTGATATTAATCTATTTCTGCTGTCCAAAATCTGCTTCTGTCAGCATAGTGATATCTCCAGTAGTTCTATCAACCAGGAGCATTAGTATGTAAGGAAAAAATCAGAAAGGCAAACATATAAAATGAAATATCTGTGATTAATCTTACTAATAAGAAATGATTCTATAAGTATATTCATAGAGACAGAAGAAGTAGGAAGGTTTTAGTATGTTAATCAATAAAGAAGGACCATATGAACACATACATTTTACCAGCATTCTTGGTCTTTGATTACCATAGCCTAATGCTCAAAAAAAGCTTTTGCAGAAGTCTGTGCACAAAAATGCCACGAGTCTTCACTTTCTCAACAATTTAAAAATAAATAGTTACCTGCGTTCTCCACTGATTTGTTGTACTGCCACCTTTTCAGTTTGTGGGCCTAAGTAACACACATTCTACACAAAGCCAAAAAATTATTGCTATCCAAAATGAAATCATAACAGTCTAATCAAAGAATTACTGTTTTCCCAGATGTGATGCTTAGAGAAGAAAACAAGAATACTATTACAGAAGTGTTGATAAGAATAGTTAACAACTGCTCACACACACTGCCTAGTGAGTGTAGCGTGACCTATAGTCACTCTTTTACTGCATATGCAGTCCTTATATAATGACAGTGGTTTGAAGCAGGGAGGTGTTACAGTGAGTTGTCAGCATTTTTCACTCATAGGCCAACATTAACTTTGGGGTCAATGAAGAACTTGAGGGGTTCTTGTTCTGTACTCAAGGGTTCTTTTGTGGTATTTTTAATACGGTTAAACCCCATTTTTTTCTATATGTATCTATAAGTATTGGAAACTTAAAGATGTATGAATAACATCACATGGCTGTTAGACAGTTGTCATTACAGGTGAACAAGTTAAACAGAACTCCCTGCAGTTCAAGACAAGTTCAGATAACATCTAACAAGTCCTTATGACTTTGTAGTTGATAAGGCTCAAATCCTGTGTCTTGATACTCCTAATGATGACACTATTATTTATAGGCTAAAACATTCAAATATAATCAGGAGGCTTATGCAAGTTCTACCAGTAGTCATGGTGAATAGTTTGTAGAGTAGTTGGAAAAATTTTCATATTGACGGCCTTTAGGAACTTCTTCATAAGTTTCTTAAAGATTTAGCTGAAGTAATCTTGGAACAGCTAGCTAGCTTTTTTCTCACAAAAGACAGCACTAATGTTACAGCCCGTTCTGCATAAATTTTATTTCTAAAAAAAAGTTGGAGCAAAATTTTGAACTATCTGTAAATAATTAGAAGACAACAAGCAATACACAGTAGTAACTGGGAATTACTTAAAAGCAAACATGGTGAAATAAAACTGAATTAAGACTATAATAAATTGTCAGCTCTTCTAGACTAAATAGAAGCAGTAGATGTCATGTCTTTATTGTTTAGTAATCATTCTGATGCTGTCATATGTTTTATAGGCAAGAAAGAAAAATATGGCCTCCATGAAACAACCGTAAAACATGTTGAAAAAGGTAATACAGGGGAATCACAATTGATGGCTTGATGTCAAAAGGAAAATTTGATCTTCCATGTGTCCAATAATACTTAGTATTTTCATCAGCAACCTGAATGGTAAAGAATACAATTCCTAAATGTGCAAGTAACACTAAGCACGAAAGGGTTTCAAGTATGCTGAAATTTGAAAGGATGGTGGAAAATTACTAGATTGGAAAATACTGAATGAATTCCTGTAAGGATGAAAGTGAATAGATATACACTCAGGCATAATCAACTCCATAAATACAAGGTGGGAAACAATCCTTGTAGAAATATTCTATTCTATTCTATTCTATTCTATTCTATTCTAATTTTTCAAGAAGAAATAAAGGATTTATTATCTATAGTCTAGATGTGGTTCATTGAGTAACTGGACATTGTTTCCTAATTATACTTGATCTGTATGTAGTCTGTACCAAACTCTCAAAGATGTGGCTTGAAATGGTGAGATAAGTGGTGCTAGTAATTTTTTATGGAAAAAAGGATAAACTGGCTTGACATTTTTCACTGATGTATTTCAGCTTCCTCCATTTATCATTCTTATATTCAATTAGTTACGGTATACTGGCATCCTGTCAAGACTGAAACCTAAGTGTGTTAGACTGCAGAAATATAAGGACAGTCAGACCATTGGCTCTGCAAGACAGGAACTAAAAAGTTTATGATGGGCAAAGACATACTGTGAAAAGCCTTTTCTAGAAACATGCTGTATATTATTATCAGATGTGTATTATCTACAAATCATTTCACAGAGGTTTATTCTGTTTGGTTTAAAAATTGCTGAAATTGTTGGTAATTTGATATTGAATTTCTTATGACAGAATGATTGCTAAAGTTTACAGGTGATTCCATCAAAATTCTGATGCAGAATGCCCTTTTCAACAATTTCTGAGTCTATGTGAGTCTCCAAACTTCAGGTTTCACTAATTAGTTTGGGAAGCAGTGTTGTTTTGGGGGAAGGAAGTTTCCATACACCTCCTTCCTTGAGAAGAGTTAAGTTTATCTCTGTCTTAAAAATCTTCTTAACTAGTGTGATCAGCAACTAGCAATTATTAGCAATTACATCATCTGAGAGAGTCAATTGCAATTGTAATTGCAATTATTAGCAATTACATCATCTGAGAGAGTCTTGCAATCAGATGACTTTATTAGGCTCTTTCCACAAATGCCTTTGTGGACTCCGCTTCTGAGCTCCCTCTTTAAAGCTTAAATGTTTTTCCACATGCAACATTAATTTTGCCTGATGTTGTCATGCTGACTACTGTTCCCAGTCTTCCTTAATATATCAGAAGGAGTCTGTGTATTACAATCTGCCAGAGTCAATATATAAAGCCTTTATTTTCCTGCTTGAATAATAAAAAAGATCCTACAAAAAGTGTTCAGATCCCTTTCTACAGGGACATTGTTTTCATATTCAGATAATACAAATATGTAGCTAAAAAAACTTATGTTAGTGTTCTGTTGCCAGCCAAAATAAGCAACTTCCTGAGCTAGGCTGATGGGTATTTTGACGATTCTTTTTTCTATATATTGTTAGGGAGGCAAGTGTTGTTGTTATATTTTCATGGGATGTATCTTTTCACCTCTCTAACATTTCAGGTAATACCCCTCTACCTACTATACAGGGGAGCTTCTCTCCTCTACAAGATGAAAATTCTCTGGGACAGGTCCTAACTGTGTTTTATCCACATCCTACAAAAAAAAGATACATTACAGATTTGCAAGTACACTATAAAACTAAAACATATGCACTCATCTAGAAACAATGTGACCCATTGTGCTCCCAAGCTTGGAGGAAAAGGAATGTTGACTGTATTTGTGGCACTGAATCCAAAGCATGACATGTGATTGGTATCTGTGCACTTGGGTATTTCTGCCTTTGAAGGTAGCCTTACACACCTTGTTCCATGATTCAGTTCCTGCTAACCATTTACAACCATGCAAGGAACTGGATTCCTATCTCTCTGTGGATTCATGGATAATAAATTTCTGTAAAGAAGAGCAGTTTCTGGCCTAGGAAATACTGTAATAATTTGCTCTAAATACCTTTGCTTCTGTTTTAACATCCTTACTAACTTTCTTTGCATGTTTTCTAAAGGTGACATGCTAGATAAGAAAGCAACAGGTAAAGAATTCTACTGAATTAGTCTTTCCCTTTTAGCCATTTAATAAGTCAGTGTTAAAATTCTGTGTGGATTCCAAAAAT
The DNA here is from genome assembly GCF_900496995.4 of Aquila chrysaetos chrysaetos. Lineage (NCBI taxonomy): Eukaryota > Metazoa > Chordata > Aves > Accipitriformes > Accipitridae > Aquila > Aquila chrysaetos. The sequence continues at coordinate 53,806,351 of NC_044030.1, forward strand.
AAATAATTTTTGTAGCCTTCTCCAATGCTCATGTGGATATAGGCCCCAGCTGACAAATCTACCCCTTTTGGGTCATAATACAATGAAATTAAACACATCTGGAGAAGATCAGAACATGTATCATAAATATCTTAGAGATTAAAAAGTGTTCTTATGTCATACACTCCATCATCCTACCACTGCATGGTTAATCCCTATAATGTTGCCTTTTAGTGCTGCATCACATTTTAGAAACCCAAACTTATGGTGTGCTGCTTCTCCCCTTGCTGAAGATTTCATGTTATAAAATAGGAAAATAGAAATTTTGGGTTCAGCACACATTCCCATTGTTTCAAATGTTTCCCTCCATTTGGTCCTACTCACATTCCCAGGTAGTACTTTCGGTATATATGGACTCCATATATCAATGGATTGTTATCTCATATCTGTGGGTGTAGATGGAGGCTTTAATAAGAATAGAAACGTTTTGGACAGGAAAGCACAGTGAAACCTGAGTCCTGTCAGTACTATTATTCTTTTCTTTTTTGAAAAATCTAATTTTTCCACAGATATTCTTAAGAATAGGTCTAACAGAATGACAAACAGAAGGATCTTTGATTCTAAAGACCAGGAGTTCAGCTCACAAAAAGAATGAATGAACTAATCTGTTTCCATGACTTAGTGTATTATGGACAAATCCTTACTTAATCAATTTTGTAATTATGTCAATGGCTTCATAAGTCAAAGGACTTGTGTGTAATATCTATTCTATTAGGAAATCTGTCCTCCAGTTCTTGCAGATAGGCTAAAATGTAACCACAACACTTAACATTCTTTCAGACTTCCTGGGAGCACTTGCTGCTTTAATAGAAAAAACAGACAAAGTGAATTAAAATGACCTTGAGTCTTTGAATTAGTGAGGGCTAGTGTGTGCAAGCATTAAATCAATGGCTGGCATCAGCCTTGCTCAGCTGTAGGGAGGTCTGTAGTAGTCTGCTCATAATTTGAGTTGTAAAGTATTTGTCTTTTACAGCATCCAACACTCCCTCTATTCTCCTCAGTACCCACTGTGCTAACACCTGTCTCAGCTAGGACTTCTGTTTGAAGGTGGCTTAATGATTTGGCAGTAGTATTGCACAGACCTACACTATAAACATAGATTCCTGCAAGACCTCAGGGCTCTTGCTCTTCCCATCAGTGTGGACTGGTAATGAATGTAGGAAATACACTGTGCTTTACTTTTTAAATTGCTTCTGGGTAAAGCTTTATGCATACATTTTAGTGAAACTGATTGGGGGGGGGGGGTGGGGGTGTTTGCTTGTTCGTTTGTTTGTTTGTTTGTTTTAAAGGCAGTTTTCAGCTACTACTTACTAGATGTTAAAAAGTATAATTAAGTCCATATTCAATAACCAAAGAACCTTTCCTATATAGCATTGGCTTAAATGCTTTTCAACTGCATTTTAAAGAAAGGAGACATGTTTAAAAAATGTCTCCAAAAAGGTAATTTCATATTCACATCTCACAGTATGGATCCCCTTCACTGAATTCATAAGCCTTTAAGAACAGCATTATTACCAGTTTCTCCTGTGTCTTGGCACAGGATTATATTGAAAAGCAAGGGGTTTGTTTTGTTTGTTTGTTTTGGGCTTTTGTTTTTGTTTTTGTTTTTTTTTAATATTTGTTTGTTTGTTTGTTTTATTTCCTGGGAAAAGAACAGTAATGGAAAAAGGTTGCCTACTGGGAATGCAAATGGATACAAATAATTGGTGTGACCACCATATGTGTCACAGATTTCCTTTGCAGATATTTTTCACTGGGATTTGGACCCACAAAAAGAGATACATAGATGAACTTGTGTGTTTGAATACTAAGTGCTTTGTACTGGGAAGTTTGAAATTATTTCCTGAGTAACTGAAATATCTCTTTTTTTAAGCCTTGCTATTACTCTTTTCACCTTTTGTTCTTCCAACATTTCTAATTAGGCAAGCACATGGATTTCATCATTTGAGCATGCATACATGTGTATCAACTTCAGCATTTCAATTTTATCCTCAAGGTCTTACAACACACTTTCTTTATCTTAGTTTCAGTTTCTTCGTCTCAATTCATACACTATATTACTGTCTATTCCTCTCCTCTCCTGTTCTTTTTCTTCTATTAAACTGCTTCCCACATTTGGAACAAGTTTCTACCCTGTAAACCAGGAACAGTCAGTGGTTTGCTTCAACAATCCTTGTAATTCTCATCTTTGCAAAGTCTTTCTATTAAGTCAGTTTAGTCTCCATTGTAATTGGCTTGAAGATACAGAGGTACACACTTGTGCACACATGTTTCTTTGTGATTTAAGAATCTCACTGCAGAAGTATGTCTGTTTGAGGGTGACACATACACTCAGAATGCCTGGTATACACTGGAAAGTAGAAAGCAGTCAACTTTTCTATCAAAGGAAATCAAAACAACGATCATGTCGTATGCTGCTTCTCTGTATTGACACTTGTATATCTCGCTAAATGCAAAGAAAAGAAAGGGATCCAGAGGAAATAAAGAGTAAGTTATTTAGTATTTCTTGTGCCTATTCACTCGTTCTTCCAAATGCTTTTGCAATTTTTATTGCTAAAAACTGATTTTTTTTTTCCCCAAAATGAAAATATTAAAGACAGTTTCTCCTCCTCCACCCTTTCCTTTAATAACAAAATAGCAAGGAAGTTTCTGGATGAATGGATAGAATATAAAGGATTTATTAAAAATCATAAACATGCACCACAGAATTCAAGAGGCTCTGTACAAGAATCTATATTATTTAGCATCATGTGTTCACCTGCATATAAATTATTCCTCAAAGATCAAGAGGAGACAGAAGGAAGGGGGACAGCTACTTTGAACTACATTTAATAAGAGAAAATAATTAGAAAAATACAACAAAGGCTATTTTGTCTATGGTCCATGAAACCATGGTTATAGTTCTTTTTAATACAATCTAAAAGAAAGCCTTTTATATAATATATAATTTCTGTTAACAGATATGAAATTACTTTCCCTTAAAATTTCTAGGTTGCTAAATATTGTGTTTATAATGCCTAACAGAGTGCCTCACTGAGTTTCTGACTAAAAGAAACATAAATTAATAATACTCGTGCAGGTTTGGTTTACTTACAATAAACCTAATGTCTCCAATGTGCTACACTGCAATTTAGTAATCTTATGAAGGAAGAAGGTATTTGGAGACCTATGAACTCTTTTTTACCAGCTTCTGCCCACAATACTTGAGAGAATATTTTGCAAATAAGAAAATTTTGTATTTTTTAACATCTGATAGAACAAGTTTAAGTGGCTGGGTTTAGATTCTGAACCAGTAAAGTCATTTAAGTCCCTGTGTGTCTTTGAGGGAGAAAATAACACTCATCTTGAAGTCACTGGGAATACTTTCATGCTGAAAGATATACTGAAGTCGCTTCCTATCCAAGGATCTTGAATTGTAGTCTTTCTGTGGAAGAGAACAAACCTTTAAATTGCTGTCAGAGAAAGTTCGACTTTCTATCAGACCTTTTACTGATGTTGCATTTAAATGAAATCCTAACTGTGATTGTTTTGTAATATAAGTAATATTACACTTAAAAGACATTTAAATAACACAAAAATCACAGAAATTAGAGCTCATATTTACAAGATGTTAACATTAGCACATGCACATTAGGCTTGCAAAGACTTGTTCAGACAAATTTCATTACAAAAATTGAGTTTGTAATCAAATGAAAAGTTTAGATGTTTCATCAAAAATTTTTGAATTTAAGCTGCATTTAATTTTTAAAGAAGAGTTTCTAAACATGCATCCAAAAAAGACTGATTTAGTTTCAGCTCAAACTAAATATTCCATTTGATCCTAAATAATTTTGACCAGTGAAGCCATTTTTTCTTATAACTCTGTGTAGAATGAATTCTTATGAAGTTTTGCTTTTCACATCTTGGGCCTTTCTTCTGCATCTTACACAAATTTACTTTAGACTTTAATATCATTTTAAACAGTACCAAGCAGAGCACAGTGAACCACCTAAAGCAGGGCCTAAGTAAACCTTTGCAGAGATAGTTATTGCTCATCTTGGGTAGCATACTATCTGTGCTGGGCACTTTCTCAGCCATAGTCTTATGTCCAATGGCCTTAAAAACTAAAAGTCTGCTTGAGTTTTCTTCCTGCCCCAAAAGACAATTTGGCTTAAGAAATAGTATGTTTCACTCAAGGAAGCCTGAAGTATTTGGGAAATATATAGAATATATAGAAGATAAACAGTATATGCAATACGTATAAACATTGACAATCCGGGGTGGGTTCAGGGGACACCACTGAGAAGGTGGGTTTGGAGCCCTTTTCCCGCAAGGAGACGCTGTGGCACCATGGCTGGTTCAACCAGAATTGACGGCTTCAGGGGCATCCCCAGAACCAACAGGAGGGGACAGGAGGGGATAGAGAAGACACAGCCAGGCTCTTCACAGCAGTGTGTGGTGGGAAGGCGAAAGGCAGTGGCACAAGTTGAAACATAGGAGGCTCAGGCTGGAGATAAAAAGAAGCCTTTTCCCTAGGTGGACAGCCCAGCAGTGGAGACAAGGACCAGGGAGACTGGGCCACCTCTGACCTGGGGAGTTTCATGCCTTGACTGGGTTAAGCCTAAGCAGCCCCATCTGACCCTACCACTGAGCCTGCTCTGGGCAGGTGCTGGGGCTGGACACATCTCCAGGTCCCTGTCAGCCTGAATTGTCCTGTGATCCTGTGAAAATTGCATTATTTTTGCAACCACCTAGCATTGTGGGTGTAAATCACATTATATGGCACTTGGTCCAAGAGACTTAAGGTTTGGGTAATCCATGCACTAGTAGATGAAAAATTCACATTTTAAGTCTTTCTAAGTTTTACTTTCTGCATATCCCAGACAATGACATGTTTCATAATCTCGAGCAGTAGGAGAAACTGGGTCTGACACTATGAAGAGTCATTAGAAAAAAACTACAAATGCTCAAAACCAACTTCATTTAGGCAAATAAAGGGCTCCACAATTCTAGACTGGTTTGCAGAAAGGCTTCTTTCCAGGCAGAATTCAAAAGTTTAAGGAGCAGGCAGCGGTCTTGCTTCACTTGAATCTATCATGTAAGTGCCTTTTGTGTATCTTCCTCATGTCTACCTGCACCTTTAGTGAAACAGCTTAGCATGCAACAATTCAACACCACCTTTCCTGTCCTAAGTGACCACCATAACAAACGGAGCCCAAAGTCATGCACTAAATGAACTCAATGGACATTTTGTGGACATTTTATGGACATTTTACAGGGGTGGTCCATAGACTAAGGGAACGATATCTGTGTATTATAGCAAAGTATGGGAAGGGGGGTAGTAGTTAATGAGGATGTATTGCATAGTGTGGGACCTGAGCATGACATAAATAGTATGAAATAAGGGGTGGAGAATATGCTGGGTTTGACTAGGATAGAGGTTTTTTTTTTCACAGTAGCTAGTATGGGGCTATGTTTTGGATTTGTGCTGAAAACAGTGTTGATAATTCAGGAATGCTTGTGTTATTGCTGAACAGAGCTTACACAGAGTCAAGGCTTTTTCTGCTCCTCATCTCACCTCAGCAGTGAGGAGGTTGGGGGTGCAGAGGAAGCTGGGAGGGGACACAGCCAGGACAGCTGACCTCAGCTGACCAAGGGGATATTCCACACCATATGATGTCAAGCTCAGCATATAAAGCTGGGGAAAGAAGGAAGGGGGGACGTTTGGAGTGATGACATTTGTCTTCCCAAGTAACCATTACGCATGATGGAGCCCTGCTTTCCTAGCAATGGCTGAACACCTGCCTGCTGATGGGAAGTGGTGAATGGATTCCTTGTTTTGCTTTGCTTGAGTGCATGTCTTTTGCTTTACCTATTAAACTGTCTTTATCTCAGCCCACAAGTTTTCTCATTTTCACTCTTCTGATTCTCTCCCCGATCCCATCAGGGAGGAGTGAGCGAGTGGCTGTGTGGTGCTTAGTTGCCAGCTGGGGTTAAACCACAACAATACAGCATTCTTTGAACTCTGACCATAGAGAAATCTTTCCCTTCCTTACAGTATCTGCACAATTATTACCTCTCTCTAATGGCCTTTCCATTGTAGTATGTGTATTATTTTGTCAATTCTTCATTTGTTTTCAGCTTAACTTTAAGATCAATGAAGTTACTTGACAATTTGACAGGACCATCAGTTGTTTGTGTAATTAATTAAGCCTTTTTTTTAACTCAAGCCCAACAGATCTTATTGAATGTAATTGACACTCAATCACAGAGCAAATTCTTCCTGAAATTAAAATCCTGTTCTGCAGAGAGAAATAAAGCTTCAGCTGTTTCTTTAGGTTGCTTTTGTGTCTGGCCCTGCCACTCTTAAAACAAGAAAACTGGATTCTCATCTTTGCAAATCCTGATATTCTTTTTTTTTTTTTTTTTTTTTAGTTAAACACTTTTCAAATTGAAACACTTCTGTCTAGCACTAACAGATTAAATGGTATATAACAGAGAAAACATCTCAGAGACTGCTGCTATATTTCTGAACCATTCTGTAGGAGTAAATCAAGTGAGAGAAGTACTGGCATAATGTGGAGAAGGAAAAGGGCACAAATCTTTACACCTGTTTTTCTCCCTCGTTATAGTCATCAATATTACATCAAGAAAATGAATGGTCAGTATAAATAATTTACATTATTTTGAATAATACTCAAGAAATGCCACTCCTTTATCATGAGAGTTACAAGTGAAATTAACAATTTAGTCACCTATAAAATTTTCTGAATTCTTCCAAGCTGGCAGCCAGTCTCCCTTTTATTCTTATTTCAATTTGTGCTGTGGTTCTGGTCCCTCTTGAACATGCCATTGTGGAAGCATTATTGTGGACAAGAGTCAATAATTTTGAAATCTGAAAAAGGTGGGTTGTTAGTGGGATAAGTGGGGAAAATCTAACTGTACCTCCATAGCCCATGCCAAAACAAGGTTGCATTGATTTCAGTGGTCACTCCACTCCTCTAACTCATTGACTTCAATCAGAGTTTTGCTTCACTAAGGATTTTGTGATCAGATACTTCATTTGGACAAAATGGATCCATTTTTCAAATTGTCACTGTGTGCCTGGGAAGGTCAAAGCTGTATTTTATGTAAGCCAAACTAAAGAAGACTTGGGCTGTGGGGAAGAAAGTGACAATGAGAACAAGAAAGAAAGAAGATGAGAAGGGAGGCAGAAAGAGTGTGACAGTGCTTCATTTTTTTCTTTGAGTTCCTGGGAAGATGTTATCAGTGATCTACTTGTTTTGTTTCCACTTGTTACTACCCCCTGATATTTAATGTTTTGGAGATGGTAGAGGAAGAAACCAGTTTTATTTTGTTGCTTCAGCAGCTTTAGCAATTATTTTTCTATTAACCATTAAACATTGTCATTAGTCATCTTAACCCTGGAAGTGTAGCCTAACAAAGCTCCAAAATCATTACTCTTACCTCAGAAGTTTTGAAGAGTTGTTTGACAACTACAATACTGTTAGGGGTTGCCGCATCTGGCAGCCTAACAGTGACAAGGCTGCTGCAGCTCCATGCCTCCAACCCCACCAGATTCAGGGGGAAAGCTGGTGAGGCTCAGCATGTAGTCCAGTAATGCATACACAAACACACATACACAATATGCGTATATGCACATAGACACAGCAGGCCACACAGATCCACATAGGCAGAAACCACAGCACTTTTACAGACACAGATAGGACTTACAACCTCATCCTTGCCACTGGTACAGAGTCCCTTGAACACACACATGCACACTCATGCACGAATGTGAGCTCCTGGCAGGTGGACTTAGACACGCAGTCTGTCCAGTAACTTCCCCTGGATCCTCCTGTCTCTTTCTGACGCACATGCAGGCACACGCACCACTACCCCGCCTCCGCCGACCCAGCAGGTCTCAGTCAATTCCCATCCCCACGGTTCCTCCAGCACTAGGCTTGGACCCCTGGTCCCTTTGGGAGCCAACTGCTACGGGTGCCTCACCCTCAGAAGCACCCACAGCCCAGTCCTGGGGCCGCTCGCCCTGCTCTCCATCTGGTCAGGTTGCACATTCGCTGGTGATCTCACACCAGCACCCGCACCCGTGCTGGCTCCAGTGGCTGCCACTATGGACACAGGCACACTGACCCACGGTCCCCTCCCACAGCCACCCCCTGCCCCTCCGCACACATATGGGACAGGGCTCCTCGCCCGGGAAGCAGAACTGGAGATCAGAGGGAAGACAGGGCGGACCGCACGGATCAGGCACAGGGCATGGCCCCGCGAGCACACCGGCCAGCCCCTGCTCACACCTCGCTGGCCCCTTGTATCCTCTTTCCCCTCTGTTTTCCCATGCTTGCTCCTCCCCAAACCACCCTGATCCCCACGTCTCCTGCCTCTGGTTCCTCTCCTACACATCCCACAATAAGCCTCATCCCGCCCCCTGCACCCCATGAAGTGTCCTGCTCACCCAGGCAGTGGCCCCTCAGTTCGTGATGAGAACCAGAAAGCCCCCACAAAATCACGATGCTGGGTGTCCCACAGCCCCCGGGGCAGAGGATCCTGGGACATCATGGGGGTGGCCAGGTGGGTGCTGGGGCATCGACACACCTCACCCCGCCATGGTGTCTTTGGGGTCCTTCATGGGGGCAGTGGCACTATCTCACCCGTTGTTGTTTGTCTCTGCCCCTTTGTGCTGCTTGTGTAGGAACAAGTTTATTTATCACATAACCTAAAAAACTCCAGTTAACATCTTTTGGTAGAGTCAGAGAGGTTAAGAATGGAAAAGACCTGTTTTATTTCCTAGGAAGGAAACACTTCTGCTGAATAATGCTTTGCACTACTTGAATTTAATCACCTACACTGGGATCATATATGAGAAGGCTTTCATCACTTCCTTTAAGAAATCATTTTACTTTTTATTAATTTTAATTTCTCCATTATTTTATGGCTATATTTTTAAATATGTATTTTTGGTGTTTCATTGTTTGGTCAGTGTTGTTTTCTTTCACCATCCCCCAAAAATATAACTCTCATAAACTCTGTTCTTTTTTAGTTCCTCCACTTAACTACTCTTAGTTTATTGTAAGGGTCACTGAATTTAATCTCTGCTATTCATACTGTTTGAATAATGACAAATAATACATTCTTTTCTTTGGGACTTTGGATAATTTTACCTAAAAAGGCTATTGAATGGATAGAATTAATCTGCTTCGGTTTCCTTGAAAAAAAAAAGTTTGTTCTGATTATATATGCTAAAGCCAAGGCAACTGTGATGTAAATTTTGATGTAAAAATATTTTTATTTGGTTTAAATGTAAAAATATTGTCCTTGAAAAACAGTCACTTTCTTCATGTTCTCCTTTTTCTTCAGGAGCAGAAAATCTCTAGCTGGACTTTATTTATCAAGATGTGTTGATCTGTGTACAGTGCCCTCTTGATAAAGGGCAGTTATTCACCAAGGCTCTGAACTTTAAGGTGCGTCCCTTTCCTGCACACTAACTATGTATTTTCTATTTGCTAAACAGCAATAATTGCACCCTTCCAATCGTCTACCAGTTCACATTACCTTCCTCAGCAGTACAGTTATAAAGGCACATAGGCATAAAAAGAACAAATGAAGTCCGCTGCAGAGTTCCTCTAAGTGGTACATATAGGCACCTCAGTGAGTTACCATTGGACTCCTTTTGATTTGTTGTTGTTGTTATAATGTATATTTTTTTCCAACTGCAGTTTAACAACACTAATAAATGAAGCTGGAGGACCTTCCTCTGTTTACCTCACTGGGGTACCAGTGGCATTCTAAAAAACTCCTAACTGAGGCTCCTGCTGATGGAGGAGACTAAATCAGGCAGTCCTAACCTCATGATACCAATACAGAAGATGAAGCCACTATAGAAGATGAAGCCAGTTGTGGCCAACTGATCTCCTGGTCAAGGTTCAGAAGGACCTATCCCTGGCATTTCCCACCCCCACCTCCCTAGAAGAATAACTATATTATGATATTTTATACTTTATTTGACTTGATGAAACTAAGTAGACCTTCTCTGAGTCTGTGATTAGGTCTCAGGGTTTCTTTCTGGTGTTTTTCAAAGCATAAGCAAGGTCTTTTAAAATGTTGAGATCTCAGTCTACTGCAACAAAAATCTTCTGGGCTCAAGACACTGTCCAAAGAGATTACGTAGACCTTTGCAAACAGATATATCTTGAATCTGCTTCCCACAAACATAGCTGACTGTAGTGCAGTTGTTAACTGTAAAATCTATTATGTTGACTGCCTGGTGACATTCTGGTGGTGGTGATTGTTATATATCATAATATTTATGTATGTGTACTACATATCCATATCAGGCACAACATTCAACTGCTAAGAAGACAAAACTTTTTCAAGATTTACTAGGTTTTACCAGATTATCTAGTTAATCTGTGAAATATCTTGTTCTTAATTTTATTTTTGGTTCTCCTTTTAGTGGTGCAATGGTTTCCATCACCAATCTCCTCCCCTTAAACATTGAAGGAGTACTTTACTGTTTCAGTAATTACTTCTTCTGTTTCAATGGCTTACAGTGCAATTAAAGCTACCTCAGACAGATAGATGGGAATTCCCGTTCACATAATAGTATCTAGCCACACTATCTTCATGCCACATCTTAACTGCTACCCATACTGAGTGCAAAGCTTGCAGTATCCCAAACAGCAAAATTATCAGCCTGAGACTGCCTTAGCTGAATTAAGTTGTGACATTCTTGAGGCTCTGGGAGATCACTCTTCCTGCTGTTTTATTGCTATTGTTTCCAATCCAGAGAAAATAACAACTTTGCCTGGCATACACTTTCTCTATTGTTGTTTGCGGGGGGGGGGGGGGGGGTGTCTTTTAAAAAAATTATTATTATTTTACATTGCTTCATCAGCTTGAACTGAAGGATATACAATTGTACAGAATTTTTGCCAGTTAAAAGTAAGATAATATGAAGCTTCTACCTTTTCATGTGGGTGGTTGAACTTTTAGTCCATAGAAGATACATTCAGGTTTCCATGCTGTGCAATGGTCTCAGTTGTGCAAAATGTTGTTTCTCTAAATGTTCAGTATGAAATATTCTTATGGATGAGTATATTTTATCTATAAGTAATGCTTCCTAGTCAGTAATCTAGAAGACTAACAACCATAAATTGACAGTTAGAACATTATTCTTCATCGAAGAAATTACTGTACCCAGACTTTTGGTTGGACTTTCCTTACATTGCACAGCAATACAAGGAAAAGTGGAAATATTCTTTTAATATTTTTGAGGGAAGCTTGAAACTGAAACCTCATGATATAAGGTCTAGACACACTTTGCATTCATATCCAAACCTTTCAAGGATATCAATGGAGGATTAGCAGAATTTATGCAGATAAACTTCAGCATAGCTTTCCAAATAGCTATTTTTGACACAGGTCACTTTTGTCAACACTGTCCAGAAAATGTGTTTGGAGTTCAGTCCTGCAGGATGTGAACACACTAGCACTGTTACAGTAAAAAAGGGAAACACAAGCTTGAAATTAGGATGCACATAAACACTTTCCAAAACTGCAGAATGAGAGATGGGTATTTTCAGGATGAAACTCTATGTGAAAATAAGACTACTTTAAAATTCATGAAATATTCTCTACTTTATCTGTGTGGATAGAGCAATGAATTATTATCTAATTATATTGCTTTATAGTAGCATCTGGGAAGGGAAGGGAGGGGAGGGAAGTCAAGGGGTCAAGGAAGGGAATGGGTGAAGGGAATGGAAGGGGGTAAGTGAAGTTCCTTTCCTTTTGCGTTTCCTTTTCCTATTCCTTGTCCTGTCCTTTCCTTTCTTTCCCGTCCTTTTTTCCCGTTCCGTTTCCCTGCCTTTCCCTTTCCTTTCTTTTTTCCCTTGTCCAGAAAGTTCCTTGTTCTTTCTAGTCTATCTCAAATAGTATATATGTGTTTCTGGAAATTCAAATGAATGAAAATTGCCTGCAAGATTTTCCATGACAAAGCCCAGAATCTTTTGTTTCTTTGGATAATATTCTTAGCATTTCTGTAGCTGACAATCATAAAAATTACAAGAATATGATGAAGAATAATAGCCTAATTCAAGCATCTGGCAATGGTCAGCATGGATAGAATATTTTAAAAAATGGTTCAGGGGTTTTTTTTTAGCAAAAGGCAGTGCCTACTGTATCTTTCCCCTCCCCAAAGGATAAAAATTAGTTTAAAGGAAACTTTACTTGTAACAACCATAAAAATAGTGAGGTACAATATGAGCTTCTAGACTTGCTGCAGATCATATTTTCTTACTTTCTATGAGATATTTAGATAGATGCACCCTGAATGTAGTAGTCAAGATGTGAAAATATTTAAGAAAAGAACAAGAGCACTTTTCAGAAGCAAGTATGCTACTTATCTTTCAAAGAATGAGAAATTTCTATATTCTGCTGGTGAAAGGGATCATTTTCATAATATATAGCCTACATATAAAATTATGTCTAAAAAAATTTTCATATAAGAAATGAAAGTCTGTCTATTATTTAAACATTCCACCTGCTTAAGTAGGGAGTACATGTAGGATACTTCACATGACACTTACAGTATCAATGCTACCACCCCTAGCCATTCCATTTTCAAATTCAGCCAGGGAACATCCTTCCATTTTTGCTGTCCTGTAGGAAAACTGTTTTCAGTTGAAGATTGGATAGCACTGTCTGCAAACCAATTTCCTTTTAAGACATCTCTAGTGACTTGTCTCCCCAACACTCCCAAATCATTTCAGGTGCAATTTCTCAAAATTGCATCAGTATCAATATAGCACATGCCAACATACAGATTTCAGTTTCCAGTAGGATCTAAACTTGAACTAGACTTGGGGAGCAGGGAGCTTCTCTACATTTTCTACATTGCTAATGTAGAAGTCATAGTAGTAGTTACAACAGCTGCTCTTTTAGCTGACACTGTGCTGCAGAAGAAAAGTCAGAGAGACCATTTGGGCAGATCTAAGCTAGTAGTTAGTTTATATTGAGTTCTAATCAGTAAATTTAGGTATGTAAAATATTTAATAAGTACAGACAGATTGGCAGTCAGTACTATTTACTACACTTAAAGTTAGTATGGAATACAAAGATTATCACGTAAACTTACTGTATGTATCTTAAATGTTACATGCATGTAAAAAATGTAACTCACCAACCCGTCAATGTCTGGTGTCAGGTAATGGATCTCTCAGTGTGGAAGGGTAACCTTGAGAGGGGTCCCTACTCAAGGGGAGATCACCACTGTGCAGCCAGCTGTGGTAGAGGGAGATCTCAATGGTCCCTGATGGCTGCAGATATTTATAGGGCAAAGAGGTGGATTTGTAATCAGTTTTTCTGCTGTGTTCATACAGTTTCAGCCGCTTATCAGCCCATTCTCCATCCAAACTGTTTTTTTGGTTTTGGTGCTGTATTTGCTCTGAGAGCCTCAAACAACAGGATTAACTTTGGTTAGGCCTACTTGCTGAGCATCTGCCTGAACCAAAGTTCAGTTAGTTCAAACAGGAAGAGTGCATCTATCACACTGTTATAAAGTAATTGGAACTTTGTAGGATTGTTTCTGTTAGTGAGAGAAATTGATTATAAATATCAGGTACATTACTTCATGTATTCTTACTTATAAATAGCAAAAGTTTCCATTCCCAAATAGAATAAAAACAAATACGCAGTTTCCTTCTTTGGAAACCTAACTGCCACTTAGTCTGATTTGTGACCAAGATATCTGTTTCTCAGATTTGTCTAAAGGGTTGTGATCATAAACACTTCCTAACTGCTTACTTTGCATAACCAAGGCAGAGTTAAAGTACCAATCTCTGTATGCATATTAAGGGAAACTTTTCTCATCCCAGTTCATATACATTTACTCTGACCTGTTATGTGCTTTTTGGCAAACTATTCTATGGAGCTATTTCAGCTGCACACAGGATTACACCGTAGCAAAGTTTTGAAAAATATTCCTCTAGTTCATATTTTTAAAGTGTTTTCCTATGAACTGCTTGTAAGCATGGCTAGATCCTCTGTGCAACCAAAAGGCCATGCAATGCAATAACTTCAAGCTGAAAGCTGATTGTTTTATAAGAAAGTTTAATTCCCAATCTCTTCTATTTAATTTATATGTAATTTTAAAGGGGGTTTTTTTTCCTTTTTTTTTTTTTTTTTTTTTTTAAAGATAGAAATCCACTAGGGACCACACTATATTGCCTATAAAAAACTGCTAATCCAACAGAGACAGTTTAGTTGAAGAAAATAAACTTCTGTCTTCTTTTTTTAATTCCTACATTGTCATCACCAGCTATGGCTGGCTAGTCTAAAAGTTCATTTCCAAAATGGCTATTATTGATAGCAATAAATAGTGATATATGATGCAAAAATAAATAATTCACATTGAGCACTCTGGGAAAACAAAACAAAACACAAAAGGCAGTGGAGATGTTGTTTAGAAGCACGAGTTCTGTCAGTGGGCACTTCTATTGCATGAAGCTGAGCTGTATTATTTAAACATTAGCTCTTGTTATTGTTTAACCTTGTCTGGCTGCCAGGTGCCCACCAAGCCACTCTTTCATTCCCCTCCTCAGCAGGATGAGGGAACAAAGCAAGATGAAAAAGCTCATGGTTCCAGATGAGGACAGGGAGATCACCCACCAGTTACCATCACAGGCAAAACAGACTCTGCTTGAGAGAAATGAATTTAATTTATTGCCAATTAAAAATACAGTAGGATAGTGAGAAGCAAAGACAGAACTAAAATCCACCTTCCCTCCACTCCTTCTCTCCCAGGTTCAACCTCACTCCTACCTTCTCTGCCTCCTCCTCCCCTCCCCAGGCAGCAGAGCAGGACTGGGGAATTGCGGTTGGGATCTGCCCACAACAGTTTGTTTCCAGCATTCCTTCCTCATGCTGCTTTCTGCTTCAGTGTGGGGTCCCTCCCCTCAAGATAGAATCCTTTCTAAAATATTCTAACGTGCATCCTTCCCACAGGCTGCAGTTCTTCAAAAACTGCTCAAGCATGGGTCCTTTCCATGGGCTACAGCCTTTCAGGAACAGACTGCTCCAGCATGGATGCCCCACGGGCCCCAGGTCCTGTCAGGAAACCTGCCCCTGCATGGGCTACTCTCCATGGGCTGCAGCTCTTGCCAGGAGCCTGCTCCTGCATGGGATCTCCACAGTCTGCAGCTTCCCTCAGGGCACATCCACCTTCTGTGGTGTGGGGTTCTCTATGGGCTGCAGTGTGGATATCTGCTCCAGCTTGGTCCTCCATGGGCTGCAAGAGGACAACCTGCTTCACCATGCTCTTCTCCACGGGCTGCAGAGGAATCTCTGGTCCAGCACCTGGAGCACGTCCTACTACTACTTTTTAACTGACGGTGTCTGTAGGGTTTGTTTCTCTCACATTTTTCTCACTCCTCTCTCTCACAACTGCCATGCAGTAATTTTTATCCTTTATTAAATGTTATCACAGAGGTGCCACAAGCATTGCTGATGGGCTCAGCTTTGGCCAGTGGTGGGTCCACTTTGAAGCTGGCTGTAACCAGCCTTGTCTAATATGGGGGAAACTCCTGGTCCTTCTCTCAGAGGCCACCCCACAGCCCCTGCCATGCTACTAAAACCTTGCTACATAAACCCAATACAACTGTGTTGGTTCTTAAAAAGTTCTAAAGGACACTGAAGAAATGTAATTTCTTTCTTGAGGTTTCTTTGTTTACTTTATTAATTTTGACCCTTAGATTTTTTCTAATTATGCTTGTTCCAAAATTGACATCTGATGGAAGCTGAGCAATGGATTACTAAAGGATTTGGGAATGGCTAAGGGATGATACACTAGCTCTCATGTAGCAACTCTGTCACTGCTTGTAGTTTGCAAAAACCTTAAGAAACCTTCCTATGAGCACTGACTGTAAAGACTATTCACAATGTATCACTCAATGATTTCTTGTTTTTCTTTCTTTTTTTTTTAATGCTGTATGGAAAATGCGGATGTGAAACATTCTGAATCATAGCAGTGAAGGATGCCATAAGCTTTCTTGCCTTGTGACTCTATTTTGCAATTTGAGAATTACACTATCCACTCACTTACTCTAAATCATGCAGAGGTCTGTATTTGAAAATTACAGACAACTTTCCTTGTAATTTTCCTTTTAATTCCAATTTTCTTGGAAATACCAATTTAACTATGAAGGTTGAGGGGAATGCCAGGGCAAAAACACACTCGTGAATCTGAAAAAAGAGCAGACAGAACATTTAGAAAATGAGGGAACAGAGGAATTGATGAGGCTTAACTTTCAACTCAACTAATGGCAGAGTAATTAGGTAAAAAGTTTGAGACTGTTATGTTTGCATCTTTTTGTGCTAGTATATCACTTATGGTTTCAAACTTATACATTTCAACTGAAGCATGAACCAAAATTTATATTTGATATATAGAAATTATGGTTTTGTAATAATTGTACACTTCAAGGAGAAATGACCTTTTTCTCGCATTAAAAAGTAGATATCACTGTTAGAGATGCTGGATTAACACCTTCTTTGTCCGTCAGTCATATGCAGATGATTGTCAGTAAATTTTGCAGCTGTTTCCTGAAGGCAGAGAAATGCTAACATCTGTGAGACCTTGTTTCTGTTGCACAGTCTTTTTCATACACATGGGGAGGAATAACTCCTGCACCAGTACTGGTTGGGGAGGAACCATCTGGAAGGCAGATTGGCAGAAAAGTATGGGGAGGGGTCCTGATGGACACCAAGTTGACCATTACACAGAAAAGAATCCTTGTGGCAAATAAGGCCAACATCTTACTGCATGAGGCAGAGTGTTGCCAGCAGGTCAAGGGAGGTGATCTTTACTCTCTGTTCACTGCTGGTAAAACACATCCAGGTGCTGTGTCCAAGTCTGGCCTCCCCAGTACAAGACAGATGTGGACATCCTGGAGCAAGTCCAGCAAAGGGCCGTGAAGATTACAAAGGATTCTATGAAAATTATATAGTATTATAAATATCATATAAAGATTATATAATCCCTGGGTGATGTCTAGAGGTGCCTTCCAACTTCAGCAATCTGTGATTCTGTGAATTTGTGTAGTTAGCTAGACTTATTTTCATGTTCACCAGCTTTCATAAATTATATCCTCTTATTCCCTCACTCATACTGTCCCAGCTCCTTTTGGCACTACCATGCCAAGGCCAGCTCATCACCATTCTGTATTCCAGCCAGGTGGCTTTCTTTTTTTCCTCATGTGGCTATAAGCCAGGCAAAAGCCTTTGGGAATTTTTTAGGAGAGCAATTTGCATGTCTGCATTCCTGCACTTGATGCGTCTGTTGCTCCTGGCTGGCAAAATTAGAACTTGGGAGACAAGAAGTTTACTTAATTACTGCCTTACAGGGAAGAATGCTTACTGACCTAGCAGAAATGGTACTTACACATTGGATCTGGAAGTTAGTAAGGTGTGTTCACAGTAAATTTTTTTTATTTTTTATTTTTTAGAATTCAGCTGTGCAGCCATGACAAATTTCTAATGGGTATTTGCAAACAGAATATTCAGAGTCTTATAATTTACAAATGTCAACATATTTTTCACAGAGGGGAGCTACTGAAAGGCAACTTCCTCTCCATATGCCAAATTTCAAGTCTTAATCCTAATGAGATTTAAATTTATTAACTAAATGTTAGCAATAATGTAGAGAAAGCAAGGTTGCTTCCCTTAATACTGCTCTAAAAAATGGCAAGATTTTATTGACTAAATATAATTTTCTGTAAGGCTGGTACCTGATAATAAATAGTTTAATTTTAATAATTAAAGTGTGAAACAATTCTAAGCTAGTGAAAACAGCTTTTAAACAAAGAAGGATTGGACATTCTCCAGCTGTGCTGGCAGGGTACATGTATGAGACAGCTTATGAAGGAAATACAGAAAATAATGAGGAGATTCAGCCGTAAAACTTTTCAGGAAGATCTTGAAACAGACTTCTAACTATTTTAAGCAGATGGTTATGGCTAATGTCGTAAGAGCTTGTAGCAATTTAAAAATATCTAAAAATTAAGATTATGACAAAATGCTTACCTGAAGTAGATCTCAATTGGACAACTCAGAAACCTTACAAGTAACATTTTTCTGAACACTTCAAACCAAAATTTTAATACATGACTCCTGAGACTGACTGAAGCTAACCTGCTAAGCAGCAGATTTCCTGTCTGTTCTCTTTTAACAAGTTTGAGAACAAAAACATTGGATGTCATAATTTAATATGTCAACATGTCATAATGCAGATTTTTGCATTACAATAGGTATGCCTCTATCCTCCAGTATTCCTCAGTCCTATAAGAAAAAAAACTTTTGTACAGAAGAAAATGATAAAAAATTACAACAAGAACTCCATGTTTGACCCGCTTGCACTTTTAAATATCCTAATTTAAATTACATTAAAAATACTTCAATGAATAAGAATACTGTTGGGTAGCCCAACTACAATGTTCAAGTTGGCTGGTTCATTTGGATGAGCTCTCCATTATTAACACATCCTTGATAGAGACATCTGTACAATGACCTAGTATGGTTCTGCAAGTCATATCAGTATCCTGCTCAGCTGAGTGCAATAGGCTGTCAACCCCATGAATTTAAACAAACACAAAAAAGTACCACACGGGATAGTATTTTGTTTCATACACTTATACGGTGTGTTCTCTCATCAGCTTATTGTGGTGTTTGTTTTATAGAACACAAAGTAGGTCCTGATTGGAGTATGGAGAGAACATATTCAAAGTAAACCTCACTTGTTTAATAACAGTCTTCTTTCATTGCCATGACATGAATATGATTCTATTACACTGTTATCTGTTTTCAAAGTTGTACAATAACCTGCTTTGTGATAAATCTCAAAAAATACAAACTTAAAAAGTCTTCCTCAATTTTGGTAATGCCTTGAAGTAGCACAATATTTATTAAAAAGTACTATGCATGCAATTCAGAAAAAGAAAATAAAGCTCAAAAAAACCTGAACCCCAAAACTGTATGTTTCATGATCATACTCTGCCCATTAAATATGATAAATCTTACTATTTCTAGTCTCTGCTTAATCACTGTGATGGAATTACAGTTCTGTTTTCACTAACTGTGATTTACTTAGTGTGCTTTGATTTATGGCACCACAAATTTGTTTAGTTAATGGAATATTTTAATTTACTGTGGATGATAGAACACAGTAAATAAATTACTATTATATTATATTACTGTTGAGCACTAGCCAAACTATGAAATCAGAAGAAAATTAGTTGTGTAAGCATTTTATTTTCAGGTATCTGTATCTTAGTACACTGAAGATCTTACAACACATATACCAAAATGAAGATTATGTTTTTATGTTGTAAGTTAACACATTCTTCTGCTTAGAGTCCTTTACAAAGACTATGCAACACTGGACTAAGTGCTGCAGTGCAGAGCTGAAGCTACTCATGAACTTGCAATCCATAGTCCCAGTTCTAGAGATTTCCATGACCAATTAATTGAGCTATTCATAATAATTAATAGTAATCGGATTTAGTAAATACATGCATCTTTACAGGACTAGAGTTCTTAGTACATTAGCTTTGAAAGTCTCATTCAGACAAACTAGGTGATACAGAGTTGTTTAGACAAAGTGTGATGTGAAAAAAATTTCTGATGTGATGTCTGAAAAGCAGCAGTTATACAACAGGGCAGATATGCTTACAGGCTCTAAAGAAGAAGGATGATAACCGCTTCTTCTATTGTGTACTTTTTAACTGTGTTTATGTAGCATCACCCTAATGAAATCAGAAACCAGATGTCACCACAATAATATTAACAACTTTAAAAAAATATTAAAACAGGAAGTCCTCTGAATTAAGCTGTTCTATCATGTCTGGGCTTCGAGGTCACTGCTGTTCCCGTTATGTCGGCTGTGAAGAAAAGACCATATTATGAAAACAGTCAATGCCTGTATTTCTAAATTTCACCTTGACAGATTCGTTTCTAGGTTTCAAAATATTTTATCAAATATTTTATATATATATATATACACACACATGTGTATGTGCTTGTAACAGGTGTATATATCATATATATACTTGTATATATATTAAATATAAATATGTAACACACATATGTAATATATATTTGCATATTTTATGCCCTGGAAATCAATGGTACATAATATCTGTAATTTTAGGCTTTGTTCTGAGAGATATTATTTAATAATTTCCTCAACCAAAACAAAATTTAGCAAAATAAAAGTAATTCACATTATATACCAGAAACAGTTAACTAAAGCATTCTGAACTAATGTTACTGCAACACACTTCTCCAGTGATTTTCAAAGGAGCTTTCATTTCTAAATTAGATTCTTGAGATTATCTTTAACACACTTACCTAAAGTAACTGTTGTGACTAGACTTTCTTAAGGTCTGGTGTTGTGTCAGCATTGGCTTGGAGCTATACCTCCATGGATTTGGATGACTCCAGCATAATGTGCCTGCCTCTCCTGCAATTAAATTTATTTTTTGCCTTCTCTTCATGCATATTTTTAAGTCTTACATTCGGGTCATTTGTGTGTGATAAACAGGAGTAAACAGAATTACTGTCCTAAGATTTCACAATAAAATACCTGATGATTTTTTTTTTTTTTTTCCTACCTACTAGGTGACCAGCTTAAAACAGTGGCCTTGTCAATTTGTGCATGTGGACCAGCTAGCAGAAGTAGGCCTATACAGGCTGCACTGAAAACTTCCATAGGTTTTTTGCTGTTTTTATTTGTAAAAGGATGTATATTTTTTTAAGTCAGAAACTGCAGAAATAAGAATATCTCCACAAGGTAACAGTTAAATTATTGTGGAATCATGTAACTTGTCACCAAAAAAAAAAACAAAAAAAAAAAACCCCAAACATTTCTTATTGTTAGTAGACCATCCATCTATTATTTCTGGTAGGTAATGTGGGAGTTGTGCTTGTGAAAAAGGCATGCGAACCAGGTCCCACATGGTAGTTATTAAGGTAAGGCTGAATTCAGACTCAGGAGAGGAGATGAATGGGGGCAATATATTGTAGTCATTATATCTTCACTTTTTTTTAATCATGTTGATTCATTCACAAACAAAAGGTTATCAAGTTGTCCTCAGTTTAATGCTTAGAATTTTGAAATAAGATATGAAACTTAAGTTTTATTTTCTGGGAAGGGTACTGCATCTGTAATTTATATTAATCATTTTGGAATGATGGATAAACTAGTACAGGCTAGAGTTCTTCTTAGTCTTGCCACGCTTACTCAGTGGGGAACATAAAGTAGGCAGTTGTATTTCACTGCTAAAACAGACAGGATCAAAGAAGCAGAGATACCAAAAAAAAACTTCCTTGCTTCCTTATTTTGACTATAACTGCATTGTGTAAGTCATTGAAGTAATTTATACCTGATGAGAAAAGATTATGCTCATTGAAAAGTGTTTCCTGTGTTTTTGTTTGTTTGTATATATAAATATTCACGTATCTACTTTTCTTCTTCCTCTTTTGTGTTCGTCTTAGTTTGGCACCTCTTCAGAAAGACAGAGTATCAATCAGTTTTCTTGTTTCATTACAATCTACTGTACCTCTCTATTTTTCTTTAGATTTTTATACAGCCCATGTAGAATATTTCCAGCTTTAGAATTTTCCAAGTTCCTTGTTTAAAGCAGCACAACAGGTCCAGTACCTCTCCCCTGTACAATACCTAACCTCATCTCAAAAGCACCATTTCTAAGAAAGTCCAGATAGTAAAGTAATTTTAAAACCTATTTTAGCCAACAAATTTTGCGTCTAATTCTGTGTAGAATTTGATAGTCATGGTGACACTTTGCTTGCCTCATCTAACCAACTTTACTCAAACTCTTGCCAGAACATGGTGACAGTCAAATCTCATTTCAGCTTTCATATTCTTTCCCTTTCCCCAGAAATAAGATTCTCTTCTTTAATGATGGGGTACTCTGCTGAATTTTTTCAGTCACCCTACCTGGAGGGTTCCAGTTGAGATTAGAACCATTTCCCTGCCAGCAGCAGGCTTTACAGATTAATAGCTGGTTATGACTACACAGTTTGAGCAGTTTGTAATGGTTTAAACACTTGAAGATTAACACTAATTATACATAGCATATTAGGATATCATTGACTAATGTTGCTAGTGACTAGCAGCAGTTTTATTGCAGACTAAAAGGCAATTTAGCTTTTACCATTCTACTCAATGTCTTACAAATGATTTATAGAGAAGTTGAGAAAGAATCTGTTAAAACTTCCAAAGAAATAATAATTACTAAGCAGTGAATAGTACCTCAGTTTCAGATGGTGATTCTGCAGCTGTAATTGCAAGATCCTGTATGCAGCGGTAGACACTAGGGATGTGAATGGGCATGAATAACAGATTTCAGAAAGTGCCTTGATACGTGAGTTCAAAATGTCACTTGAATAACAATTATTTATTACCCTAGCAGCACAGAACTGAACATACCTGAATAGCAGTGAGATTAAAGCATCAGCTACTGTCTAGCAATGGACATATTCCTACCTGTTACTGAGCAATTTTTGACCACTGAAGCCACCAAGGCATTCCTGTCCTAATGTTACATTTCCACCTGCTACTTACTAGCATCCCTCTGTTTCACACCATGTAAACCAATAGTGGCCTGATGCCACTGCAATGTAAAAATACAGATAATGAAAATTACTACAACATCAGTGGAAAGAATATGGCAAAGATCTGTACATCGTCTGTTATGAAAATGATTCTGAGCAGACAACAGTCAAGATCTGATATACATCTTCTTGAGTTTTATAGAAAAGATCAGGTTCCAACTCTGACAATAAAATCAGCTAAATAATAACTTTCTCATAAAGACTCAGTAGCCAAGTCCAGTGAAAGGTACTTTGCATGCAACTAATGAAAATAAGATTGCCATATTGGAAATATGTGTAAAAGCAGAAAAGTAAGCTGTTTAAATGTGAGCCAGTTCCAACTATCTTAAAGCAATTGCTATCACATTTTTTTGTCTAGTCATTGTTAGACAAAGAAAGGAGTATTTAAGAAAGGAAAGCAAGTAAAGTAGGATTTGCTGATATTAAAAGGAATCTTATTCTACACACAAGCAAAAATAAAGTATTGGTAGCCTATCACATGATCGCCTACTCAGTGTTTGTGTCTTATGACTTAGAAATCTTCCTTTGGTGGGAAAGGGGCAACTGACATAACTTTTACAATGATGCAAGCTGACAGGTAGTGCCTGAATCAATCCCAGTATTGATTTCTATGGATTTAAGATCAGGACTTTTATTACTATGAGTGTCAGTGAAATTCAGTATCAGCTCATGTTTCACAGATGTTGATGGAAGAAGGCCCATTTTTTTATAAATTTCCCTGTTCCTAAGAAACAAATCATAATTGCTTGTTTCTGGATCTGGAGACTAAACTCAGTCTCATCTTTGTGGCACACAGAGCAAACTGACATTTCTTACTTTTCCCAAGGTTAGCCTAACTTTAATTAAAGCGTCTCACTGTACTTTTATCTCCCGTCCTTGTTCTTTTGTGGATATTATGCTATTTTTAATATCATGAAAATGAATAAATTCAAATATCAGACCCCAGAAAATGAGTATGTGTCAGGACCCTTGAACATGTACAGCAGATTCTAAAATGTATGAACAGGATTTAATTTGCAAAGATCTTCTGACTATTTACACTTTACAGCACCTTCACTGTATGACATGATATTAGAGAATTAATGATGTCTTTTCTTAACAGCTTCACTGGTTACTAATGATCTCTATAAATTACACACTACCGCTTTTGGTGATATGAACAATCATGAATTTAGTTGCTATAATCACATGTATAACTCTTTGTAACAGAATTTCTGAGAGCTCATTAGCGCCACCTTCATAATGAACAGAACACAACCAACCAGAGGTAAATCTGTGCATTCATGTCCTTCTTCCCAGCTGATAATTATGGTGGTGAGACAGTCTGGGTCAATGTGAGATTCAAAGTCAGCATGTGCTCCTACATCCATTACTTCCAACTAGAAAGGCAGAAAACAGAAATGTAAAGGGTGCATTCACTAGCATACCAGTTTTAGAAGTGTGTTTTTTACAAGTGTATGAATTCACTGTGATACTAGTTAAATTGCTTAGACTTCCAAAAAGGCTCAAAGGCAATCAGGGGCTGTGGTTATGCCAAGTGTGCAGATGCTGTTAAGCTTTCTCCCCTCTACTACTATCAAAGCCTTCTTGCTCAGATTTTCTGTGGAAAGCAGTGCCTAAAACATTACACTTTCTAAGCATTTTAACTGGTTCAAAACTTGAGCATATCTTGATTCTTTATTCCAAGTGGCAGAAAAATGGGGAAAACCGTCTTCATATCTGACCCTCCAGCAATAAATTTCATAGGAAATTCAGTACCCCATTTTCAGGCTAAATGGTAATTTATAGCTGCAGCTGTTTTCTTTGAATAACCTGATTATATCTGAGTGATTATTTTATATTTTTTCTCTACTCAAAACCATATATTATGACTGTAACAGTAAATAGGTTGAAGCTTCTTCCTTTATTTTCCTCCATTTACCCCATCAATGCCCATTTAGAATATTTTTTCCTTACCTTTCTCTTTATCACTTACCTCTGAAGACTTATTCTTTTTTCAACTTGTCAGTGATCAGAGCATTTGATCCAAGTATTTTTTTATAACAAATATCCTATCCCATCACTAAGATATCTCTAAGTGAAAGTTATAACCAGCACATAACAGTGAAATCATGCCATAAGGAAAACCGATTGGTAGGGTTTATAAGTAACAAATATCTTGACTACTTTTGCTGTGGTATATATGAATTGAGCATAAAAGGAAGTTTATATTGCTTATGAATGCATGCTTTTCATGTTTCCAGGGGTGGTATTTTAACTCTTATTTACTTAGTTAATTTTGATCCTATATTTTATAACAAATTTACTATAAGGCATGTGAAAATAACTAGTTGGTTCTACTTCTTGTAAGCATATTTTCTTTTATCTTGAAGTTTAGATTTACTTGACTGCACAGGTTTAGAACAGAATTCTGCACCAAAAAGACAATCTAGTTTATGTATGCTGCTTTAATGATAATCCTCTAAAATTCATTTAAACAAAAGACCAATCCTCTGCTGTGAAATGAAAAGTCATTTTGATCATAAATCAAATCACAAAAATAAAATAAAAGTGTGTGTTTCCATTACTAAATAGCAACAGCAAACTCAGAGAGTCAAGCATCCCTAAGCTCTTTCTAACTGATGGACTGTAAATTGTAGTCTGTAAAATTCCTTATCATGTAAAATATCTTATCATTCTACTTAGTGTTTCTTGTGGAAAAAAAAAAAAAAAAAAAATTGGATTTGTTTCCTTGTTAGGTTCTAAAAACTTTGTTGACCATGGCTTCCAAAGTCACATAGCATTCATGAAAAAGCTATTCTTCAGAGCCCTGAATTATAAAACAAAACACTGAACACTGTAAGCTTAATGTACATTATTCTTATACATGTACGTGATTCATACACATTAATTTTGTAGAGGCTGTGTTGTGTCTGTGCATTCATTCTGAATATTTAGATTCCAAATAATTCTAAGGGTGGTTTTACTATCTTAGTTATAGTAGAAGAAGAATTCAGCGAATATTAATAAGAATTCAAAAAGTAAAAATCCCACTTGGATATATTCTTCATTTTATATCCCATCTAGTTTTGTATCTTGAAACATTTTTCACTGTGCCAGTTGAGAAATGCTGCAATTTTGCACCCAAAACTATGTATGTTCAAATGTCTATTTGATTGTAACTGGAACTGAATGACTTAAGTGCTTGAACTCAGTCATTTATTTATTTTTACATCCAAAAATCAGTCTTGCAAGCAACCAGCACTTGAAAATATTTGTATGATAAATTAACTCAAGCCTCATAAAGCCCCTTGTAGTAATGCTTCTCAAAGACATTAGAGAAAATTTAGAAATTTAACCAGCAAATTCTATTAGCAGTAATTTGTGTTTACCAATGAAAACTGAAAGAACAGTTTGACTCTATGGCATTTAATTTGGTGAAGAAAAACGGCAGTTTCATTACTATGTGGTGACATAGTTTATGTAAGTCCAACAAAGACTGATCACATTTGGTCCATAAACCAAAGTGAGGAACCACTGTCAATTTCAAAGAACTTGGTCAATAGCGTCTATCATAGCAAATTATTAATGTACAATTAAGAACAAGTGTAACATTTATGGCTTTGTCTATAAATCTGATTTTTTCCTCACCATTTAGAAATTTTTACTAGTACAGACAAATGTTATTCTGGACTTTATTTTGGTCACTTAAATGCTAACACTTCTAATGTAACTTTCCTAGAGTTGCTTAAATTTCAAATGATGTAAATTTGTATACCTTTTCCTTTCCTTTCCTTTCCTTTCCTTTCCTTTCCTTTCCTTTCCTTTCCTTTCCTTTCCTTTCCTTTCCTTTCCTTTCCTTTCCTTTCCTTTATTTTTCTCTTGCTATAAAACATTATTTAAGTACAAAGACATAGAACCAGAGAGACTGAAGACAGTTGCATAATCTCTTGACCCAGTAGAACAGGGCTGCAGACTCTGAGGCTTATGCTGAAAGGTAAATGAAAGATCATAACAAAAAGGATCTCAAGCCCTCAGGGTGTATCTGTCTAATCGAAGAGCACGTGCTTCAAGTGTCTGCCCTTCTGAGAGACTAAATGGTAACCTTTGGTCAAAACCACCCTGCAGAAATCCTAAGCCTTGAAGTCAGACGGTTTCTTATGGGAGACAGAAATCTATTACCTGATCAATGATAGAAAATAGCCTAAATCACATAATAGCTAATTTTAAGGAAACTAATCTACTGGCATATACACGCTCAGCTTTTCCTTTTTTTAAATTTTTTTTCTGCACTCTTAAGGTTAGTAGGGTAGCTAATGCTTCTGAACTTGGCCATGTGTTCCTAAAACTCTAATAACAGCCTACCCAGGGACCTACAGTGATTTTGTGTATTGCAGAATATTTTTGTGAGAATTCTGAATTATGTAGACCAGAAGTAATCTTGCAAGAATCTGTTAATTTTTACTTTAGAAAAGTTTTAGTAGAAGATAAAATGTAGCACCATTACAGCATCTTGTATTTCACAACTTTTCAATTTAATTGATAGATTATACTTCAGAGGAGACAGAAAGCATAGATAAGAACAAATCTGTCAGCAAACAGGAATTGCCTCTGAGGAGAAGCAGATGAATAATTTTTTCTTGATGGATATGTTTTTTACTTTTTTTCCTCTGCTTGCTAGTTATCAGCTTGTGTCTGGGGACCATGTCACGTGGGGAGAAAGGAGCCTCACCAAGTGGAAGTGTTAGAAACTATTTGCCTTTGATCATTTTTGGCACACAGCTTCCCAGTCAGCCCTCTATTTGGTGCCAGATCTCATTTGTGCAAAAAGTCTGTCAGTCAATCTCAAGGTAAAAGAGAGGGCCAACAAATGATGGGTAGCAGAGAGGATACTTTAAATGTAACATTATCAATACACTTTTTCTCCTTTCTTCTTGAAATCTGTGGTAAAAGCCAATGAACTTTTTGAGGAAACACTGTGGGGTTGAAAGGAAAAAGGGCAGTAAATGTCTCTGGACAGAGAAGATGTGACTGAAATATTACCCTTGCCTGTATACCTCTGGTAAGTTATGATGGAGACAGTAGGGATGGAGATGTAAAGAGCTAGTGAAAAAACACTAAATAGTTTATTTAACTGAATGCAGGGTCCATAGGGCCTAGTAGAAGATTGAATTAAGTGCTTGGAAACTGATGTGTACAGGGAAGCAGCAGTATAATACCCTGACCAGTAGAAAAAGGCTAGCAACAAAATGAAAAACTTCTAACTCTCTAGACTAGAGAAGAGAATCAGGTATACTATAAACCATTATCTGCTATCATGAGGGAACATAAAAGAATCTGGTTCTAGCAAAAGAGGAAGAAATTATCAGTATGAACAAAACCTAAGGGCTAATGTAGAAATGAAAGGGAAGATAGAAGTCATACCAAGCGAATGAAGAACACAGAGGTAGAAAAACACTTAAAAGTCATGTGTGCCAAAAGCAGATCCATGTGATCAGGGAAGCAGGTCTACACAGCAGAAGTGCATGCAATCTGCTAGTGGCTACTGTACAAAAAATGAGTAGCAGGCTGAAAATGTTTGTGATAAATATGATATCTATTTTGTTGTCATTATAACAACACAGATAACACCACCATATTCCTATTTGACTGTATGAAGATTGAATACCTCAGACTGGAGAAATTCTTCAGTGTTAAGGTGATCTTCAGAATAATTCAAGGACTGTTATTCAGGATTCAGGCAGTAAAATGGTAATATCAGCATGACATTATACACATCTATGTTTTGTCCATGTCTTACATATCATGTGCCATTTCAATCCTCCTTGTCTCAAAAATGGTGTACTAGAACAGAAAAAGTTGTTTTCAGAGAGGTAATGTAGATTATCATGTCAAGGATGACAAAGTAAGGTACAATTTTTTTATTCTGGGGAAGAAGTAATTAGGCAGTTTTGGTATGACAATAATGTATGAAGTTGTTAGCTGCATTGAGGAGCTAGAGCTGGAAGGAGAGTTTGTTCTCCTTATTGATATCTGATTAGATTGGCATTTCAATGACTTTGTATGAAAACAGGAAATGACTGAACAAGAGGTCTGGATTTTTTTCCTTCGTATTTAAACCCTTGACTAATGGAAGATTTTGCTGTAAGCCTCTTGGGATCAACAGTATCACAGAGAGAAGTACT
This sequence comes from Aquila chrysaetos chrysaetos, assembly GCF_900496995.4. Classification (NCBI taxonomy): domain Eukaryota; kingdom Metazoa; phylum Chordata; class Aves; order Accipitriformes; family Accipitridae; genus Aquila; species Aquila chrysaetos. Next base: position 53,835,237 of record NC_044030.1, read on the forward strand.
ATCAGTATTTAGTATTTATAAATTGGAACATATTTTATCACTCATAGATCTGGACTGTTATTATAGATGTTTAAGTCACATTCATTAAGATCTCATGACTGACAGTGATATGTATTACTCTATGTATCACCACAAATTTTCATTTTGATTACTGCAGTTTGGAAGATTATCTGAATACTTAATGGATCCTTGGCCAAAAAAAACCCCCACAGTTCTGCAATGACTACCTTCTGTTCTTTCTGAGTCTTTCAAGTCTGCTGAAAAGACCTGTTTTCAGGCACAGTTGCAGTTTTCAAAGTCTGTGGTTTGGTTCTTTTGATAAAAGCGAAACTAGTCAACCTTCAGAAACTGAGTACAGATCTTATATGTCCTTGTACATCCTTATCTTATACGTCAGTATTGTGAATGTATATACCAGCAAGTAATCATATTTAATCTTAAATCAGAGTCTTTCACAGGTGAAGTCATGGATAAAAAGAAACTTCTAAAAAGTGACTTCCGAAAATTGTTGCAGAAGTAGTTTTTTCTTTAAGACTTATTTTCAAGCCACAAAAAATAAGCTGTCATCATATATGTTGAATACACTGAAACACACAAATATGGTAAGATGGTACGTTCTAGTGAGAAGAATTTTAATTTCTTGGGCTTTCTTAAAGGATGTCTCTTCAGGGAAGATATATTATCTGACTGGCCTTGTTTGATTTCTGATTCTAGAAGCCAATAATAAATTTGCCATAGAGAGTGGAATTTAGAAGCATCAACCACCAAATGCTGTGCTTTTGCTAAGAAGTTTAGGAAAAAGATAGCTGTCATAGTAACTCTCCTGCTTTTCCTCTGAAACTTCTCCCATGAATTGCAAATTAACCTGATCATTCTTCCTGGTATACTTATATCCACAGAGTTTCAGAAGCTACAGAGAACTTTAAGGACAGATTTAAAATTTTTAAAAAATATTATGTTTATTAAGATGAATCCGCTTTTCATACAATTCTGGGTATGGGAGTTAGAGTGCAGCCCTTGTGTTTAGCATGTGTATTGAAAGATGGAGTAAGAGAGAAGACAATATTAAGATAACATGGTTTATTAAATGCTGCTGTTTTCTTTTCCCTTCTGCCTGCATACAAAGCCTTTTGGATTCTGCTCCATGTCCTCTGAAATCCTTTCCCAAGATATGCTTCTTCTAAATACACTACATAGACAATTATATTTATTTATGAAAATTAGTTCGGGGATGAAAATGCACATAGAAATGCAAACCCACAAAGATATTTTTTTTTGCAACCAGTATCCTTCCTACCCTGTCCTCTTGTTGTTCTTGCCACTGATTTTCACATTATTTATATTAGGTTTTCCTTTTTCAAAATCAAAGTGTAAGACAAGAGCTTTGACTAGCATAGCTCAGCATGATTCTGACTTCAGTGGAACCATTAAGTTCACAGCCATCTCCTGATTTATTTTTTGCTGTTTTGTGCCTTGTCACAGACAATCTGATTTGAACAGTTCAAACTGTCTGGGGCAGAAACACTGTCATATTGACTCTGATGAAATGATGGCATGGATACCTAAGTAATTGGATTGAATATAGGTTGCAGCTTTTATTTACAAGCATGGACATGCATTGCACAGCAGCTGGGGTTATGCTGGTTTTTGTGTTTAGCACATCACTGCCACTCTGTAAATACACCTTTAAAGATTTTCTCATCCTAATTAAAAGATATGAAAGGTAAAGAAAATTACTTCCCCACTGGATTCCACAGCTTTCTTTTCATAGATCATATTTCACCAGCCTGTCCAGGATATTTATCTCATGAAGATAGCCATATGCCTCATCTTAGAGTACAGCAGCCTGCATGTAGAAGTGCTCACCTTTCATCTTGTTCCCTCACTACTTCAAAAATGTTCAAAGAATGATATAGGTGTTTTACTTTGGTTTGGACCAGTAGCCATGCAGATGGAAAATACGTTAGAATGCAGGAGGAAGATCTGATGACGTCTTTTACAACTGTTTAGGCAGAAGAGAGAGTGTCAAAAGCATCAACTGTACACTAATTAACAGGACTAACAGATCTGTTATAAGAGCTCTTTATCTTCGTTTAAGGAAAATGTGAGTGGTAAAGCTTGACAGAGCTCTCTGAAAGCTTAAAAATACTGTATGAAAGGCTTAGATACCATTTGATAATTAAAAGACTAACACTGACAAATGGGATAGAAATAAAAGAGGGGCTTAAGGAGAGTTAATTAGTGAGAATGTGGTCAATCCATTTAAGAGCAACTCAGTTTCTCTGGGGTTTTGGTTTTGTTTTTTTCTTTTTTTTTGGTGTTTCTTCTTTCTTCAAAGAGGTCATTAAAAATGAGTGACTTGCCACCCTTCTCATCTTCTGTGAGGCTTAGTAAGTAACAGTGATCTGCACTTTTATAATGTGTCACACTTTGTCAGCTGATTCAGCAGAGGCTATAAGCAAGGATTATTATAATTATCAGTGATCATAAGACTCTGAAAATAAAACTCGATAGTAGGTTTGTCATTACCTTGACTACCAGTTCTGCCCCATAATTTTAGTGTAATAGCATTCTAGCTTTAAATCAATAGTTCTGGGGGGGGGGGGGTGTAGATAAGGTCAAGCATACGAACATTTGAGTGGTCCATTTCTGTGTTTTAGTGCCGTTGCATATGTCCAGAGGAATGGAGTTTGGGATAGCTTTTGAACATGATCAGTGGTCAAGAGCATATGTAAGTTTAGGTACTGCAACCGAAATACACTTTTTGGATTTATTTTTTTTTAATATTCTTGGAAGAAGAACTTAAAAACAGTCAAGAAGCCAGTGAAACTTTCTTTGATTCTGGAGCTTGAATGAGGTGCTACAATCCATTTTATTTTGCTTTAGTATCCTTTTGATTAGCTTTAATGTCCTTTTGACACAAAATGGTTTTTTTTATATATTAGTACTCATATTGTCAGCTGAAAAACACAGTGAAATCTTGGCCTTGCTTTCAGGATGCAAGATTGTCCTGCATTCATGGCCTCAGCCTGAGATGGTGTAGAGCTTGATTGACTGTAGAACCTGAATGCAGCAGAAACAATGTTTGTTCCATGGGTTTTTGGATTACTATGGCATGGTGTAACTTACAGGCATGTAGGGTCTGGAAAATGCAGAGCATCTGTTCCCCTCAGGACTGGATTGTCACATGCAGTATGGAACTATTTTTTCATGACAGGCTTAGCTACATGTAGAGAGTTAACATTTCTCACTTCTTTCATGTGGGCTTCTGTGTTTTACAGTGCCATATGTGAGATCACTGTTAAAGATATCATTAAAGAATTGATACAGTGGTGGCAGTGACAGTCCATATTACAAGCATCCTTGTATGCACTCTGCATACTGTGAAAGAAATCTAAGACCTGTCCCTAGTATTTGCAATTAAAACATAATATTGGTCTTGTCTCATGTAATATTTTTCAGTATTTTTTAATAGCTGAAGATAAATGAGTACTATTTCCTTCTCCATACACATTAGGCAAAACCATCTGGTAAGTACTAGGCACATAAAGGCAAAAAAAATAAACTTATGCAACACTGTATGCATACATATATGTATAATGTCTTTTAAATGAAACAAGAGAACAGAATTACTCCAGCTAGTCTCCTATCTTATCTGAAAAAGTTGCTGACCTATGCAAATATATGTTGTGAAATGCCACAGTATTTACATAACTATACGGAATTCACCCTTGTTAGAAAATACATTCTTGGCAGTGTGCATTTTGAATTATGTCAATTTACAGGTCTTCCTGCAGATGTTGAAGAGGAAGAGAGAGAAAGAGCATCCACCTGTTTCTGTAATTCTTTTGCACTACCTGCTCTATTACTACGTAAAGAAATTCTTCCAGGTGACATCAAAATAATCAGATCTTACCTTGCCAGGAAGACCAGATTCTTCATGAATTTTTACACACAGTATGAGAGAGACTTTGCCAGGATAGAGTAACAGAAAAAGTAAATTGTCACTGACATTAAAGGTGAATTGCAAGGGAGAAGGATATACCCAGAACCTTCGTTAGTTTTTATGCTAATCTTTGATCTAACAGACATACAGATATATACTGTTTCTTTGAATTTAAAATCTTCTGTCTACCCATCACATCATTTATTGTTGACCAATTAATGTCAACATTTTTTCTGTAACATTATGAATTGGAAAGATTTCTTGTAAAATTCAATCCATTTGTTGGAAACTGAATTTAGTACATTTTGACCTGCTGTTCACATTTTTTATGACTAAACAACCTAAAACCAGGAGTCTTATTGATTGGATCTATTTACACACCAGTGCTGTCTTTTTGCTCTTAACATTATGTTCTTGAGGGGAAGAGGTCAGATTAAATTACTAACAACTTCAGCTTTGTGGCACTGATCATTCACTGAGAATCTATACAGATACATCAGCCTTTCTGCTGGTAATCCACCAGGATCTTTAAAAACAAGGTATAGTTTTTGCTCTGACTTACATGAATAATTTAACAAGTTCTGAGTATGATGTATTCCTTGCTTATTGACCTGTTTGGGAACTTTTACTTCAGTCAGTTAAGAGGCTTAATTTAAAAAAACATTGAAGTATCTTAAGTTATATGGAATTCATTTTAACCATTTAGAAACAGGTATATTGTTCTCATGTAGCAAAACTTAATTGTGCAAAATTTGGTAAAATTGTTTTTCTAATCAGACTTGCCCATGAAATTTGTTGGTATAGAATTTTGTTTTCCATCAGGTGATTCATTAGAAATGTCTGACCCCTGTCCAGTACGTTGTAGCTGGAGGGAAAAAAAAGTCACTATTTTATTTGGTCAGCTCCAAGCATCCAGCAACATTTGTGTGTACTTACTGACCATAGCAATATTTTAGCACACTATGGGAGATGAAAGGGGTGTGGGAGTAAAGTTGGAATTCTTCCATGGGGGAAAGTTATAGCAAAACTTTTATAACCATCAAATCCCAAGAAAGATCTTGCACAAGTTTGGGACTGAGGAAACCAAATACTTTCAACATAATATTACATAGAAGAATAAGGGTAAAAATGGATATAAGCATGACAATTAGGTCAATCACCAATTTTTGCAAGAAACATATCTTTTAAAAAATAGCAGACAGTTCTATTTATTACATATTTTTCTATTATTCCTACTCTGCTGAATTAGACAGTTTTGATTAATACAAACCTTCAGAAGATGCAAACTTGTCTTATATAATGAAACCCCAAAACTGGAACACACTCTTCATAAATAGTTAGAAAAAAATCCCACTGCAAAAAATGAGTTGCACTGATGTAAGGTCACTATAAAAGAAATTCTACTCAAATTTACTGTACATGATTCCCCATGGTTTTATATACTTGCACAGATAGTAGAAAGGAAACAAGCTTCTGTTTTCAGTAAGACTCTGAAAGTCTTCATTTCTATTTGTTGTAACCTTTCCTGTTGTAACAGTTCCTCTGTTTCTTGTAACTTAGCCATATAATCAAGAGTTCAGTATGAGAAACAAGTGTAGGGAAGAAAGCTTGCATGTGTATGAAAAAAAGGAAAAATTCAATCAAATAAAGAAAATGTTGAAAAGAATAAAATCTATCTAGTCATTCTAATTGTTTTCTGTTCTCTTCAAAATACTAGGTTTTCTGTTTCTTTCCTTATTTTAAAATTGAATAAAAAAAAAATAGGGCATTACACATGTTTTACATGAAAGTGGGAGAAAGAGCCAAACAATATGCAAAGTCATTTCAGGCCTAAAGGCAGTAAGCCCCTTGTCAAAACAAAACAAAATATTCTAATGTTAGCCAAATGGTTTAAATAGTTTAAAATAGGCTTCCACGAATTCTTACATACCAGGGCAAACAAATTCTCTGGTAAAAGAAGATGCCACAATAAGTGGCAGAAGAACACTTAGACAAATAATGATTTTAAAGTGGCTTTAACTTCTGAACAGAATTTTGTCTCCCTAGAAAACATGTGGGTAAAAAGAAATGTACATTTAAAAATATTATATTAATGCTGATACAGGATTTGGTACTATACTTACCTTTCTCCAAGTCATACCAGAAAATTTATACTTCTCAGATACACAGATGGGCTAACATTTAAAAAAAAAAAAAAAAACAACAGATTTTGACAAGATGACTGATTTTCTTCCCAGAAATAAATTGAAACAATGAAAAGTAAATATCCAGTGGAAAGTGTTATCATAATGTTGTCAGTAAAAAGTATATTTCTAAGCTTACATGATTATGTAATGCTTTTAACACTTTGTTATGGAAATGTTCAGGATATGTCAGCTTCATGCAGTGCAGAATTCTCTGAAGTTCTTGGCCACCAAATACTGAAATAGCTGGTTTCTGCCCATTGTTCAAACTTGAAATGTGACCCTGTTAATTCAGCTGCCAGCCCAAGCTAATAGGCTCTGCCTTTATTTAGGTCTTGTTAATTTGGTAGCAGGCCCAAAAGCACTGTTCCGACTTTCACCCATATACAGGACCAAGCATCTGTGACTATGGGGAGGCAGATTTTTCTTCATAGCTTGTGTATTTCTATGCTGCTTTACTGCACTATGTCTCTGTATCCCCACTGAAACCAATTAGGAATCCTGTTGTGTGAAGCACCATACAACCATGTCAAAATACATGGGGATAAGTAGACATGGCAGATAAAGGGAGAAGGTACTACTGTTCAGTTTAAAAATGCACACATTTTAAACTGAAAAAGATTAAGGGCTTCATGTAAGGCTGTACTCTGTATTAGTGCTAGTCCTTACCCTCTCTAGGAATCACCTGGACTGGGACTGGGGTGGGACAACCCTCATAACTTGTAAATGGTTCCCCAGGCTCCACCCTGGATTTGGAGTTTGGCAGTCTTTGGCATCAGGAGACAGTCAGTTCCTCATTTGCTTTCATAAGATAGTGCGGTATTTGCAGTAGAGGAGGCCACTGAATCCAGATTGCCTCCATACACCATTAGGTACACCAGAGACAGTGCCACACTGAAGCTAGTACTAGGCACTTACTCACAGGGCTGAAAGCTATGTCTGTCTGAAAAGCAAAAATGCAAAGATAAGATTTTATTTGATAATATACATTCACTTTTATTATCTTCTACTTTTGAAACTGTTGAAAATTTTGTATATTTAAAATCAGAGTGAAGATAAGGTCCATGGCTTTTTGAGGGATTTTCAGATCAGGGAAGGGACTTTTTTAGAGGTAAATATTTTTGGTTTTGAGAAAAAGATTTTTTTTTAGGCTTTTTCCCCATATCCACAAAGTGTATTCATTTACAAATGTGCTTCTTTAGGACTACTTCAAAATCTTACACTTTCAACAGGAAGGAAGGGCAATGAAATTTTTTTCATAAAGAAATGGAGTGAAAAATATGAGTAATTTGTGAAGGTCATCTGTCATCTGCAGTAGTAGACTTGGGGGAAGTATACAGTAGCAAGTCTAGGAATCAGTATTAAAATTATACCCTGAATAGCTTTAAAAAAAGGAATAACTAGTTCCTGCTTTCATCACAGGTCATTTTTCACTAATAGACTAGAGCACCACCTGCCACTTTGACTTTACTGGCATCTAGAATCTATTTCTTTTAGCAAGGTTTTCAGTATACCTAAGCCATTCAGGTATCTTTAATCTCACATCAGAGTGAAACGTCTAAACTTCAATACATTTTTGGGAAAAAAGTATCTTTTGGTTTTCAGAGAGAGATCTAAGGTCAGGGTTCCTTTTGTATTAGTAGATCAATAATAAAGATAATCATACAGTGCCACTGACTTTTGTCATGTCTGACCTTGAAGTACTAGATTATTGCTCAATACCAGTCAGAAATATTTCATCCCTTCATGTTTGCTTCACTAATTTTTAACAATCTGCAGCAGTATCTTCTTCAAATATAAATATAGGTTGGAAGCATAAAAGGTAAATAAAAGTGACACAATTATATAATCTGTATCAGATCAGATCAGTGTGAAAGTCTCCTTATGGACCTTAATGGGTATCATTTACACTGTTAACTGAGCCCATTACAGAAAAGTATAATTACTTTTCTATTATTGTGTGACAAATATTCCAAGATTTATCAAAATTAGTTTCCAACCCCAACAGAGTGTACCTGATTGATTTTTTTTTTTTAAAGAAACAGATTCTTTTTCTTAATACTGAAGCAAAAATTAAAATACTTTTAAGGATTTCGAAGTAAAATTGCTCTGTCATGTTGAAATATTACAGTGCTGTAAGAAAACTGCTGTCACAGGGAGTAAAAAATTTAATCACTGAAGAAGCATGGGGTGAATTTTGAAATGGTATGTATTTTATTCTTATATTAATGCCTTTCAACTCATATATAGAAACAGCTTCCCAAATATTAGGTTGGAGATTCCATTCTATTATATGTGCTTGACATTTATTTGAAGACAGAGAGGAAGACTGGTTATTCTAAGTTTCTCCAACAGCTACAGATGATGGTGTAAATGTAGTTTGGCCATACCCCATGAAAAGAACATCAAAGAAGAGAGTGATAATTAGCCCAACCTTAAGGCAGTTTGTTATTAGCCTAATTTATTTTGTTCTTTTTTAAAAAAGCAGAAAAAGGCACAAGACATGCCTTCCTGGGAATTTTGAGAAACACACTAGCAACAAAAATATTACTGAAACAGGATTCCTGCATGCAGAATATTTTCAGGCTTGGCTTCTCATTAAGTTATTTGTACTTACATAAAACTAACATTTAACCATTGTGGTTTTGTTCAGTTAACCCCAAAATTATGTGGATCCTCTAACTGTGGCAGGAAAATATCTCTAGATTGCAGCCTTGCGTAAGTTTCATTGAGTAGTTTGTCCTGTTCTACTATCATAAAATCATAGAATCAAATCATATGATCATAGATCATAGATCATAGAATAGTTTGGGTTAGAAGGGACCTTTAAAGGTCATCTAATCCAACGCCCTGCAATGAGCAGGGGTATCTTCAACTGGACCAGGTTGCTCAGAGCTCTGTCCAACCTGACCTTGAATGTTTCCACAAATGGGTCATCTATCACCTCTCTGGGCAACCTGTTCCAGCGTTTCAACACCCTCATCATAAAAAATTTCTTCCTTATATTTAGTCTGAATTTACCCTCTTTAGTTTAAAACCATTACCCCTTGTCCTATTGCTACAGGCCTTACTAAAAAGTTAGTTCCCATCTTTCGTATAAGCCCCCTTAAGTATTGAAAGGCCACAATAAGATCCCCCTGGAGCCTTCTCTTCTGGAGGCTAAAAAACCCCAACTCTCTCAGCCTTTCCTCAAGGAGAGGTGTTCCAGCCGTCTGATCATTTTCACAGCCCTCCTCTGGACCTGTTCTAACATGTCCATGTCTTTGCTGTGTTGAGAACTCTAGAGCTTGATGCAGTACTCCAGGTGGGGTCTTATGAGTATGGAGTAGTGTTTACTAGTTACTTGCCTTGACCCACTGCCCACGCTTCTTTTGATGCAGCCCAGGATATGGTTGGCTTTCTGGGCTGAGAGTGCACATTGTCTGCTCATGTCCAGCTTTTCATTCACCAGTAGCCCCAAGTCCATCTCCATAGGGCTGCTCTTAGACCCTTCATCCCCCAGCCTATATTGATACCAGGGGTTGCCCTGACCCAGGTGCAGAACCTTGCACTTGGCATTGTTGAACCTCATGGGGTTCACATGGGCCCACTTCTCAAGATTGTTCAGGTCCCTCTGAATGGCATCCTGTCCCTCAGGCATGTCAGCAACACCACTCAGCTTGGTATCATCAGATACTATAATTATCATCAGAGAAAAAGCATTTTTCTTTTAAAGTTTGCAAGATACAATGGATAGAGCCAAGATTTTGACCTTTATTCAGGATGTCTCCAAGAAAGTTCTGGCTGAACTAGATGAGAGGATAACAAAAAGCAAGAATTAAAAAAAATTTAAAAAAAATGCTATAGCAAATTAAAGAATTGATTTGTTAAAGAAGAAAATTATCAATATATCTTGCAGCAAAAATACACAAAATGAAGTCATTAACACACACACAAAAATCAACATGACTGGGAAATTTTAACACAGCATGAACCAGATCTCATGAGTACACTAATGAGGCAGAAAAGCTGGGGGAAAGATGTTCTTGTGGGCCATGGGCATAACGCTATAGAAGAACAGGAAAAACTCAGAACTTTCTTAAAAAAAAAGACCCAAGCCAACAACACTTAAATGATGCCTGACTCTTACTAAATATAATTTATCACAAATAGACAAAAAAAAAAAAAAAAAAAATCTTAACAAAATAACAGAACCTGAAAGTAGAAGTAAAACTTTAGTACATATTGAAATGGAAGTAAAAGACATAGGGAAAATGTTGGTATGGCTGTGATAATTAGGAAATTTTAAAGTCTCATCAAATATGTCCAGTTAATTTTAGTGCTAGCATCATTAAAAATAATAATAATTAAAAAAATTAAAAACTCCCTCCTGTCTTTTAAACCTTGTAACTGGAAAACATTATTAATTTCAGTTGAAAGTACTATGCTTTACACTTGCTTCTCATTGACATCTCCTTTGTCAGCTGCTCTGACAATGGAGAACCCCACACACAGAACGCATCCCCAGGTCCCAAATACTTAGGCTAAGCCAGGCCAGAATGGTCCTGGAAGACTTTAGAAAAAAATTGTTCATGGAGGGCTGTCATGGTTTAAGCCCAGCCAGCAACAAAGCACCACGAAGCCTCTCATTCACTCCTCTCTAACCCCAGTGGGATGATGAAGAGAAAATATAAAGAAACACGTGTGGGTCGAGACAAGGACAGGGAGAGATCGCTCACCAGTTGTGGTCATGAGCAAAAGACAAACTCAACTTGGGCAAAAAACAAAATCAATTTAATTTACTACTACAGATCAAATCAAAACAAGGATAATGAGAAATAAAACCAATTCTTAAAACACCATCCCCTCACCCCTCTCTCCTTCCTGGGCTCAACTCCACTCCCGATTTTATCTACCTCCTCCCCGCCAAGCAGCACAGGGAGATGGGGAATGGGAGTTGGGGTCAGTTCATCACACATTGTCTCTGCTGCTCCTTCCTCCTCAGGCGGAGGACTCCTCACTGTTCCCTTGCTCCAGCATGGGGTCCCTCCCACAGGACATAGTCCTCCATGAAGCGCTCCAGCGTGGGTCCCTTCCCATGGGCTGCAGTCCTTCAGGCACAGACTGCTCCAGCATGGGCTTTCCCATGGAGTCACGGCCATCTTCAGGGGCACCCACCTGCTCTGGCGTGGGGTCCTTCCTGGGCTGCAGGTGGGCATCTGCTCCCCCGCTCCCCTCCATGGGCTGTGGGGGGACAGCCTGCCGTCTCACCGTGGGCTGCAGGGGCATCCCCTCCTCCAGTGCTCCTCCTCCTCCGCCTTCTTCACTGACCTCAGTGTCTGCAGAGGGGTTTCTCTCACATTCCACTCCCCTCTTCGCTGCAGGTTCTCCTTCTTAAATATGTTATCCCAGAGGATAACTGCCACTGTTGCTGATGGGCTCGGCCTTGGCCAGCAGTGGGTCTGACTTGGAGCCGTGGAAGCTTCTAGCAGCTTCTCACAGGAGCCACCCCTGTAGCCTCTCCCCTGCTACCAAAACCCCACCACACAAACCCCAAACAAGGAAAGAACTGTAATTTCTGCTGGTGATAACTCTGTTTGTGATTTATCTAAAACTTCAATTTAAAATATGTGTAAGTTCATGGTTGTGTGATTCTGTGATCTTTTTAACAATGAGATTGATATTAAATACATGGTCTTAGTTTATCTGCATCATCTTATTATTTTTGCAGCATTTGATAGAAGTTATGTCAGACCTTTCTGTAAAATGACAAAAAAGATATATCATGAGAAAATTCAAAATTCTTACAAAACCTAGTAAATTAAAGATGGATTTTAAAATCTTTCCTAAATATTGAAATAAAGGTTTGGGATTTGGACACTCATTTCTTTTTAACTAATTTCCACTAACTTTCTCCTGACTCTCCTCAGAAAATGAGAGTATATGGAGTCCCCTAAGTGGCTCAAACACACAGAACTTTAAAAAGCAACATATGAAGAAACAGTATCTATCCCATAACAGACTTCCATTATGGGACAAAAGGCTTGATGTGGGGGTGAATTAAGAAACAGTGACAGAAAAACACAGCAAATCCAGGTGAAGCATGTAAGAACTCATTTTTGTATTTCTCTGGAATTCTGTGTATTAAATTTCCTTCGAAGGCACAGAAGTTGAGTGAAGAATGAAATCCACTGATGTGCTCTCTTAACAGCAGTTTTTACCATCTTTCTCTTTGCTTGGACTTGATGTAAGAAATAGTATCTTTGAAGGGAAGATTTAAATTGGTTTTGTATGTTTTGTTAGTGGTTTTTTATAGGGTGAAAAACTACAAAAATAAACATATGCAGAGGAAAGAAAAAGCAAAACAAAAGTCAGTTCGATAGATGTACAGAAAAAAAAAAAAAGACTTTTACAAATGCTGTGGATTAACCTCAGCCACCAGCTGAGCCTCACACAGGCGCTCACTCACTGTCCCCCTGGTGGGATGGGGAAGACAATCAAAAGGGTAAAAGTGAGAAAACTCATGGGTTGAGATAAAGACAGTTTAACAGATAAATAAAAAGCTGTGTCTGCAAACAAAGCAAACAAGGAATTCGTTCACTACTTCCCATCAGCAGGCAGGTGTTCAGTCATCGCCAAGAAAGCAGGGCTCCATCACACATAACGATTACTTGGGAAGGCAAAGGCCATCACTCCAAATATCGTTCCCCCCCCCCTCCTTCTTCTTCCTCCAGTTTTATTAGTAAACATGACATCATATGGTCTGGAATATCCTTTTTGTCAGTTGGTGTCACCTGTCCCAGCTGTGTCCCCTCCCAGCTTCTTGTGCCCCCCCCCCAGCCTGCTGGCTGGTGGGGTGGGGTGAGAAGCAGAAAAGGCCTTCACTCTGTGTAAGCACTGCTTAGCAGTAACAGTCTCAGATTCCTAGCTAATGTAAAATACAGTCCTTTCCCTATATCACTTTTTTGTTTACCGTTTCTTTCAGAATTAGTATTTTACTGTTTCTCTCTACACATTCATCCTCCTATGTCATCTTTTCATGGTCTATTTTTATGAAATCTGGTTATGTTTTCTGACATATTGGTTTGACACAGAGAACATGCAAGTAAATTCAAAACTTCTTAACTGTTTTTTAAAACTTTCAAAATGTAAACAATTTGTCTGAGATTTTTTTATTTGTTTGACCACTACACCAACCTCTATCCCTGTAGTAAATTCATCTTTCAAGAGGCATCCCTTGTCTGTGAATGTGTCTAAACAACAAACATCCCAAACTATGCATATAAGTCCAGTTCATGAGGAATATAATATTTTCATTAGCTTGGCATACTCTTGACCTCCATCTCTAGGAGAAAAAAAAAAAAAATCCTTTTTTTGTCACATATTCTTGCATTCCTAGCATGTTCTAACTTGAAGAATAATATATTAGTTTCTCCATTTTCAATTCTTTCTTCCACTAAGTCCTTTTTCATTTCCAGACCACCTCCTTTAAATTTGTTCTAGCATCAGTACTGGAATTAGTATCAGAATCTCAGCTACCACGTTCCCTAAAGTGAGTGAGAATCTTACCTTCCATTTGTTTATTCTGATATTTGCAAATTACTATTCTGGAACTCACTCTGGGCATCTGATTTGACTCTGAGTCTTGATATTTGGGATCTAGAGAATGCCTAGAAGCACAAGTTGGTAATGATTATATGTAACATTGAAGTAATACAGAAAAGCCGCCTGGTGATCCCTTGTGACATAACCCAATGCTGAAACCAGGTCTACACTTGTGAGGGAATTATTTCAGTAATCACAAGAAAGCTATAAACATCATTTTATTTTTGTTCTACCATGTTACCAAGTATATAACATACAAGTTGAACAGAGAGTGATTCTTAAGTTATGAAATAACATTACAGTCAGTGTCTGGCATAACTTAGCTGATGGAGGGAGTACATTTGAACATCAAATGCATTTCAGTGTGAAGGAAAAGCCAACTTTCATGATTTTTTTACCAGAGAAAAGGTTTGTAAATTCAGTGCAAACCTGGTAAAAGTGAAATGAGAATGGAGGAATTGGTAACATTAGTATTTCTTAAAAGAAATTAACGTAATTCATTTAAATTGGGGGGGGGGGGGGGGGGGGGGTAACTGAAAGTTACTAGGTATTATAATTTTAGCCTGAATGTAATTTCTTGCACTACAGTATGTATCATATGCATAATAGGTCATTAAAACAGAGGTTGTAAAACAGGTAAAAAGACTTTAACTTGAGAGTCATGTTGCACGAGAGACATGTTGGAAGTCCTCACTCAGAAACAAGATTTTCCTGGAAAAGACAGTTCTACTTAGCTTCTCTGACACTTTCCCATGAAGGTTGTTTGAGAGATTTTTCTAGCTCACTAGAACAGTTTTTTGAATACAGGGTTGTGATGTACAAATCTCACATTCAGAATTTCTTAGGTCTATGCAGTAATATTATATAAAATATAAACTATTAGCTAGATTTCATAGAAAAGAATGAAATCACACCTTTGCTGGAAAAAAAGTATGATTGTTTTAAATGTGTATCTATTTATTGATAACTGTTTGACTTCCAGTAGTTTAGGTAAAGATGGACACAGAGTATAGAAAAATGTAAGGCATGGGTGGGGCTTGGGTTTTTTTAAATTCCACTTTTTCTATCATTGCTTATTGTATCTGTGCTGGTTTGACTGAGATAGAGTTAATTTTCTTCATTGTAGCTAGTATGGAGCTATGTTTTGGTTTTGTGCTGAAAACAGTGCTGAAAACAGTGTTAATAATTCAGGGATGTTTGCGTTATTGCTGAGCAGCATTCAGCAATAGTCAAGGCTTTTTCTGCTTCTCACCCTACCCCACCAGCGAGGAGGTTGGGGGTGCAGAGGAAGCTGGGAGGGGACACAGCCAGGACAGCTGACCTCAGCTGACCAAGGGGATATTCCACACCATATGATGTCAAGCTCAGCATATAAAGCTGGGGAAAGAAGGAAGGGGGGACATTTGGAGTGATGGCATTTGTCTTCCCAAGTAACCATTACGCATGATGGAGCCCTGCTTTCCTGGCAATGGCCAACACCTGCCTGCTGATGGGAAGTGGTGAATGAATTCCTTGTTTTGCTTTGCTTGCGTGCACGGCTTTTGCTTTACCTATTAAACTGTCTTCATCTCAACCCATGAGTTTTCTCACTTTTACTCTTCCAATACTCTTCCCCATCCCATCAGGGGGGAGTAAGCAAGTGGCTGTGTGGTGCCTAGTTGCCAGTTGGGTTTAAACCATGACAGAATCCTTACATAAAATGTATGGTCTTTCCTGATGCATAAGCCCTTAAAAATGAGGAAAAAAATTAAAAATACTGGATTATTATTTTTATGTAGTTTATATAAAAATATGCTTAGTTCAGAAAGGCTGGTGTTCTAAAATGCAAATTCTTAATAAATGTAGTCTAAGCTCTTCTGATTTTCCCAATGGGCTTAAGATGTCTTTCTCTCTTCATATGCACAAACTTAATCATATTTTATCAGTTCTTTTCCTTTTCTTTTTTTAATGTGATTTTTGACAATTGTTTTCTAATGAAATAGTATTCATTGATTTTAATTATGAGTGATAGTTTTATTATGCACTGTAAGGAATATTGCAGTAAATCCCCTGAACTCAAATGTGTTCAGCTGTAATGACACCTTTATGGAAAAGAAAGGCCACCTGCTTGATGAAAAAGGTAGGCAACCCCTTCAGGTCATTAAAATAATGATTAACTTCCCTGCCTGTTTTCACACCTCCTTTATAAATATAGATCTATGAAAAGCCACTCACTAGTAAAACATAACTTGGTTAATAGCTGTGTTAGGTAGGAAAAAAAAAGGGGAAAGGACTGTCTCAATATTTAGAGGAGGTGTCAGCACACTGAGTCCTTTTTACTCCTCTACGACTTCAGTGGGTTGACATAAGGGGCTCAATGGGTTGAGTTGGAGGTCAACTCCAGCGCTCATAAGAAGCCAGAAGCTTGGGCTGCCCTTCTTCCCTGGGAAGCTGCTTTTCAGCAGAGGCTGGCCCTGCTGTCCCTGCCTGAGCTGTGTTGCAGCTGCTTAGCAGCCGTGTCTGTGCTCAGGCTTGTACCGCCTGAATCCTGACCCAACCCAGACCCACATACATGGCTTCCCCCCTTGGCCTTGGACGTGCATTGCCCCAGTGGACTTACCACTGTCAGTGCTATCACTGCACTGAGGCTGGTCCTGGCCACTGTCTCTGGGTCTAATTCTGACCCTGAGTTGTTGCCTCAGTGCCCTGGCTCTTTGTTGGATGAGGGCATCACCCTGGCTGCCTTGCATTCACCCTCAGCTCCTGGCTCCTTTCCCATGGGGAGAAGCCAGACTTTGATCCTCCCTAACAGCAGGTTAAGAAAAGAAAACTAGTACTGTAATGCAGAGCGGTCCAGTATATTATTACTGATGGCAATCAGAAAGCAGGTATTGAAGGAAAGAGCTAATATTCCATGGTATCGTTTATAGCAATGAACAGTTTAAGGAGTTTTTAAGCCCAAGGTTTCATGATAACAGCAATGCTCATATATCTCAATAGGATGAAAGTGACTATATTGTTCAGTTTTTTGGTAAAAGCACTTTTAGCTTCTGCACGATTCTTCGGCAGTGTATTCCACTGTCTATTTTCACTGTTTGTGGAAAAGCAAGGCTTCTTCTTCATTCTAATATTGCTCCTAGACAATGTCAATGAAAGACTTGTCATGATCTTTTCCTAAAACAAAGTACAGCATATTTATCATTCATTTTATCTAAGGAGATCTGCTTGCTTAGGAGATTTTTTTTTACAACATTCTTCATGCTTAGACGTATATATAAGGTACATACTTTATACGTTTTTCTTTTCATATCAGATCATTTGAAAGATCCTATGTCATTCATCTTCAGCAGTCCTTACAGAAGAATTAAGATATGACAAAAAAAGCAACGAGAACGGGCAAAAAAGGCCACTTAAGTAATACAATAGTTGTTTGCCTAGATTTTTTGAGGGTTTTGTCTCTAGTTTCATTAGACTTCTCTTATGAAGCATGCAGAAATGATGAGTACCTAAAATCTAATTAGGGCTTGCTTGCAAGAATTGTTAGCTAATGATGGAGGTGTGTCCTAGTTTCAGCTGGGATAGAGTTAATTGTCTTCCTAGTAGCTGGTATGGTGCTGTTTTGAGTTCAGTATGCGAAGAATGTTAATAACACTGATGTTTTCAGTTGTTGCCAAGTAGTGTTTAGACTAAAGTCAAGGATTTTTCAGCTTCTCATGCCCAGCCAGCGAGAAAGCTGGAGGGGCACAAGAAGTTGGGAAGGGACACAGCCAGGGCACCTGACCCAAACTGGCCAACAGGGTATTCCATACCATGTGATGTCACATCTAGTATAGGAACGGGGAAGTGGGGGTGGGGAATCGCCGCTCAGGGACTAGCTGGGTGTCAGTCGGTGGGTGGTGAGCAATTGCACTGCGCATCATTTGTACGTTCCAATCCTTTTATTATTACTGTTGTCATTTTATTATCATTATCATTATTAGTTTCTTCTTTTCTGTTCTATTAAACCGTTCTTATATCAACCCATGAGTTTTACTTCTCTTCCCGATTTTCTCCCCCATCCCACTGGGGGGGGGGGGGAATGAGTGAGCGGCTGCATGGTGCTTAGTTGCTGGCTGGGGTTAAGCCACGAAAAGGGGAAAAGTTTGAAAACCCTGAGGGGAGGGGGAAATTCCCTCTGAATTCTCACCAAATTCTTTTTCTCTTGTTTTAATATCACCTGTAGAAGTACATGCTTAAAACTATATTTTTTGTTAAAAAGAAAAAAAAAAAACAAAAAAACCAACTGGATTTGAAATAAAGCACCATATATTTCTGTATTATTTAATACTTGATTTACTCTGATGACCTCAGTATGTATTTTTGATTTTGTGATGTTTGAGAGAGGAGTGATACCTTAAACAACACTTTTACTTAATTTTTCAAAATGTGCAAATAGATGGGTCAGAAATAAGTAAGCAGAGCCTTTTGTGTTATATTCCAAAGCCATTCAGTGGCTGAAATGAAATGACTTGGACACTGTCATTTATCCATGTTCCACAGTTACAGATTAAGCTTGGGAAGCCACAGAAAATGTGTGTAAATTGCATACTATTAAGAAAGGGTAATATTGACCACATGAATTTATGCAACTGAAGCAGTAGGAAGCATTTAATCTCTTTTTATCTAAAAACTCCTTACTGCTGCAAAATAAGGTAGAGCAGTGCTAGCATACCCTTGACATATAACACACATATTTAGAAATATAAGATAGAAAGTGCTTTATCATACAAATAGTACAATAGCTATCACTACAAAAGTGTTACATGAGCGATAAACATACGTGTTAGAAGTAGAAGTAATTAATATTAAGCCTCCCCTTAAAGATGCATTTGGCCGAGCATGGCTATCACTAAATTCAGTGTTGTCCATTTTATCTGTTGGAAGAAAAACAGATAAGTAAATAGAGAATTCCACTGGATTTTAGATTACTTTGTTATATCAAGATGATATAAGTCATTTTAGAAGAATTTGCTTAGATAAAAAAGAACTTAACTTCTATAAATTTCAAGAATGAACTAAAGATATAAACACTGGCAGTATACTGCCTGACAGTATCATGGTATGGTAGAGAAAGGGTTGGAATAACTCATTATCAGTTTCTGTTCCCCTATCACCACCACAAATATTCACTTCTGCTGAATGTGTGATTACAACACACATGGTTTGTGAGCCATTAATCTTATCCATAAAATAATTTACTACTGAGCAAATAATTTTGTTACTGTTCTCAGCTGCCTTTTCCAGTTTAGCAGGAAAGGCTTCTGCTTTCAGCTATTGAGTTGAAGATTCAATCCCAAGCAGTGACTGAAATGGCAGTTACCTTACAGGAGTTAGTACACAATGGATTAGGGACCTGGATTTGTTGCACTTGGGATAGTTACCACTGCTATATCAAGTCCTCACACTGGATGATCACAATGTGTACCACGTGAAAAGTACTTCTTTAAGGCAGTAGGCGATGATGTGTTTTTTCTGTCTTGATACTCACATTGAAATCACCTTTTACCACTTCAGCGCAAATAGACGGATTCTAGGTATTATTTGGTACTATTTTAGCTTTCTTATAAGAACAAAGAGTATTTGGGATCTCAATGTAAGGGTTAAAACAACTTTAAGTTTCCCACGAAATTAAATGGATTTTTACCTCAGAATTTTTTTCCAGGGTCTGTTAACTTGCATGATGAGGGCTACATCTACGTCTGTAGTGGAATATTTGTATTCCAGCCCACTACTGAAGTTAATTGGTGTCATTTTTATATCCACAAACATGTTAGTGGGGGAATAAAAATGAGATTCAATTAGTTACTAAACTACTCCACATACAGCTATATTTATGGTTTTGAATAGAAATAGGACAGATCTTAAACAAAGTGAAACTAATGGGAGCTGCTGTGAAAATTCCCTTCATTAGTGAATTAGGCAATTCAGAGCAGATGAGCACAGAGTTTTTTGTGTTGCTTTTATTTATTTTTGATGACAGAACACATACATGAAAGAAATAGATTCACTAGCTACAGATTCAGTAGCAGCAGCAGCAATCTGACATGAGCATCTCTGGTTTAACTTGATAGGCCTTTGAGTGGATGCTTTCTTTCTAGTACCTTCCTAGATTCTCTCCTGTGTACAAAGTTCAAAGCTATCTTCTAAAAAGTTGAGGAAGGTAAAGCTTGTTTGTTGTTAGGAAGAAGAAATTGAATCATAATACATTTCTTTTCACCACTTTTTTTACAGGTGGTATATTTAGCTTTTTCTTGTTAATATGAGATTAAAAAAGATTCTATTGTGTCTGAGAAAAATCTCTGTGGTTTGATATAAAGATTGTCCAATGCTATATTATTTCTTTTTAAATAAGATCCAGTATTATCCTTGCTTTGAAGTTGTACATAGTTGCTGAACAAAAAGTACTTGAAACTTTATAAAAACAGCAGATCTCCTAGGCCCTTGGAGTTTAATGGGGATGATGAAACATTTTCTTCTTTCTTGGCAGTGACAGTTCTATGTCTTTTTCAAGTAGAACCAACAAGTCAGCACGGCATATTTTCATCTTCAAGTCACAACACTTACCAGAAACAAGCAGCAAGACCCGCAAATTACATTTACACTGAAGTAGCAAGACAAGTGTAATCTAACTATCAAAGAAATGGTACACTCAAGTGCTCCAAATACTGCAAACTCAGCCCAAGTATAATTTGTGTTGACTAGATTTAAGCAAAACAGTGATAAAAACAGAAATAGTCATTACCTACAACTTTAAATACACCTAACATTAGACAACTTTCTACAAGCTGTAATGTAGATTTTGCTACAATAACAGGAAATGTCTAAAGTGTGAATATGTGATTACATATTTTCATATGGCTTAAAGTGTTTTATATTTGTACAACAAAAAGCATCTATATGCCTTGTGTATATGTAGCACGTATAGATGAGAAATAATGTATAACTTCTGTGGATATGTCTCAAGAATTTAGGAGAACCCTTTCCAGCATTTAGTTTCAGGGAATCATGTTTCCTTTTTTTAGCTCTCTGACACTGAGAAAATAGGTGCAGAGATGTTTCAGGCAGCTTAATTTTCAAATATTGTAATGTTTCTCTTTAATCCTTTCATTTTTTCATTAATTCTATACAATGAACATTTTGATAATGTATATTTCCACCAATGTGACCACACAGAAGATAGTTTGAAGATAAGCAAATACTGTTATGGAAAAATAAAATTAAGAAATGTGTGTTAAAATATGTTTAAATATGGAGATAATTTTTGCTAAGATACAGCTGATAGTTTTATAAAGATTCTTCCTAATTTTGTACCAGTAGAGATTCAGGATACCAGTACAGGAAAATTAATGGCAAATTCTGTTATTTTTAATATTGAGCTTGATGTAATCTTTTAAAAAGTATTCTCTGCAAGGTAACTTGGGGACAATAGGACATTATGGATGAGGACAGTATTGGTTACCTAAATGAAAATTATAATCCACTGGTTTTAATTATTAACTCATAATAAGAAGTCCAAATAAAATGAAGTTCATGAGTGGAAAGTTCTGCATTTCATGAAGAAGACTGAGAAATTTGGCCTACTATACCTTTTCATGTGATCAGATGGTTGGCTTTTCTTACAAGTTATATAATCAGGAAAGAATGTGCAAATCCTATAGGCATAAAAGGGAAAACTGAAAAGAGAAAAAAAAAAAAAAAACAAACAGAAAAGCTGAGGGTGGAGTATATAATTACACATTTTGAACTCCTGAACTAGGGTTAGGACAGGGTTGCTTGCACATCCTCTCACAAGGACAGATACTGTGCTACCTCTCTTCCCCTTTCCTGAAACACCTGGACAATAATATGAAATTTTGAGTCCCATTATTTCCCCACTATCCCTGCTACTTATACAGCTCTGTCATCACTTTTGTTACTGCTCTTAGAACTTGCTGCCAGCACTAAGCAGAAGCCCTACGGCCCCAAGGAGAATGAAGGGATGCAGGCTGAGTCCATGTCCTGAAATAAGGAGCAGGGCTGTAGTCAGAAAGAACGTCTGCTTTCTGCTTAAGTAATCACTTGGACAGGTAACTGTGAAAAACTGCCCCCAAAAATGGTTTTGTAAAAACTATTGGCATTATTGAAGGCCAACATTTGTAAGAGTAGCACCATTTCCTAAATTTTAAATAAATTCTTGTAGATGACTTAATTAGTAACATCCAGTAAAACATCCAATAGAGAAGATAATTACTTGATTGTCAAATGGAATAACAACAGTTTTCCCTGCAGTGAAATCTCTACCACTGTAATTAGGTTATGTCATACTTTACCCTGAAGGGAATATTAAAAACACAAGACCAGCCAGTTCCATCCACTGGATTTTTCTATTTTTAGCTTAGTGCTAAATTGCTGCCTTCGTGATACAGCAAAGACATCAATAATGGAATAACAGCTCTTCTGTTGCTCAATTAAGTTTGCTACATGGATATTAATGTAAATATGGATCTTGTAAGAGAATTCTGTTGCCTAACTATTTGTAGTATAATAATAAAAATTAAACAAATGAAGAGTTCCAAAAGAAAAAATAACAGAATAAATACATACAAGCAGGACAAAAAAAGTAGCAATAAAAATATCTGCATGGGTTATACATATACTGACACATTGAGTGAACTGTGCATTTCCTTTTTTTTTATTTTCTTTTGCATTTCTCCTTAGTTCACCATGCAGTGCTAAAAAAACCACCACCACTAGATTATAGTTTTATGTGATGTAAAGAATTGCCTACCAACTATGAGTCCATTTTGCAAAAAGAGGTACAAAATTATTTGCTTAGTTTTTAGCACCTGTTTGTTTGTGTTCCTTTTTATAGATTAAAAAAATGTTATTCACTGGTGTGAATACTGTTTAGTTTTCCATGTATATTTGATAAATAAGGAAACCAGATGCTTTTATACCTAATGAAAAATCATGTTGGATTTCTTTTGCTTAGAAAACCAGACTCTATTGCTAAGTGAATCACTTAACGGTGAAAAAAGTATCAGAAGAAAATGGCTTTGCAAATTCTTCAGTGAGTTAGGTGAATCTTAAAATGCTTGACATTTATAAAATGGGAAACAGCAGCAGCTTCATGTCCTTTCTGAAGTAAAAGTAACAGTTAGGGAGGCTTCTGGTTCAAGATTTGAGCTTTCTCCTCTTAAGAAAATGAGATTACTTTGTAAAATAAATTACAAAAAAACATAGGCACAAGACAGTCAGGAGAAGAAAAGGTGAAAATCTTTGGTTAGATTTGTGTTCTGTTCTGTTTTCTTTTTTTCTTAAAATATTTTGTGAAGCTTTTGAGTGACACACAAGCAACCCATCTCCCCAGTCTCAGATGGCTCCAATACCAAGTTGAGAATGGATTAATAGGGAACTGGCTTTTTTTTATCTGACCAGTAGGCCATGTATTGAGGCCCTTTGACTTGATAGAGAACTGCTTCTAAAGGATTTATTTGTTTAAGCTTACCATGTTAAACAAAACATCATGATCTTTGGAAGAACAGGAAAACTGATAATGCATGTGACCAGCTTAGAAGCATGTCATGTAACAGGTGAGGTCATTTAAGAGAGACCAAGTAATGCCAACAGCTAGAAATGCAGTATAAAGTCTTCTTTGTAAATTACAAAGCAAACTGCTTTTCTGTATAATTATATTGGGTAATCGGAAAGGGCTAAGAGGGAAGACATCATCCCCATCCTCACTGCTTTCTGAAACAGAGACTAACTTTGTGGTGTAATAGTACAAAGAGGAAAGGGAATTTCTGATTAAAGGTCTAACATCAAGCAACCTTTATGTGCTGAAATTGATTATCAGACTATTATTACTACTTATATTTTTCTCACCATTGCTGGCGTGGTTTAACCCCAGCCAGCAACTAAGCACCACGCAGCTACTCACTCATTCCCCCTCCACCCAGTGGGATGGGGGAGAAAATTGGGAAGAGAAGTAAAACTCATGGGTTGAGATAAGAACGGTTTAATAGAACAGAAAAGAAGAAACTAATAATGATAATGATAACACTAATAAAATAACAACAGCAATAATAAAAGGATTGGAATGTACAAATGATGCGCAGTGCAATTGCTCACCACCCACCGACTGACACCCAGCTAGTCCCTGAGCGGCGATTCCCCACCCCCACTTCCCAGTTCCTATACTGGATGGGATGTCACATGGTATGGAATACCCTGTTGGCCACTTTGGGTCAGCTGCCCTGGCTGTGTCCTGTGCCAACTTCTTGTGCCCCTCCAGCTTTCTCGCTGGCTGGGCATGAGAAGCTGAAAAATCCTTGACTTTAGTCTAAACACTACTTGGCAACAACTGAAAACATCAGTGTTATCAACATTCTTCGCATACTGAACTCAAAACAGCACCATACCAGCTACTAGGAAGACAATTAACTCTATCCCAGCTGAAACCAGGACAATTGCCTTGCTTCTCAATTATCATCCTGTTGAAAAGCCTGTCCTTGCGTGAGTGTCAGGTCCACCGAGCAAGGAGTTTTCTGTAGTATTACATTCCCCTTTAATAGTTTATTTCATGTAAGTGGCACCTTTCTAAATACCTAAAATGTATTTAGCAACTAATGATTTTTATTTTTTTTTTAATTAATCAAAGGGGACACAGTTAATTATCTCTTCTTAATTATCTACAAAAGCAGGAATTTATTACCTCTAGACTGAAACTAAGCAACTGTTTAATTGTGTACAGAGCAGAGCACTATGTACTACAAAGTAGAGAAGTAGAAATTATTGTCTTGGATAGTTCAGTCATAGCTGAGGAAAGCAGATGGGAAATTCCCATTCTGTATTTGGTGCGGGAAAACATGATTGATGGTCAACTTTTTGGTGAAGAGCTCCAAGGAATTATTCCTTGTCATGGATAAGCAAAAAGTCAGTTTTATATGCTGTTCAAGAAGAGAGTCTCTTTGCTACCACAATGCCTTGTAAAACATCAGTTCAATTCTGACCCAGAGGAATGTCAACAACAATGTTCTTAGACTTTCTGCTGGAAGCTTCATATTTGAAGTCGTAGCACAGTGCAAGTCTACTTAGTGTATGAAATTCAGTAGGTTACTGACTTGAGGTGACACAACTATATGCGACAATTTATTATGTGGCATGCAGTTTTTAACACTTCAGGCAACAGTGCTTTGCAGAAGTTTGAAGAGAATCATTTTTACAAATCTAGAGTCAGAAGAAATCAAAACCAAAAAGAGGCAATGTTTAATGATACTCTTGTTCTCAACTGACAAATCAGATAAAGCCATGAGGTTATGAAGTAAGATTGAAAGTGTTAACAAGAAGGCTACAGCCATCACTTCCACCCCAAAGGTCTTGTAGACATGGACCAGTAATTCTAAGACAGAATGGTTCCCTGAGGCAGAAGGCCCAGGCACAAGCACTATCACTATCTTGAACATAAGTAACAGTGTTAGTATCAAAGACATCCTGACAGCTTACCAAATGCAGTTGTTATTGAAAGCTACTAGTACATACATACTTGTTTTCAATCCTCAGGGACTAGTAACAAAGATTCTTATGTGTCTCAAATGCTACTTAATATTAAATTCCAGCACTTTAAATTGTCTTTAGAAACTTATAATCTGGCATACATGTAATTATGACCTCCTCTGTACTAAGTGCAGTTGCTTATTGATGGCTTCTGTGATGAAAAGCCCTAAAGTTTTCTCAGATGTATTTCCAGGTGCTGTGGTCATACATAGCTTTAATAGTTAAGTGAATGAAAAATTTACACATCAAAATATGCTTGTAAATTAGCAATATTTTTCCATCTTCCCTTTCATAAAAGAGCATTAGTGTTTTGCACTAGTGACTGTTTTGATGATGAGATGGATTAATCTCCAAGTTACCACCACAGGCCTCCCTCACCAATATGCACGAATCAGGATCCAAAGATACTTGTTCTGAGATAGTTCAGTCCCTATGTCCATGCAGGCCTCTATTTCACTGCTGACACTACTAACAAGGATGACAGCTAAAATGAATTGTGAAGGTGGCTTTGCTTTAACACAGATTTCTGCCTTCAAGGAGCAGGACTGATGGTATCAGTTTTTTTCACATAAGTTACTATGCAGTACCCTTATTAAAACATTTTCAGTCATTACCAGCCAAAGCAAGATCAGAGCTATTGACATAGTAGTAATAGAAGACTCTGTATTGTGATATTCGATTTACCAAACACTTTTCACCCATAAGCAGATCTCAGCACGCACAATTGAATCTGATCAACCCCCCCCAAGATATCCTTACAATAAAAATAATCCTTCTTCAAGTTTCCCATCCTGTGAGTAACCCTGTGCTGACACTCATTGATCAGCTTTTATGGCTGAAATGTATGCCGAGTTTGATATTTTCTTCACTTGATGAGCAGAATCTTCTTGCATGTTTGTATTTTAGAGGAAAATATGACCAGATGATGTAAGATAGTCCTTTTTTAGATTATTTTTCTCAAGATCAGTGTCCTGACAAGTAATGTTATCAGCAAAATTACTGCATCTGTCTGGAAGGGTCCTGTGGGGTTACAGATATGGGGAAAGATATTCTTAACCCCTTTGCATTAATTCTGAATAAAACAAGATGGAACCTTATAAATATGACACTGTAAGTGAATAACACTAGTATGTTTTCTCATAACCTCTGACCCTGTTCTCTTGCAGTTCGTGTCTTTTTTTTTTTTTTGTCTGAATTTGCAAGATCATATTTATATTGACTTAACATTGTGATATGAATATTTTGTTTTCCCAGGTTTTGGAGTAACACTGCCTTTTTCTTTTCTACATTACTATTGCAATAGAAGTTTGTTTATTTACTTTATTCTCTATAGTTCCTGATTAGAAAAATGCATATGTGTTATTTCTTAAGCTGTGGCATGTGGTCTGCCATCCAAAATGTGTTGGGAGACTTTGAAAGGATGGTAATATTTTGTATTTTCCTGTCACAACATTTTTTCCTTTGTTGTTTGATCACTTGCAGATATGATCAAGTTTTAATTTGAAATATTTTCTGAAGAGATATTTGAAGTTATCAAGTTAACTGAAGATATTTCATGCGTGAAAATAAACCAAAAATAACTTAATGTGTGAACATACAAATATGTTAAAAAAGGGCTGAGGTCGATTAAGTTACTCATGTTAAATATGAAATATTTTAAGCTAATTGGCATAAATGTAAAGACAAGAACAATGAGACAAAGGACAAAAGATTTTGCAGCATTCAGGAATGAGACGAATTAATGGTAAGTTTCAAATTTCAGTAAAATACTTTTGGCTCCATGGCGGCAGAAAGCCAGTGCTGAAATGTGACTTCGTGTCTTCTTTTTGTTTCTCTTTCCTGTCAAAAGCAGTCTGCTCTTAGCTGAGCTCCTCTGTGGCTGCTCAGAAGAAGCTTCAAACTTATCTCTAAGGAATTAATCTCCTTTGACCAGTTTTCTTACCCTGCAGAAATCTGGTGTGATTTCAGGAATGATGCCAACAACCATAAAGGATGATCAGTTTTTCCCTTTCTTGGTTCCATCTCTAAAACGTTAGCTTGTTATGTGAACAGTACAATACAAGTAGCAGTTTCCCAGCTTCACCATGTGTTGGGAGAAGTTTTGCATCTTCTACAGTTTCTGTGTGCTTACCCACATACTTGTTTTTGTGCAGCGAAGGTGAAAGTGAAGAAAATAATTGTCAAGATCAATAAAAATATTTTCACTCTCAGGAGAAATGAGTAAACACCACAAGCCAGCTTAGTATTTTATTGTACTGCCTGATGTGCTTCCTGCCATGCTATGCCATAAACATCCCTTCAGTGTTTGTCTGTGCTATTTGTGCCTTGTTTCACCTTTGACCTTCAAAAAAGACACATGCAAAAAGACCTGTACTCCCAAACATAGTCTCAGTGGAGTCAGTAGGGGTTTGGGGAGGCAGAGCAGCACATTTTCATGTACTACATTGCTGGATCTGCAGATTGGAAATCTTGACAGGAAAGGAATTTATAAAGGTATATTTCTTGAGGAAGTGAAAAATATTTTATCTCAGGAAAACCTGCTTGCATAATATAACAATGTTGTGCTTTAATGGTGGCTGTGTGCTGAAAAAACTTTAAAGTGTCCTAAATTACAATACAATAGTCTACGGGTTGCCACTATGGTACTCATTTGTGGCACAGTTCATTTATACATATAGACTACAGGATCTGTCCTAAATATATGTAATAATGGTAACAGTGCACTTTTGTTTGTACGGTTTAGAAAGAGTAAAGTATCATGTAAAGACTCGGAAAACAGTCCAGAAGGACTACTGGAGTAATTTAATATAGAGAAAGATCATAAGAAACATCTATTCAGACAATGAGGAGAACTTAAAGGAACCAATATACTAAGATATTTTGAGGAAAAATTATATAGTCTGCAGCTACTGATGCACATACATGAGGTGGTTTTCTGAAAGGAGAAGGCACTTTTGTCCTTACAAAAAGTCTGAGCAGATTATATACTGATTGTCCTATCACATGTAAAAGCTGAACTTTGTTTAGGTCTCCCATGATTAAGATGTCAGGGCATTTTCACATACCATTTTGATCCGTTCCTGCCTGTTATTCTCTTAGTACACTGCCCAGTCTGTCATTGCTTACCTTTAAGTATAGAAGCTCTGTACTACTACTACTACTACTACTACTACTACTACTACTACTACTACTACTACTACTACTACTACTACTATTCACTTTTCAGTACCTGCCAGTTAGCACTTCCCACCCATAGACTTTTGCCTTGAACTTCCTGCCTTGCAAAGGGCTTTTGTCTCAGACCTAGACCTACCTGTCTGCATCCACACCTGGGCACATGTCTACTTTCCCAATGCTGCATAGAACCTTAAGTACTTTAACCTGTGTAGCAGTTAGGGCCTTTCCATTTGCAAATCTTCAGCCTGCCTTTCCTCTTCAGCTCTGTAACTTTTTACCCAACCTGTTGTGACAGTGTTTTCTGGAGCTCCTGTGCAATTCTTCTCCCGTGTTGTTCTCGTGTTTTTCTTGCACATGCAAACCCCAGTTCTCTCACTGTTGACTTCTTACGCATAATAAATGTCACTGATGTGAGAATCACCCCTTTGTTTCTCCTCTTTTCCTACGTCTTATTTTGCAGGGTATAGTTAATATTAGAGAAACTCAAAACTTAGTGAATAACAACATAGTAGTCATTTAAATATGCAGTAAGCAGTACCTAATAATATGTATGCAAGAGAGCTTAGCAGTCAATCAGCACATAATGCTCATGACTGATTAAACATACTGTGATCCACACTAATATCATCATAAGCAGGAACAACCCAATCAAGTAGGTCCCAATGAAAATCATACAGTACTAGGAAAAAGCATGGTAAAAGTCAACATTCTTATCACCTTCAGCTTCACAACCTACTACACTGGAAGGGATGCACAGGGAAGAGATTACACCAGTGCTTTTCCTGACTTGGCTTTAGGAAACATTGCTTTCACTTTCCTTTTGGTTTTTTTTTTTTTTTGGTTTGGGTTTTTATTTATTTATTTATTTTTCCCCAGAAGTAACTTTCACACTTAGGACTGATGTCTGTCACCAACAATGATCCATCTGAGTAAAGCTTTGTGCATGTAACTCTGTCTTAGCCTCTTTTGTGCAACAGATATTCCACTGGTTTCATGCACCATTATGGAAAACAGACAAGCAAAGATTCTGGACTTACCTCAGTAGCAGAGAAAACCATTCACAGCTACTCTACACTTGATCAAGGCCTGGTCTGCAATGGGTGAGCACAGAAAAAGCTAAGAGTAGTAAAATTATGTGGTTTATTCTTCCCTTCCATATGCAG
Source organism: Aquila chrysaetos chrysaetos (assembly GCF_900496995.4). Lineage (NCBI taxonomy): Eukaryota > Metazoa > Chordata > Aves > Accipitriformes > Accipitridae > Aquila > Aquila chrysaetos. The sequence continues at coordinate 53,864,843 of NC_044030.1, forward strand.
ACTACAGGAAGTTACAGAAGCTGGTATCAAAAGTTTGTGTAAAGTACACTGCCACCATGGTTTGGTGCTGTCAGCTCTTGCAGGCATCTACGCAAACTCCAGCTGATGCTGCTGCCACTGGTATAGTTTGAGTCACACTGCCGTCCTACTCCCATCTGCTACTGCAAACATTGCAGAGGATGCAGCAGGCAAACAGTATCTTAACAATAGGCCTCTAGCCTGAGCTGAGGGACCTCTACCCTTCAGTTACCCAGAGATGTATTCCAAAATTATGCTGTTCATTCAATAACTGAAAAAAACCCTGAGAAAAAAATGATGCTTCATAAAAGGTAGAAGATGCATGGATGCAGATTATGAATTGTGGTCCTAATGATTTCATTGGTCCTGATGATTGAGGTACAAAATATTAGCTGGTCAGCTTATAAGGCATTAGCCTACACAGTAAAAGCTGGTGTCACACAACGTGGGCTTGCAAATGTATTTGGTTTACGTGGCAAGGTGTAGGTGGTGGATTAGGGGCCTGCAGGGCAGCCTCTATGGGGAGAGGCCAGGGCCTGCCCTGTGCTGGACACAGCCAGTTCCAGCTGGCTCCAGCCGACCCACCGCAGGGCACGGCTGAGCACTGCAACCAAGCTGCTGGCACCTCTAGGAAAACCTACTTAATAAAGGGTAAAAAAAGCTGTGGAGCAGCTGTGAGAGAGAGGAGTGAGAAAAACATGAGCGAAACAGCCCTGCAGACACCTAGGTCAGTGAAGAAGGAGGGGGAGGAGGTGCTCCAGGTGCCAGAGCAGAGATTCCCCTGCAGCCCATGGGGAAGACCATGATGAAGCAGGTTGTTCTCATGCAGCCCATGGAGGACCCCCTGCCACAGAAGGTGGGTGTGCCCTGAAGGAAGCTGCAGCCCATGGAGAGCCCATGCAGGAGCAGGTTTTCTGGCAGTAACTGAGGCCTGTTGGGGATGCATGCTGTAGCAGTCTCTTCCTGAAGGGCTGTACCTCATGGAAAAGACCCATGCTGGAGCAGTTCTTGAAGAACTGTAGCTCATGGGAGGGACATCACACTAGAGCATGGGAGTGTTAGGAAGGGGCAGCAGAGACAAAGCATTGTCAACTGACTGCAAGCCCCATTTCCTATCCTCCTTGCACTACTTGGGGTGGGAAGGAGGTAGAAAAGTCAGGAGTGAAGTTAAGCCTGGGAAGAAGGTGGGGGTTGGGGGAAATGTTTTTTTTGTTTTGTCTTTGCTTTTCACAATCCTACTCTATTTATAATTGGCAATAAATTAATCTTCCCCAAGTTGAGTCTGTTTAGCCTGTGAGGGTAATTAGTGAGTGATCTCCCTGTTGACCCACAAACTTTTCCACCTTATTTTCTCCCATGTCCTGGTGAGGAGGGAGAGTGAGAGAGTGGCTGGGGGGGATGTCTGGCAGACAGACAAAGTCAAATCCACCACAGCAATGCATTAGAAAAATGTATTTACCCCTTAATGATGCATCATTCTTTGTCAAGCCAGTAACAGTAACAGTGAGAACTCTGATGCAAAGAAACTTTACTACCAGTCGTGTAACAATGCCCTAGTGTACCATGAGCTGAAAATTTTATGCATACTAGCTATTTCTTAAATCTTACAGAACATAGTCACCTTTCTAATCCCAGATGCAGTAGAAGTGGAAAGGTGAATGACAGAGTTGCAATTTGCAAAGTATGAGGGCAGTCTTCTGCTCAACACTTGGTGGCTCTCTCATGTTGATCATCTAACACGTGAAATAAAGACATGAGCTTTGCACAGATCCCTCAGAAAATTTCCTTCTGCATGTTAAAGCTCTCCATTTATGGTGATCTTCCTAAAAGGTATAGCATAATCTTATGCTGTCACTTCTCATTCTTCCCATGAACAAAGAGATTATGAGTAACAGCATGTGATGAGGCAGATGACAAGCCTGTCCTGGACTGTTTCCATATGTGCTGCCTACCCTGTACATCATCTGTCAAACCAAATGTAGTCCACCATGGGTACAAGGGGCTTTCACAAGGATGGAACACCTGGGATCTTTCAGAGATCCCTCCTGCTAGTGTGGTCACCCATGGTGACCACCCACTAGCTCTTGCAGCCTGAGATCAAAAAGACAAAGGCTTCCAGTGTATAACAGTGCTATTTCCCCTGGTAGAGAGAATGGCTTGGCAGCAGGCCATTTGTCATACAATACCATCTCATACTACCAAGAAATTATTGTTATGTGATTAGGTAATTTATGCCTTGAAGTGGCATATCACATATGATTTACTGGATCTGAACATCCAGAAGTCTGCGGCTCCAGTATTACTAATCCTCAGATGGTGGTCTAGAAGAGATTCTGCACCCTTCTGCAGGAGATTGAATTATAGTTATCCTTTCTAATCTAAGGAAATTATGATGATTTCTAAACATATTGGCCGTTATTGTTCAACTCTGTTACATACTATGTCAATAAATCATGTCAGACTATCCATTATTCTGTTTATCTATGTTTGAGAAATTTTTGGAATAAGGAATAATCTGAGGAGAAATTAAATAAGTCTAGCCACTAACAACTAGACATAATGTGTTCTTTACCAGTCAAATGGCTAGAAAAGTACTTAATAAGACCTGTATGGGGTAGTCAAATATAGAAAGACCTGTGTGTGTGCATTAAAGGAGTAAGGAAAGAAAACTACAAGTCTCCATTAACACTTCATTAAATAACTGAATGCATAGGATTGAAAAACAGACTGACAAAGACAAGAAAAAGTAGCATTTATATGCAAAATTATGTCTGCATACAAATGTATAGGGCAAGTATGTAGAAAAATTGACAGTTTCCAGAAAAAGAAACTATCTGAAGAAGTGTTTTTTTAACAAAAGGAAAAGAACAAAGTGAAACACTTATTCAATATGACAGTTATTTTATCAAAAGAAGTTGACAATTTCTTTAAAAGCATTCAATTCTGACAAATTTGAATTAAAAAAGAAAGCCCTGTATGTGAAAATTTAGACATTCATTCTCTAAATCATAAGACGTAGTAATTTTATTCTCAAATGCAATACCTCCTTACATGCCACTTTTTCAAAAACTGCTTTTTATTTTTCCAATCCATGTAGAGTTTTAATCATCTCTGTACTTATAAAGTAGCCTTGTCATGGCAATCTTTAAGGTTGCAGTACACCAAATGCCACCTCTTCTTCCATATTCAACCCTTACATACCTTGGCAATTTTGATTTCTTCATAAAGTTTGCTTACCTTTGCTCTTTTAGTATATTCTGTCAAAAATTCCCACATTCTAAATGATCAGACTTCAGATGAAATTTTTTTGCAGTCATTTTTTTGCAAACTAAATAACTATTAAAATGAAAATAAATTTGAGTTGGGAGGAGTGTTGTTTTGGGAGGGGGGGTGTTGTTGTTTTTTCTTTTAACTATTCCATTCCATCAATTTTACATTCTTATTTTTTCCTTGGTGGGCAATGGCCTGGGTGGATATTTTTGTATCCTTTGTGTAATGTTCCTATTCCAGATTCAAAAGAATTCAGAATTGTTAAGCATAACCTATCAGTGGCACAAATAATCCTACAACGTCTATAGCAGTGCCTGACAAGTGATCTCTTTTGACCAAATGGGTTATCATAATCTAAAGCACCAAAACATGCCCCAAAAAATTGATATAAGTCTACATTCCATCATAATGAGAGAGACCATTCATTAGATCAACTAGCTGGAGAAGAAATTTCTTCAATAGAAATGTGGTTATGATTCTGGTGACCTGAGGACAGAATCTGTGTTTTGGTGAGGTCAATGAAAGAGGAGTGCAATCCTTTGAATAGTGTTCTTCACTATGCAGTTTTTAAATGAGGATGCAATCTGAAACTCAGCGTCACAAAAGCACAGTGAGGCACATCTGTCCATGAAGATGCAAGCTCTATACTTGAATTTGACTTTCAGGATTTATTTTATATACAGAGTACCATAGAGACTGCTTTAATTGTACTGAAAGGTAATACACACCAGAATTACCAGGGATATGCTGTAGTCATGAGGTTATATCTATATTTGGTGAAAGTAGGCATCTGAACCAATAAACTTAGGCTCTCTGTTCTTGTGATCACATAACAGCATGAAACCTCAATCCTACCAAATTAGTTATCTGCTAGTGAGTTCCACCTGCCACAAATACCTTGAATAAATTTAATGGAGGTCAGTAGCTGGTTGTATACCCTACAAATCCCTTCATACTTCTCTCTCTCTCTTTTCAGTTTTTGTGTTCCTGTTGTACACGGATATAATATCCTGTTATGGCAAGTTGTGTTTATAGGACAAGCACAAGTAGAGCATTAAAAAAACTAGCAAACCCAGCTTCAGGAAAGTGAGGATTGATTGCATCCTTTCCTTGTTTACTCAGGAAGCCCTGCTAGACTTCTTGTGCCATGCAATTCAGGAGAATTTTCATTTTGTCATTTCTTTAAAGATGCTATCTGTTGTCATTCTTCTCAACAAACTTGCCAATTTTTCTGTTATCCAGTTTTGGGATGTTGTGCTGTATTTTTGTTTTCTTCTATTTTCTGTCTAATTTCTAGTCCTTATTTTCTTATCCTGCATTTAGAGCCAGTCCTTGAATTTAAATTGCAATTATCATTCTAAATTCCTCTCTGTAAGTTATTATTCTCATGAATTTAACAAAATTAAACTTTGCAAAATAGTATTTTCACACTGTGCAAAACCTAAATTTAATAATCAGGCATAGGTAAAAGAAAAAAGGTAGAGAAATCATAGATTTTGGTTACAGATATTAACAAGATTACCTACATCTCTGGTACAGATTTGATGACCATCTAGTTGGGTGCCTGGAATTTAGCCACCAGTTCAAAGTGGAACTCTTCCTTAGCTCTTTTGTTGAATCAGGACAATTCCTTTAATAACCTTGAGCTGTATTTTCTTTAAAAGTAGTTGTTGATCGTAATAAAATTATCTCTTGGCTATGTTCAAAAGCATTTAAATAAAGAAAAGCAGAAGTATTAATTAGAGAATGTAGAAGTGTCTACAACACTTTATATAACATTGCACTCTTTGTGTTCATATATATGTATAAATAATTACATATGTGTGTATATATTTGATGAAGGAGGCCCTTTACATAACATAAGGTGCTGCCTATGGAACAAGAATCTTGAAATGTGTTTCCTTTATCTGTTTTGAATTCTAACATGAAAAAAATAATGACCTTATCTTTAGGTGGAAAGCAGTTCATTAATTGTTTCTATCATGTCAGAATTCAGATGCTTTTGCAATACAGCCCAGAACAACAGTTCCAAAAAGCTGTTCCCTAGGAGGTAGAAAAAGAAGAAGGAATTTCTAGGCCACTATTAGAGGCATGAGGCCACCAGATTGCAAAAACAACCACCATAGTAGGTCATCAGTTTTATTTACTAGATTTTTAGCAATTAAATTTACATAAAGAAGATTACTAGGAGTATAGATTAAAATGATCAGTGTTAGATTCTGCGTGAAGACATGTTTGATTATGAACTGAAAATAACACGTCAATGGCAAGGTTTCAAAGTAACTAAATACCATCCTTATTTCATTCATATATGCAGTAAGGCATTTGTGTGGGTTTCAAACAGCTACAGGAAATACAAGCCCTGAGTAATCACATAACTTTTCTGCCAATTTTATGGTACAGTAAGATAGGACAAAATTACCTCATTCCTTTTTTCTACACATCCAAAATTACAGTATTAAACCAAATTCTTTATGTTTAAGGGATCATTGAGTAAGGAGCGAGTGTTCTTTTAAATATCATTGTCTCTCTTTTCACTTTGCTGTCCGGGTGATATTAAAAAAATAGTGTTCCCCTACAGCAATATTCTTCTAACAGCTGTATTTGCTATAAAGGCAGATTGTTATCAGCTAGTACAAAACTGAGTAACAGAATATAAAAACAGAGAGGATTATCCTCTCAGTCTTATTTTCATGTGTTAAGTCAGGATATATGAATTCCAGCCAGTGAAGTTAAAAAGCAATGGAGTCTGAGCTCATCAAAACCCTGTCAGTTTGTCTTTCTGTGATCTTTATTTGAGACCAGAAGTTCAGAGGGGCAGCATCTGCATTCCAGGCATACTCACCACTAAAGGTGCAACTAGCTATATAGACAATTTGAACTGCTTTTCTGAACAAACCAGGGGGGCAGGGAGCTGAGCTACTGACAGTGATAGAAGAGCAGAGTGGAAATGAATTTGCTTTTAACGTTCTACCCATCTGGGACATCACCCTACTTCTCACCATCATTTCCCCCAGACATTTCCCTCTGGGAGGAGAAGTTAAATATAAGGCGGCAAACATCATAGATTTCTCTTCACCTTCTCTCCATCTCCATCCAGTGGGAAAGTATCTTGTTTCCTCAAGCTGTAACAGTTATGAACACATGCTAGCAGCCACTATACCAAAAATATCTACGAAAACAGAGCTGGAGAGGAAAGTAGAATTTGTGGAAACTAATGATGTTGGTAACAGAACTTGAGAAATGGTAGCCCTTGTTCTACTTTGATAGTTACTTAATTAGTGACGGTAGTATTGTCTTGGTTTATGTAATATTGCATATCTATCTTGATTAAGTTCACTAATCGTAAGGAGTAAAAATTCACTAGTGTCCAAAATCAAAGTATACTATTTGGGGTTCTGGCTTATTCTTTTTGTTTGCGTTGGATATGCCTTAGACCTGAAGGATCAATTAATGTGAAAAAAAAAGTCTGTAAGTTAAAAAGCTGGTTATTTTTTTCTCAGTACAAAACTTGATATGCTTCTGCTGAGAATAGTGATGTACAGCTCAAGGTGAAAGTCAGTTCTGTGTTGTTTAAGGGACTTCTTGTTTGTTGGTTCACAAACACATAGGTGTTCTGGAATAGAAGATGCCTTGAGGTGGGGTAAGTAGTTAATAGTTGATTTTAACACCTCTGTACCAGAGAAAGGCAAACTGAAAAAAGGATCTGTAGCAAGAGCTATGCTACCAGACACATCCTAAGTTATAAAAAAATTTAACAAACAAACAAAAAAAAAGCAAAAACAAACCCAAGAAAGTAAGAAGGAAGGCTGTTACAAAGAAGATGGATTAGCTGTAGGCAACTGTCTGAAAATGAGCTTGGCAGCCTTTGTTCACGGTCATGTTCTGATCTGGGATTTTTCAAAAACCTGCAGCCAAGAGTCTCTTAAACCATCGGAAGCAATGTAGGCAAACAGGAATAATTTGCTATTTATAGAAGAGAAAACATTTTTTCTTAGAAGTTTTTCATAAAGGTTTGTTTCTATTATTATAAAATACTGGGAGAGTTGTTTTTCAAAAAAATTGTTATTTTATGCTTCATTTTTATCTGCTATCCTATTCTTTTGTCTTTCAAATACAAAAAAGGGCATACTGGTTTGTGTATAGAATTTTTTTTCTTTTTATTACTTTCAGCATTTCTGATGGATATGAACCTTGAAAAGCTACAAATTAGGAACTGAAAAGTTGAAAAAAAGCAGTTGAAATGGGAAGAAAAATTTGAAACTAAAGACATATTTTATTTATGAGTGGAAAAGGTGGGAGTTTTTAAATGAAAACTGAATTTTAGGCATTGGTATTTTCATCAAAAAAATAGAAAATTTAAAAGGCTAGAATATTTTCTAAGCAAGCTATAAATTCTTCACAAAAATTTCTAACCCAAGCTTTGTATTTATGTTTTATTGGCATTGTTACACTGCCAGTTTAATTTTCAAGTGTTTTCAATAATCATAGAATCATAGAATCATTTAGGTTGGAAAAGACCTTCAAGAACATCAAGTCCAACCATCATCCATGCCCACTAAACCATGTTATGGAGTACCCCGCCTACGCGCTTTTTGAATACCTCCAGGGTCGGTGACTCAACCACTTCCCTGGGCAGCCTATTCCAATGTCTCACAACCCTCTCAGTAAAGAAATTTTTCCTAATATCTAACCTATATCTCCCTTGCTGCAACTTGAGGCCATTTCCTCTCATCCTATCTCCAGCCACCTGACAGAAAAGACCAACACCACCTCACTACAACCCCCCTTCAGGCAGTTGTAGAGAGCTATAAGGTCTCCCCTCAGCCTCCTTTTCTCCAGGCTAAACAAACCCAGTTCCCTCAGCCGCTCCTCATATAACACTTGCCCACTAGACCCTTCATGAACTTGGTTGCCCTTCCCTGGACACGCTCCAGCACCTCCATGTCTTTCCTGTAGCAAGGGGCCCAAAACTGAGCACAGTACTCGAGGTGTGGCCTCACCAGTGCTGAGTACAGAGGAACAATCACCTCCCTGCTCCTGCTGGCCACACTATTTCTGATACAGGCCAGGATGCTGTTGGCCTTCTTGGCCACCTGGGCACACTGCCAGCTCACATTCAGCTGGCTGTCGACCAGCACCCGCAGGTCTTTCTCTGCCGGGCAGCTTTCCAGCCACTCTTCCCCAAGCCCGTAGCACTGCATGGGGTTGTTGTGACCGAAGTGCAGGACCCGGCACTTGGCCTTGTTGAACTTCATACGACTGGCCTCAGCCCATCGATCCAGCCTGTCCAGATCTCTCTGTAGAGCCTCCCTACCCTCAAGCAGATCAACGCTGCCTCCCAACTTAGTGTCATCTGCAAACTTGCTGAGGGTGCACTCGATCCCCTTATCCAGATCATTGATAAAGATATTAAACAGAACGCAGCCCAACACTGAGCCCTGGGGAACACCACTTGTGACCTGCCGCCAACTGGATTTCACCCCATTCACCACAACCCTCTGGGCTTGTCCCTCCAGCCAGTTTTTCACCCAGAGAAGAGGAAATGGAAAACTTCTTATTCTTGTCTCCTAAAAATAAATAGAAGGTCTGATATTGCTAAATTCTCCTAAAGGAGAAGAACATAGAATCATGGATTTTATCTTTGGTATATTCTTTTCTCCTTTTTGATTTTTATAATTCTGCTGGTTCTAGGGGCTTATTCCCCTTTAATTGGAAATTGAATTATCTGTCTGGTTGTAATTTTTTTTTTTTTTTTTTTAATCTTAGCAGGAGTGCTATATGATGCTTGGGCTGCACTCAGAAGCATAGCATTTTAAATAGTCTTTGATTGTGATGGAAGAGGACAGGAAGATGATCAAAGCACACATAAGTGGTTTCTTTTACCCTCTCTTGGGATATAGAATATTATAATACATCATTTTATCTGTTAATGCTGTATTTAATGAATCCCTTCTATGAAAAAGAAAAAAAAAAGTGTTGGTTTGGTGTTTCTGTATCCATTTATCTTCACGTATGGAAGCACAAAATACAAACAGAGGGTAAAGGAATGGTCTGGCTGAAGTTATTTTGTGTGCAGTGAAGATATACATGCATTGCTGCAAAATGCTGATCAGGACTTTTCAACTCTTTCTGGAAACACTGATTTCCCTAGCTTCTGGGAAATGTTGATCAGGACAAATTGTACCTCAGAACTTCAGGACATTTCCTAAATTAAAACTGGAAAACACATCCAGAAAATTCAATTACTCTGGACTAGGAGAAAGCAAGGATCTACAAAGTAATGTATTAGCATTGACCAGGCTAAAATCATTACACAATTAATTTATTTACATTTATTTATGTTTTCTTCTTTTATGTATGTATATCATAGACTGATTATTAAAGAATGTACAGTGAATGCTCACGAACTAATCTAGTATACTAATAAGGTACATAATGCCATAGAAGCCCATTTCAAGAGAATAAGAAAAAAAAATTGGCAACATGAGACAACTGATAGCAATCAGCTTTTAATGCTTATTAGGCTACTGAAGTTTAAACACATTCTGCTGGGCTAATGTCCCCTATCTTGTTAACAATACGCAGGTGCAGAAATAAAAAGATGAAAGCCAATGACCTGATTTTTTAGAAAAATGGAAGATCCTCAATTTCCCTAGGTTCCCCTTTCAGAAATGAAGCCGTGGATGTTTTTTTAGTTAGATAAGGAGTTATCTCAAAAATATTTGCTGGCTTTTATTTCTTTACTGTTGCTTTACTAAATGAAATTGTTTATTACAGTAGATCTTTGTTAAACATGGTGTATCTGGTTTGGGGATTTGGTGGTGGTTTAGTTTTAATTTCATGTTTGTTTCAATTTATAAACTGTGTGAAGTTTCTAGATGTTCTCTGGTAACCTCAGGCAGATCTTTGCACAAATGTGCTGTAAATCTGCCATGTGTATTAAATTCAGTAATTGCATCCTCCAATCTATGGAACCCCTAATGTAGATGTATTGATAAAAGATGATCTTACATTGGAATGTGTAATTCTAAAATTGTTATGACCAAAAAAGGATGCTTAAATCTGTCTCATTATAGCATACTGTTGAATCTCTCAATTTTCAAAGAAAGAACATGAAGTGTTTAGTTTCCTAAAGGTATTTCTGTGTCAAAAACTCCTAATGAACACTACTTCATTTTTTCTCCCACTTTCCAAGCTGTGACACTTAATCCTTTCTTGAATGAATATTTCCCTAACTTTGAAGTCCACAATTACCATTGAAGAAAGTGTTTCATTTGCTGTTCCCTCTGAATACATGATACTGTAATAACTGCGTTCATCTTTCCCTGCCACTGTGTAATTTTTGAAAGTTGTTGGTATAGTCTTTGTCATGGTTTAACCCCAGCCAGCAGCTAAGCACCACTCAACCGCTCATTCACTCCCCTCCTCCCAGTGGGATGGGGAGGAGAATCAAAAAAAAAAAAAAAAAAAGGAAAACTCGTGGGTTGAGATAAGAACATTTTAACAACTAAAATAAAATAAGATGTAATACTAACAATAATAATAAAAATCTATTAATAAAAAATAATAGTAATGGAAAGGAATATAACAAATAAAACAGAAAAAAAAAAAAAAAAAGGAAAAAAAAAAACCTCCAAGAAAAGAAGAAAAGACAAGTGATGCACAATGCAATTGCTCACTACCTGCTGACCGATGCCCAAGAAGTGATCCACGCCTCCTGGCCAACTCTCCCAGTTTATATACTGAACATAATGTTCTACAGTATGGAATATCCCTTTGGCTAGTTCAGGTCAGCTGTCCTGGCCATGCTCCCTCCCAGCTTCTTGTACATCTTCTTGCTGGCAGAGTATGGGATACTGAAAAATCCTTGACTTAGGAGAAGCGCTACTTAGCAACAACTAAAAACATCAGTGTGTTATCAACATTATTCTCACACTAAATCCAAAACACACTGTACCAGCTACTAAGAAGAAAATTAACTTTATCCTAGCTGAAACCAGGACAGTCTTAAAGTCTGCTAAACAAAAGCACCTATGTATACTGACAAAACAACCACAGTAAGGGGTTGTTTTAGCCAAATTCTCTCATACTGACAAAACAGTGCTGCCCATGTACAGAGGAGTAGACAGCATGTACTAAACTATTATATAAAGTGTTGTGAGGGGTTTTTTGGTGGTTTGTTTGGTTGGTTTGTTTTTCCAGCAGAGATTCTTTTGAATAACTTATACTGCATTAAATATTTTTGTAATTGTAGAAGAACATAATTTTTATAGGTAAGTAATAAAAATTTGATGGTTGCATCCAGATTCTTTTACCAAAAGAGCCTCCAGCATAGTAACTATATGATTATTTTGTTTAAACTCAGAAATTTTTTCCTGAAGAGACAGCACAGATGGTTGGTACTGGTTTTGGTATCTTCTGTCACATCAGTTTGGAAATATCTGGATCAGAGGACTAAAGGAATTTTGAAATCTAATTTGGCTGTTGCATTTACTAAGCTTTATCTATCTCTTGTACTGTTAAGGCAGACTGCAGCTCTTTTGATGTTTCAGAACTCTTTTGGGAACCTTATAAAAACTGGAGCTATTTCTGAAAATTGAGAGAATTATATTATTATGTTTCCCCACTTCTTGCCAAATGATAGGTTGGCACTTATCCTGTGGTATTCTAATAAGGATAAAATGATTCTATTCTCTTCATAACTTGTACGTATTTAAAAAACAATGTGCATCTATACACACCTTGGTATGTAGTTGTAGATAGAGTCATAGAATCATGGAATAATAGAACCATAGAATGATTTGGGTTGGAAGCAACCTTTGAAGATCTTCTAATCATCTCCTCCCCTGCCATGGACAGGGACATCTTTCACTAGATCAGCTTGCTCAGACCCCCATCCGACCTGACCTTGAACACCTTCTTTGATGGGGCATCCACAATTTCTCTGGGCAACCTGTTCTTCTCATCACCCTCATTGTAAAAAAATTCTTCCCTATATGTTTCTCCTTGTCCTGTCACTACAGGCCTTTGTAAAAAGTGTCTCTCTGTCTAACTTAGAAGCCCCCTTTAGGAACCGAAAGGCTGCAATAAGGTCTTCCCGGAGCCTTCTCTTCTCAAGGTTGAACAAACCCAACTCTCTCAACCTTTCTTCACAGGAGAGGTGTTCCAGCCCTCTGAACATTTTCACAGCCCTCTTCTGGACCTGCTCTGACAGATCCATGTCTTCTTGTGCTGAAGGCCCAAGACCTAGATGCAGTACTCCAGGTAGGGTCTCACGAGAGTGAAGTAGAGGGGGAGAATTACCTCATTGGACCTGCTGGCCATGCTTCTTTTGATGCAGCCCAGGTTACAGTTGCCTGTTTGAACTGCAAGCACACATTGCTGGGTCATGTCCAATTTTTCATCCACCAGTATCCCTAAGTCCTTCTCTGCAGGTCTGCTCTCAATCTATTCATCCCCCAGTCTCTATTGATATTGGGATTGCCCCTGCTCAGCTGCAGGACCTTGCGCTTGGCCTCATTGAACTTTCATGAGGTTCACATGGGCCCATTCCTCAGGCCTGTCCAAGTCCCTCTGCATGGTATCCCTTCCCTCATGGGCCATCCAGCCAATTCCTTACCCGTCGAATAGACCATCCATCAAACACATATATTGACAATTTAGAGACAAGGATGTTGTGTGGGACCATGTCAAAAGCCTCGCAGAAGTCAAGATAGATGGCATCAATTGCTCTTTCCTTATTCACCAACGCAGCCACTCCATCGTAGAAGGCCACCAGAGTAGTCAGGCACAATTTGCCCTTTGTGAAGCCATGTTGGCCGTCTCTAATCACTTCCCTGTCATCCATATGTCTTGTTATTGTTATGTCTTCAAGGAAGGCCTTTTCCATGATCTTACCAGGCATGGAGGAGAGGCTGACTCGTCAGTAGTTCCCAGGGTCTTCCTTTTTACCCTTTTTTTAAAAAAGGGGTGATGATTCCTTTTTTCCAGTCACTGGGGACTTCGCCAGACTGCCTTGACTTTTCAAATATTATGGAGAGTGGCTTGGCAACTACCTCAGCCAGTTCCCTCAGGAGCCTGGAATGCATCTCATCAGTTCCCATGGACTTGTGTACATTCACATTCCTCAGATGGTCTCGAGCCTGAATTTCTCATTTGATGGGTAAGGTAGACAAAAATGCTTCCTGTTTGGTTCATAGTGGCATTATCTTGTTTCATATTTAGTTGGGACTACAGTGTCTCTAGGATCAACATCACTGCTATGCACAAAATGTGTTTCTTAATTTTCCCAGGGAAACAAATGAAATACGAAAGCTTCAGATTTAAAATAACACAGTAAACAAGGAAAAAGGCAGTACCTGGGAGCAAATGATAGAAGAAAACATCTGGACTGGGAAGGTTATAATGCTATAATGCATGATATTTCCAAATATTTGTTACATATTTCTGAGACAAACTTTTTAATCTAGCAAAACTCTGCAAAATGTCTAGAAGCTTGGTTATGCAGGACACTGACAGATTTCGGTTCCTTGCCAATATCCTTCTTTAATGGCCTTCACAACTTTAATTCTTTAGGAGCCATAATGCTTTAACTGAGGCATGGCCAGCAAAACAACTACTGTTCTTCCCATCATGTACATATGGAGAAAGCTTTGCAGTTGTTTTTTTTTACATTTTTTTCCTTGAAAGAAGAATCTTTTTTCTTTTGTTTAATAAGAGTAGAAGATTGATGTAGCAGCTGAGAGAGAGTTTGGAAGAGGGCTAAGGAAAGGATTCTGAGTGGAAAACTGCACACAGTTCACTAAATTCTGATAGCTCATCCACATCACACGTACAATATCTTTTAACCCTGAAAAAATCATTTGCTTTTTATCTTTAGAAAGAGAAAGCAATAAACGAAGTACGTTGTGTGCTGTATATCAAGATCTCATCACTTCTGTTCACTCTCTTAGGATTTGAGTCACCAAAAATAGAGCAGTGTGATACATGCAGGTTCAATCCTTAACACTGCTGGTCATCAGGTGAGTTCTTTTGGGGCAAAAAGGGTAGGTGACCAAGCTGTCCCGTAGTTACATATCTTGCATCTTCCATGGCAGATGGCACTAACTATGCTTGGAAACAAGATACTAAACTAAACAGAACTTGGGTCAGTTCCAGCAAAAATAATGCATACACATTTTAATTTCATATTGATGATAATAAGCCCAGGTTCATATGAAAGTTTTATGCAGTTGTTTGTTTTAAAGCAACAGTGAGTCATTTATTATTCCTTTCATTTAGCATATGTTTGATCAAAACTGAATGAAAAACACTGTTTGTACATGTAAAAGGTATCCCTTCAAAATCTGAGTACTAAGGGTATTATTTTTTATTACTGTGTGAAGAGGAATTCTGAATTTGTAATAGTACTGAATATTATCAGAAAATGCAATGTCATCAGTTAGTACAATTTTTTTTAAGGACTTCCAAATCACAATTACTGTATCTAGCAAGGTATCCTTTTTCAAGTAAGATGGCATTTGATTGATGAAGTTAATATTCAAGTATACAGCTATTGAAAAGGCAGGGTGGTGACATGTGAAAACAATGGTCAAGGAGGATCTGTTCTTTGTCAGTCAGTAGTTCTATTGGCTCGAGTTTTCCATGACTGCTTCCTCCAATCAATCATCAGTGATTTACTACAGCAGAACAAACCACAAAACAAAACACACCTATCTGCCTTATAAAGATGACAAGGGCATTCAAAAACACCCTCATGATTGAGCACATCCCTTACTATAGGACAATGAGGTCACCTTTGTTACACCTAAAACTGTGATGTCATCAAGATAATCTGTATCCTTACACTAACAAAACACAAATCTAGTAGAAATATGTGCAAAAGCCATGATTTTATACATTCCTGTGTTATAACCCAGTCATGCTGAAGCTTGCTAAGGACAGAAGTAGGGATGCTCATTTTGAATGCAAAATTTTCCTGATATTGTGTCTCTCTTGTTTGTTATATTCCCTCTAAATCACCCTACAGTGATAAATCTGGATGTTTAGAGTGTCTTTTTGGCAGGCTGTCCTTTGATTAGGCAATTTATCTTTAAAATGCCAAAGAAAGATGTTCTCCATGAACAATAGTTGGCAGTTAGGTACTTGTACTGTGAATGCTGCATTGTAGTGGCTAGGTAGTAGACACAGAGAGCGAGAACAGCCAACACTAATGCTCCTTAATAAATGGCCATACTCTGTACCAACAATCTATAGCCGTCAGTATACAGGGGAAAGGATGCTGTGGGATCAGGAAAGTATCGACACATTTTGTTTCATATTAAATAAGATTTATCAAGATCTTCAGGAAAACATGGTTTGTGTTAGACAACATGTCCTGTGGAGGTCTAGAGAGTAAAGAAAACAAGATGGATGCTGATTATTTTATAAACCACGTGAGACAAGTGGTCTGCAGTTATGTATGAATGCATGCAGCTATAATAGAATGGCCCAGATTTACATTAGAGCTATATGAAGTACTAGTTACGAAATTTAAAATATTCTCAGATTCAACTCTCATTTTTTTCAGCTTCTTCAGAAATGGCAATGTATCATATTAAACTTTACACAGTAGTGGCGAAGACTTATTTTTCCTGGATTTCAGCCAAAATTTCAATACAGCTTTTGGTGGTGAATGTTTGATTTTTAGCTTACTTTGTTGGCTTTTATTCTAAGGTAGAAGTTATACAGTTTTCCTGCCGGATGCTCTATTGTCTGTGCCCATGCCATATGCTGAAGAGGGTCAGCACATCCTGGCTAAAATAAGTAAATTAATAAATAAAACCTAAAATTACCATTATTATCTAGCTAGTTGTCCTTGAAGTTTTGCTAAAGTGAAAATGTCATTTTATCAAACATAATAAAGTCAGAAGTGGATTTTATACAATTTTATGTGAAAAATATTGGTTGCCATTAAATAGTGTAGAAAAACAAAATTGAGAGGAATAAAATTTCCCACAGTGGAGAACAGGGATTCATTGTATAAATGAATTATACTTTTCTTTATGCATTAAATCCATATGAATACATAACCAGTTATTGAAAGAAGATATATTTTGCTGCAGTGTTACAAGGTGTGCTGCCAGATGTGTTGTGGACTTGGGGAAGAGTTTGAAGGTTTTACAGCACTATTCAACATCCTAGGACAACTGTGCCCAATGTATACATTTAGAGCAGTCTCTAAAATAATATAATATTATATTTCCCCTTTACCACATGCAGAGATGTTACTACTATCATCAGGGTTGTTACTATTATCACAAATTAACTTTTAGCTCCTGTGATTTGGTTAATATCACCATGCATACATCAACCGCTACCAGATCCTATCATTCATAACCTGTTTCTACTTACATTTCACAGTTGCTTGCATACCCCATTACGTACAGTGAAAAGGAAGACAAGTCAAAATTACTAAGCCATTCAGCACCTGGATGTTATTCATGGCATCATAGAATGGTTTGGGTTGGAAGGGACATTTAAAGATTATCTATACCCCCTGTCTGCCATGGGCAGGGACATTTTTCACCAGATCAGGTTGCCCAAGGGCCCATCCAACCTGGCCTTGAACACTTCCGGGGATAGGGCATCCACAGTTTCTCTGGGCAACCTGTTCAGTGTCTAACCACCCTTATTGTAAAAAAATTCTTCCTTATATCCAATCTAAATCTACTCTCAGTTTAAAACCATTGCCCCTTGTCGTGTCGCTACAGGCCCTGGTAAAAAGTCTCCCCTCATCTATCTTATAACCCCTCTTTATTATATTGAAAGGCCACAATAAGGTCTCCCTGGAGCATTCTCTTCAGCCTGAATGACCTCAACTCGTTCCAACTTTCTTCGTAGGAAAGGTGTTCCAGCCCTTGGCCTCATTGAACTTCCATGAGGTTCACATGGGCCCATTCCTCAGGCCTGTCCAAGTCCCTCTGCATGGTATCCCTTCCCTCATGTGTATCAACTGCACCACTCAGCTTGGCGTCACCTGCAAAGCTGCTGAGGGTGCGCCCAATCCCACTGTCTATGTCATTAATAAAGACATTGAATAGTACTGGTCCCAATACAGACCCCTGAGGGACACTGCTTGTTACTGATTTCCATACGGGCATTGAGCCATTGGCTGCAACTCTTTGGATGTGGCCATCCAGCCAATTCCTTACCCGTCGAATAGACCATCCATCAAACACATATATTGACAATTTAGAGACAAGGATGTTGTGTGGGACCATGTCAAAAGCCTCGCAGAAGTCAAGATAGATGGCATCAATTGCTCTTTCCTTATTCACCAACGCAGCCACTCCATCGTAGAAGGCCACCAGAGTAGTCAGGCACAATTTGCCCTTTGTGAAGCCATGTTGGCCGTCTCTAATCACTTCCCTGTCATCCATATGTCTTGTTATTGTTATGTCTTCAAGGAAGGCCTTTTCCATGATCTTACCAGGCATGGAGGAGAGGCTGACTCGTCAGTAGTTCCCAGGGTCTTCCTTTTTACCCTTTTTTTAAAAAAGGGGTGATGATTCCTTTTTTCCAGTCACTGGGGACTTCGCCAGACTGCCTTGACTTTTCAAATATTATGGAGAGTGGCTTGGCAACTACCTCAGCCAGTTCCCTCAGGAGCCTGGAATGCATCTCATCAGTTCCCATGGACTTGTGTACATTCACATTCCTCAGATGGTCTCGAGCCTGAAATTCTCCTACAAAAAGGGAATTCCTTCCCCCAATCCCTGCCTTGAGGTTCAGGAACTTGAGATGTGGGAAGAGAGATTACCATTGATTATAACCCTTTAGCTATTGTGTGGTTTTTGCAATATCTTAATTGCACCAATCATGAATGGTCCATGCAACATCCACAAACCATTTATGGCAACATGAGAGACTGAAAGACTTAATGTCTGAAACATTGTAGTGGGGCAAGTTCTGCATAAGGACAAACTCTGCATGAGGAACCCTGCATAACAATGAACCTGCATAGCAAGGAACCACAGGTGAAAAGAAGCTGATCAGCGCAGATCAGCAGAGGACATCAGCATCAGGACTTGGAGGGTGGAGGGTGTGCTGGAGGTTGCCCAGCTTAGTGTTCGGATAAACTGCTCTGATATGCTGAGCTGGGCAGCTCACCATGCATGGCAAAAAAAATCAAACAATGCTCATGTCTGCAGGGAAGGAGAAGTCACTCCCCAAATGATCCCCAAGCCCACTGATCCATTTCTGGAGGGTTTGGAAAGCACAAACTTTGCATGACATTTAATTAGCATAATGAGTTCGAGTGCCTGCCCAAAGGAGGGGCAAGCATGATAAAAGGGCACAAACTGAAGCCCCACCTGTGCCCACTGGAACTGGACCTTTAGACTGACTAGACCAGTGCTGGACCAAGGACTGGTGAAATGTTTTTCTTTTCCTCTTTCTCTCTTCTCCCTCTGTTTCCTTTTCATAATCCCTACATATCATCCTGTTAAGATACAAAACTGTTGACCAAGTCTGGGACTAAGAGTGGATCCAGCCACCCCCAGGCTCTTCTCTGAGAAGGAGTCTAGAAAGCAAGGGGTTCCCCTCTGAACCTCGTGACTCAACAGGAGGGATCTCCTTCTTCCCTGAATTGATGTATATGGTTACCATGGGTTACATGGCTTACTGAGGTAGTTTCAGGCCAATTCCTGTTGTGAGGAACCCCGCCACCTACCGTTATGCTTTCCAAGTTCAGGCTGTTTCTGCCATGAATAAAAAGTTTAACTGATCGCTTGGTATCGTTTCACCTTGATTTAGCCCGAGGGAATTCTGAAGTCAACAGACTCCCTGGTCTGTCCGGCTCAGGTCGTGACTGGCAACAAACTGGTTTTCATATGAAAACATACAGTAGTTTTCAGCAGCAACTGCTGGAGGTTTCCAACTTACATGGAAACACAGTGCTGATATACAATGCTTTGGTTTTGACCCTGCCTTTGCATTTATCTCCAGGACAAACAGTCTTTTTTAGGAAGCTTGCAGATATTATAAATTGTGGGACAGTTTTCAGGCTTTAAGGTGATTTGTCAGCAGACCAAGGAGGAGACCTTGAATATGTAAGGTGACTATGATAAACAGACTTTGTTTTATTCCGTGGTGCATTATTTGCAAGTTTTAGCAAGGTGTTGGGTTTTTTTCCTAGCCATGCCCACTGTTCACTGTTACCATACCATGTTCTGAAGGTAGAGACTCTATATTAAATGACATTTGGAAGATGATAATTGCCATTAAGGTGACCAGTAAGTCCCTCATAATATGATAATAAAATGTTGCATTTCCAAAGTGCATGTCATATGTGAGTTTTGTGTTACTCAGAGAACTGGAGTTGCATTTTTTATCAATAAATTACTGAACATAATAACAGCTCAAATATCTGATGTATTGTACTTACATTTCGACTTGTAATTTAATACATGCTGCTATATAAGCATTAGTGTTTATTTAGTACAGTATCAGATAATGTCTCATTTAGAATATTATGATATCTCATGATTCTAGTATATGATTATGAATATATAGTTAAATATTTTCTGCAGTTCTGGCACAGCATAATTCCTAATATTAATGGAATTAATGTTTATTACACAGCAATTAGTTTGGCAGAGATGGTGAGGTGCTTATTGCCTAACATCTGAATGGCAGCAGCAAGCAACTAAGCACCTGTATTTGGATCTCCTTTGTATCCACCTCCTGCTTTCCTAATATGTATCTGGCACTGCTGCATCAAAGAAAAAATGTTAAACAAAGCTGACAGGAGATAAAAAAAGAGGATGATATTCCAGAGAGAATGACCTCCTTGGAAAAACTTGCTTCTTTTTAGCATCTTTCTCTGTTAATAGTGTGTGTCTCAGATAACCTGTTGGAGACCTCTCAATGGTATTGTAAATTCGCACAGTTTTAGGAGAAAAATTGCTCCTTTATCCATGGCCAGTCAACAGTCTGTGTATTAATGTATTTCTCATAGTCTTCACCAAGATAAGCTCTATGTTTCCAGTGTTCATTCTCCATTATTTCAAAATCATCAGGTAAAAAAAAACCCCAAACCAAAAAAACCAAACCTTATCTTTTAGAATTTCCAGCTATTTCACAAAGAGAAAGCCAGACACCTTCTAGGAGCAAGTACCATTATGACTACATAGTCTTCTTGTTTCTCAGTGTTTTTTCCCCACTGAATACTCAAATTTTCTACCCTGAAATTCAGACTGCATCATGACTTTGGTTGTTAGGTCTCAGACTAATCATGTACTTCACTCCCACTTTGGCCTTTGATACAGGTGTCTTCCAACAGAATCATGCCATCGTTGATCAATTTAGGGAGACTTGTGAGTGAAGAAGACAGAAATTTCACAGGATCGGGACCTAGCCTGCAGCACTCACTCCCACATATACTGAGAATTCCCACAGGCTTGGCATTTTTCAGAACTAAATATAAAACATGTTTTTATTTAGCTTTTCCTGGTAAGGTATCTTCACTAGAAGATATGCATACAGCTTTTCTCTCTACCATAGATATATGCATACCAGCACCCTCTTCCTTCTCCCCATTAAAAAAAACCCCGAAACCGCCACCCCAATTAATTAAGCTATATCTGTTACAGGGTAAGAATGAGAGAGAATGAGAAGAAGAACAAGGATGTCTGCAGTTTCTTCTATTTTTAAGTACTCCAGAGGCACTTTGATTCTATGGTGATGAGGCTATATATGTATCTAGATAGTTAATTCCTTAGCCCTCTAAGGGAGTCATTGAAAAATAAATGTTGATATATAATTGACTCATAGACATATTGCCTCTGGCAATATGCTATAGAAATGGCATCATGAGATCTAGGGAAACAGATCACAGATTTTAGTAACTGACACTTCACATTTTGTAAGTTTAGCCCTATATATTTCAAATGTTAATTGGGATTATAAATCTTTCTACATTTGGGTGAGGTTGGGCTTCATCTCCTTGACAGTAAACTACTATTATATTTTAAACTTACACAATTAAAATGACTAATATCAGCATGAGTTGGAATAGTAAAATTGCATGTTAATTGTAAATTCATTAAAACCGACACTTGCTCTGACATGTGACTGCATGAACACTGTGGTGGTAAAATGCTAGCAGTGCTTTTTTGACGCTGCATATATAATTAGAAAAAAATTGCTACCTCCTGTCAGGGTTTTCTGTCTAACTGTAGGGTATGTTTTCCATATCTTTTGTTAATATTACATTTCTGAGGGTGTTTTATTGGTCCAACCAATAACAAGTAGTATACTGAAATTAAGAGGAAAGAAATTATGTTAGTGTGCTTATTGTTGCATGTATAGCACACAAAATAAAATGGGAAATACTGTAATTTGAAGGCACAGATTTGGGATAAATTCAGAGGACTGGTTTGGTGACAACATCTAGATAGTTAACATTTTTAAGTTCAACTCCTTGAGGGGTATGGTACCTATCAAGCCTTTCTGACAAGACAGCATTCTCCTCAGATATGAATACACAATGCATTATAAGAGATTTAAAAAAAAAAGGAGGGGGAGGGGGAAGAAGAATCACAGAATAATATAAACTAACAGTCAGTAGAAGGCATAACTGTTTAAATACAGCTGGGTTGTAATGCATGTCAGGGAGACTTGCACAATTTTAGAATCTTAAGAGACCATATGTGGGGGCAGGCAGTGGGAGGAATGCAAAATTTGTGGGTTTAAAAAATAACAACAGAAAACCTGTGGCAAAGTTCTAAAAAAAGATTATGTTAATTTGTGATTCATTGCCAAATGCTACTAGAGATTCATAGCACCAATTAAATCAAGTGTTCTAATTAAAATGTGGTTCTGTTTTAGTCCATGGAAGTTGTGGGAAGTCAGAGACAATGTGTTTCTCTAAAATACCTAATAATTTTAAATTTTCAAGAATGAGGAAGAGTGTTGAAAAAAGGAGAAGGAAGGTTTTGCAGTGAAGTCACAAAACCAGAAATAAGGAAATCAGAGCTGTCTCTGTCATGCATGCATTTTGACCTTGGATGACTCCTTGAAATTGTATTTATTTGGTTGCTCTCAATGTTTTTAAGATCAAGGTTCCATTATCCTTGTATCAAGTTTGTACCCAAGAATTTTGCAACCAGACTGGTGGGAAGACTACATTACTCCTTTATCCATGGCCAGTCAACAGTCTGTGTATTAATGCATTTCTCACAGTCTTCACCAAGATAAGCTCGATGTTTCCAATGTTCATTCTCCATTACTTCAAAATCATCAGGTTAAAAAAAAAAAAAAAGAAGAAGAAATAACTTACCTTTTAAAATTTCCAGCTGATTCACAATAAGTATGCTTATTTACCAACTGGCATAATCTACAAATTTCTTAAAAGTGTCACCATTTGTATTGAGGAGTTCAAATTCTGTAAAATGTTTTACTTGATTTTACCTGAAGCTAATTTGAACCAAACTGACAAACACTAAGCTATTTTATTTCTTTGTCATTGCAATTTTTAAAGCAGGAGTAGTGACTTTTTTTGCAGAGATCAATATGCCAAGATACAGCTTCAGGACATTCAGATAAAATTGCTAATCTGGAAAACACAAATCCTGCACCCAGAATGGACCTTCTTTTTTTAGAATGGGTCAGTTCACCAACTGGTGATGTCACTATCTGTATGAAAAGGCATATGGTCTTTGGTTCTCTGTTATACACCAGGATCATGGAGGAATGCCTAAATTTCATGGATACCAATAGGCTTTATAAGTACAAAATAGCATCATGTACAAGTAATACAAAAATATAAGTACAGAAAAGAACTTCCCTGAGAAGGTTGTATTATCTCTGTTGACATTTGGAGACCTTGTGTATTGACAAAATGCAAAAAAATTCTCTGAATTTCCTTGAATACTTAGATTAAATTACATAAGCAATTAAATTACATAAGCAATTAAAACATAGGCATATAAATTAGTATGTTCAATATGTTACATGGAAATAATATAGTAAAATCAATAACATAAATAACACAGTAAGTCCATCCTAAATGTAGGAAAAAATAAAAAACATGTTTGTTATAAACTAATAGTGTAAGAGCAATTTAAATGGATTAATACTATATAAAGCTTTTAATATCAATACTGAAATTTTCTTTCTCCAATATAATTAAGAATGAAAATTAATAGATAAGATTTCAATTTATCTTTGATTTGTTTGTTTGTTTTGCTTTGCATTTACCTTCTTTTTTCATGATTAAAAAAAGGACAAGGTTTATTTAGATTTTTTTAGTAGAAGATAAAGCTTCTGAAACTCTTGTTCAGACACTCAGAAGAACAATCAGGCATACAGCCAAGGGGCTGGGGTGGGAGAGACAAAAGATGAAAGATGATCAGGGTAGTAATTAATACTAATTTTATTTATAAGGTTCCATTACCCCCTCTACCCACATCCCTGTTGGAGAATCCATGGAGCTTGACATCATAATTAGACAACTGAAGACACAATTGAAAATATTTACAAAGAGCATGAACATTTCAGAAACAACGGTATTCCTGGGGCCTAGAGAGGCACAGCAGTGGTAATGAAATATCAGGTCTGCATTGCTCACATCCAGCAAAAAAAATATTCCCTTCTTTGAGTTTGTAGGCCCAGGATTGTGGCTACCTACACTCCGTAAGACAACAAACAAACAAACACACAAACAAACCCCCCAAACAAGGCACAATGTTAGGAATCAGCTCAGAGTCCTAATACCCTGAGGACAAAATTACAAAGTCTTGCAGCCCAGAAGGAAGGGAGAGTGTTATGAGGGGTGAATGGTTCTGAGGTAGGGACACCTCAGCAGAAGCAGGCAGAGAAGTAGGCAGGCCCCCAAGAAAAAAGATGTTCATCATACAGGACAGAAAATTGTGGTTCCTGCTGTAAAGAAGAGTTTTCATTTTTGTCATTAACTGAGTAGAATTGTTCTTTTTTTTCTGGGTTAAAAATAAAAGGGCATGTAGGAAGTTTGGGGGCAGAATGTCTGTGGCACTCATTTTGGCTGGCAGGAACCCTACAAGCCTGCAGGGAATTATCTTGTGTTTGATGACTACGGAGCAGCTGAATATAGGTGTTTCATAAGGAGTGTACTTAATATACTCCAGGATTTCAGACAACATCATAAGCACAATGAAAACGATCTGCCAGTTCTGAAGCAAGTGGAAAATTTCATGGGTATCAACAGGTCCATAGACCCTGAAGTATGGCTACACTTTTAAGGAAAACTATGCATACGACAACCTCTTGCTTATTATGTATGTTCTTAGTGTGCATTCAAATTAACTCCTTTACTATTGCTGAGACTTTTCTGTTCATATCGCTGAGACTTTTTTATTCACGTGCTGGTAGCTTCTAGGCAGGACAGCAACAACCCCAGCTGCTCTGGGCTCTGATAAGTAAGCTTATAAACAGAAAGTCATTGAGTATATGGTATTGTGACAAAACCAAATGTCCCTTTTTACTTGTAGCAGTATTACAGAGCAACAATACCTGAGAGGAAATGGTATGAATAGTGTTGCATTTGTGCATCACCAGTAGAGTATGTTGTCAGAGGCTAGATATAATGTATACATGCACAGTCCTGCTGATTTTCAGTAGCATAAATCTCTAAGAAAAAATGTTCAGCAACACTGGGAAAGCACCCTAGTCATCTGTTTCAGTGCAGCTGTGATAGCATAAACTGAAGGAGATTGCCATGTTCTAGTGAGATTGCGATTTGGACTGCTGAGCTTTCATTGCCAGAGGGGATGTTTGGGAAGCAATGAGCTTATCTTCACTTTTAAGTGTAAATTGACAGATAGGAATATAGAGTTCTCCCCTCTCTCAAACCAATTTGAGATCAAGATTTTAAAGTCATTCTACACAGAAGAACTGAATGCTGACAAACAGGAATTCTTTATGGGTGAGTAGTTTGAGTGAAGATTCCTGTCTGAATGGACCTTCAAAAGCAATCAGATATTCCTTTGTTGAAAGACCCCAATAAAGTTTTTTACCTGGTAGAGACATTAAACAATCAGCTTTGAGGATTAGGCTCTCCAGTTAACTTCTAACTCACTAAATAAACTGTAGATTCTCAAAAGTTCTCAAATTCTACCGAAGTTAGAGACCCTTGGAAGTTTAAAACTGACAAAGACGTAAGGTGTGATCTTACAGACCTGCTACTTCTGAGTAAAGGGGCAGTGTACAAGACAAGATTTGAGATAACAATAAGAAGTATATAAGAAAACATTCAAATCTTGTGATGAAAATGACTGTTTAAGAAATGTTTTGTGGAAGAAGCATCCACACCTGTTGGTGTTTTTCCTCCTAGCAAATGTAAATACAATTGTACTCTGATGTATTGTAAGTGTAAGTGAAACATTAGAATTTCTAAGAAAAGACACTAAAAAAAGAAAATTATGTCCTGTTTTTTTGTGTAACAAAAAGTAAGTTTTCATGATATGAAATATTTGTATACATTCTTTTTTACCTGAAAATTTTAAAAATCCTTAGTTTAGGCTAACAGTATAGAGTTGGTTTTGAATTTTTTTTTTTCATTTTGTTTTTGGAGGTGTTCTTTGTCAAACAAGCAGAAGTTTAAAAACTAAAAGTAACCAAATGTACAAATTTATTTTTTGGCATTTAATAGATAGTTCATGCTGTCATGGATTGCAAGGGTGTCTTTACACTTATTAAAAGACAGAATTCCTAGTGATCAATTTTTTTTTTTTTGGTTACTCTAGAACAAAATATTTCTGCAGTATGCATTTTCATACATTTGTGTTTTGAGCAATAATGCTTTTCTATGTAAACAACTGGTACTCTAGTGGTTTAAGATCTTTTTTTAAAGGTTTGTATATTTCAATAACAGTACTAACTCTAATACTAAACTTAAGCTAAAATTTGAAAAAAATATTATCGAACTATTTGTTTATGTGTATTAAGAAATCATCTCATAGAGAGGAGACATTTTCTTTTTCCTTCTAGTAAATAGTTAAGTATAAATCTGTAGGCCTGTTTGAATTTGTAATTCCTCTGGCTTGTAGTGTATGTTATTACCAGAATTAAGTCAAAAAGTAAATGTATTTCCATGTTCCCATGTTCTTGCTTTCCTCCTTTTCTTCTATTTGACGTAAAATTTTTCGTTAAAGAGAACTTCATAGAGATCATAGGACAATGAAGACTGGCAGGGGCATGGGGAGGCACCTGCCCAGAGCAGGCTCAGTCCTGGGGTAAGACCAGGCTTCTCCCAGGCAGGTGCCCTCTGCCACTTCCTCCAGGTCCCTTACAGAGATTTTGTACACTCCAGGTCCCAGGACAAACCCCTGAAGTACCCATCTTGTTACCAGTCTCCAGACTGACTGTTCTGGTTTCAGCTGGGATAGAGTTAATTTTCTTTCTAGTAGCTGGTATAGTGTTATCTTTTGGATTTAGGATGAGAAGAATGTTGATAACACACTGATGTTTTCAGTTGTTGCCAAGTAGTGTTTATACTAAGTCAAGAATTTTTTTAGCTTCTCATGCCCAGCCAGCAAGAAGGCTGGAGGGGCACAAGAATTTGGGAGAGGACACAGCCAGGACATCTGACCCAAACTGGCCACGTGGGTATTCCATACCATGTGATGTCATGCCTAGTATATAAACTGCGGGGAGTTAGCCTGGGGGCATCGCTGCTCGGGAACTATCTGGGCATTAGTCGGCAAGTGGTGAGCAATTACATTGTGCATCACTTGTTTTCTATATTCCAATTCTTTTTATTATTATTGTAATTTTATAATTGTTATCATTAGTAGTTTCTTCCTTTCTGTTCTATTCAACTGTTCTTATCTCAACCCATGAGCTTCACTTGGCTTTTTCTGATTCTCTCCCCCATCCCACTGGGTGGGGGGTAGTGACTGAGCGGCTGTGTGGTGCTTAGTTACTGGCTGGGGTTAAACCACGACACTGACCCATTATCCACTATCCTCTGACCCAAGCGGACTCACTCCATCATTTTCCCAGTGATGAAAGTGAGCCACTCCCTGTATCCTTCTTTTCTGCATTGGAGCTCTGGCATGAGTTTCCTGTTTATCCAAGCTTCTCTGTTACCTGTTTTCTTGAGTTGGACCATTCTTGCATCAGACTAGTCAGCTTGTCTGACCTCCTCTTGCCTTTCAGAGCTGCCTTCCCTGGGATCTACTATGCCAATTCCCTGAATAAGTTGAAATTTGCTCTTAAAGTAGATTTGACCCTAAAGCCCTCCCTTCCTGAACTGTATCCTGAATGCCACTACTACGTCCAAGACAACCACTGATTGTCACATATCCAGCAGGTTCTTCTGTATTAATAAAGCTGACTGTGAACAGATCCAGCTGTGTGCCACCCTTTGTTGGACCATCCAGTACCTTTATCACCCTCCAGAAATCTTGATTGCTTCTGTTTCTAGTAGGTGGTTACACTTGTACTCTCCTAACAAGTAAGCTTATGATCAGGTCAATGGGCATCCCAAAAAGGAGACACAGTTAAGCACACATTGGATTTTTCATTATTTGTGATTCATGGATATATTAAAAAAAAACAAAACAAAACAAAACAACAAAACCCAAACCACAAAACAAAACAACAAACCCTTGCTATAAAAAAGACTAGTGGTTTAATCTAGTTTGTAAACGTCATTTAATTTAACTAATACACAAAGCTTCAAGCAGCTAATTATGATGTGTTTTAAGGACCAGCTGGACTACTTTTAAACCCCATACTAATGTTTCTGGAGTTTAAATGCTTCACAGAATCAAAGTTAGGTCTTTAGTTTCAATTATGAAATTAATGTTACTGAATAGTAGTCAGTGCTTCCATGTTGTCATCCTTGTGTCCACCTGTATGCTCTCCACTGTGAGAACAGAGATCATGGGACTGAAACAAAAGCTGACAGCAAAGACAGATGTTCTTAGTAAAGGTTAGACAGTTTTCAAGAAGGAGTTTCAAACATAAATAAGAGGATTGAAGTTATATGTAATGGGATTTTCCAAATTGATTTGACAGTCAAAAATTTGGAAAATATATTATCAGCCCAAGATGCTGTGGGGACTATATTGATAAATGAAGCTAAATCCTTTCAACGTCAAATGAACAGAAAGGTGAATATGATGAAGGTGAATGAAGTTATTGGCATTCCAGAAGGTCTGGAATCCAATCCTATCGAACTTCTTGAAATGATTAGAGAAAAAACTCCTGGCAAATGTTTTGCGTTGTATGTTGCATATTGTTCAGTCAGTGGCTGACTTACCTAACAGTCCCAGTGAGAAGTCACTGTAGGAAAATAAACTTACTCTTATTGTTTCTCTCTACAAGAATTCAGGAGTAAGTTAACTAGTTAATTGACAACTGAGAGATATCAACAAGTGAAATATGGGACATCCTGAAAGAAGAGAACACACGAATCCCAAATATATGGACTTGATTCCTGAATTAGGCTGGCATAGTTCTGTAAAAATGCAGGAAGTGCCCAGATTTATAAGGTCTGTATTATCTACAAAGCAACTACCTGCAAGATATAGCCATGGTAATTATTTTTCTTCCCTTCACCATTATTCTGGGGGACTAACAGCTTCTCTGTAAGCTGCAGTTGAAAATTCACCTCTGAAAAGTAAACCTACTGATTTTCAACATACTGCTGCAAAGTGCAAAGCACTTCTGTTTTGTAATGATTATCATTACTTTGGGTTGCTGCAATAAATTATGTTTACATACTCTGCAACTGCATATGGGCAATATCAGAGGTTATATTTTTCTTTTCACTTTAGTTGAGCTGGAATGCACAGGTGCCATGGGCCTAGTAGTCCCAGTGCCAGCCTGAGAAGGACAGAGTCTTGTCCTGGCCATATTGGATGGGTCTAACTTCTCTGGGGCTGTGTGAAGTGTTCTGTTACTTACCTGTGGCAATAAGAGCCTGAGCTGAATGGAAGAAGGTATTTATTATTACATGAGCTACCAAAAGAAACAGCTCCTTATTCACCACATCTTTAGCGTTGTATTGGGAGTATTTAAGAATCAGCTCCCAGCACTCTACAATACTAGATTAAACTTCTTTCACACTGTAAACTCTTCAAAATTTCATTTATTTTAATAACTTTAGTTAGCTGGAATTGGAAGGGTTTTATTTGCTATTGATTCTTTGTAAATGAACAAGCTGCTCATTAAGTAGCCTAGAGATTCTGGTTTCTTTTAAGCAGCTATTTTATTGTACTTCACTCTTGTGACAGTTTAAAGAAAGAAAAAGTTTCTTCTGTTAGTACTTGGACTGCTGAGGGTCAGACTATGATATTGGGGGAGCTCATCTGGAAATACTCATGGGCCTGATTCTGAGTTCATAAAACTGTTGTACATCTGGTCTAGCACTAATGAAGACAGTGTAGAGGAGACAATAATTAGGGATTTAAAAGACAAAACCAACCTTTGTCATTATTATACCTTAAAGTTTAAGACTTAAAATCAATGACTTAGAGTTTGGTGCTTTAGTTGCAGTCTAGTGGTCTCGCTGCGTGCGTGAATTATATTGTATAACACTGTGGAGCCTGTTACACTCTATCATATGAGAGCAGTATTGGAACATACTAGGTTCTTTATCAAGCAGTTTATTAAGATATGTTTAAGTCTTGTAATCTGGCAGAACATGGAAAGCATTGTATATCTCTGCAATTTATAGTTCTAATCACATTTCCTAGGTTAAAGATTTTTTTGTACCCTTACACAGCCTCCTTACAGTCATTGTGTTCGGCATTGTACAACCATTTGTAGGAGACATTCTAAATAGGTAAGACAGTCCAAAAAAGTGTGTACAGGGAAGATTTTTCTAGTGTCTAATGCAAGTAGAACTTTACTGAAAATGAGAGCAGAAATGCTTAGTTTTCTTGTTAAGCCCCTCCTGCTCTTTTCAGCTTCAGTTTGCTTTTTATACTCAGAATTTTTGTCACAGAGGAATCAAATTTATCTGTGTCTCATTTGGAATATGACAAAGTATATTGGAATTTCTGGATAGTACGCTATTCTAAATCCAACACTGGAAAGACAAAACCAAAATACTACAACTTGGTTTACCAAAGTTACTTGAAATGTGTAAGCAATCTTATAAGAGCAATAAAATCTGTGAGATGCTGACATGGCCGAGCACCAGTTTCCTCATTGAGTATCCAGTGCTGCACTTCGAAAGCAGGAAGAGTTCTCTGTTTACAGTAGTTCAAAGTCCAGCTTTTTCTATTTTCACAGTTAGCATTTATGAATCTATAGTTTTAGAAATATTTCACTCTAAGTAATCAAGAAATATATTGCAATAGGTGGGTGAGTTATTTCCTGATTGTGAGTTTTAACTTTTGGAAGAGTATCAGTGTTTGTTTGAGATTATACTTACAGAAAGAATTGTTGATAGGAAATTTTAGTGTGGAACTTTGTTCAGAAAAGTAGGCATTTTCATCTTCTGAAATGCTTAATGAATTTTAGCTTTAAAATGTTTTAAAAATATTTTTTTCTTTGGCACATCATTATAGTATTTTTCCTATAAAACTTTGAAGCCACTCTATTGAGTATGCAAAGTCTGCATCACATCTTAAAATATTGCTTTCTCAGGCAATATTTTCTCAACAGCAATGTCACTTTAGATTTAATTTTGTTCATCCATAGGCTTTAATGTTGCTTCACCGCCATTATGCTTGCCAACACCAGTACTGGCACTATATAGCTGTGCGAAACCGTATCACTTACCTAATGTCATAGCAAATTGCTGAAAATACTGATCATTCAGACCCAGGCTGTGCAATTCCTCTCATCTATCCTCTCTACAATAAAGTTTCACTTTGACCCAAATTTCCCTTCACTGCTGATAGATCTAGTATTGCAAATCATAGACTTCTAGACTGCTGAATCATGAAAACAGATTTGTAGGAAGGTGATTTCCATAAACAAGAAATGGCTGTTACATTAATCTGTGGGTACATCCACTATTTTTCCCCTCTTTTTCTTTCTTCATCTTTCTTTTTCTTTCTTTTTCTTTCTTTCTCTGATCTTTTCCTGTCTTTTGCATCTCACAGTTCTTGATCATGTTCAAAAATATGCATTATATGTGTCAAATTTTTGCTAGTAACTTTATTGATGATCTAGATTTAAAAGAAATATAAGGTAATTCCTACTCATAGTTAGTTTTCTACAGATCCATGCAATAATTCATAGAGGATTTTGTACAGTTTGTATGCATAAGCTTAAGGAAATGCTATAAGTTTCTTTTGGTCTTTAAGTTATGTTAGGGAAGTATAGGCATTGTAGCTGACCAACCCCTGCTTAGCACCTCAACACATTTACTTCTCCATATCTGAAGGGACAACTCCAAGAACATCGTAACTTTTGCATTCCTTTTCGCATTAGATGCTCTTTTCTATGAATAGTTTAGCTGATATTCTATAGAATTAAATGGGAATGTTGCTGAGAATATTATGAGTTATGAGTCTGGACTTTCAGTGGAAACTGAGAACTCAGAGTTTAAGCACTATGTACAGCTCATACCTGAAGTATGTTACAATGTAAGAAAGGTGTCCTATCTGCAGATATCCACATATTTTGCAATGAAAGCTATAACAAAGGCTACAGCATAATAAACACTCTTGCCTCCAGTTATAGTTGCAAAAGGTAATAGAAAACACCAAAGGGAGGATAAATCTTAATTTAAATAGCTATTGAAACCTAATTGGACCTCAGGAAAAAAACTGAGAATAAATTAGCTTTTCACCAAAAACTGAATTATACAGAATAAGCATTCCTATTTTCCAGACACTATGAAACACTTCTGACAAACATCCCTTTGATTCTCTAAAATAATTATTTTCTCTGAAGATTTTATTCTTCACTTAATTTGTATTAAAAAAGTATTTTAAGAAGCCATATACAGAACATTTTAAGCTGCATAGGCTTGGTCTATTGATTCCACTGGTATAAAGCTTTTGGTTTTAATTTGTGGAGGTATTAAAGAGATACCCCTTAAACTCTAAGATGAAAAAAGTAAAAGTAATCAGATGGGTAAGCCAAGAACGAGGAAGAGATTTTATGGTTCATGAAGACATGATTTGATGTCCAAAAAATTCAGCATGTATTACATTAGTCCACAAATTAAAAATAACATGCTATCTAACACACATTCCACCAGGGACATAACCAAAGACTTTTCTGTCTTTAAACCATTAGTATAATAGAGATAAAGGTCATTATTAAAAGACCACAAAGAGAACTATGATATTTTTTATCAGAAGGCACATCGTTATCTGCCTTAAGTAGTTCTGCCATCAGTCATCATTTTTCCCAAAAGTATCACCTTATTCTCTCATCATCATAGTTTCACTTTATTTTTAACAGTTCAATTCTTTTTAGTTAAGGATATGAAACATATGCTTAAGACACATCTTGTAGGAATTAGTGAAAAAAGAGGCTTTAAAGTGAGAACAACGTTGTTTTTTCCTTCCATTTCAGAAATCTTAAGTCTTCAATCTGCACTGCAAGTATATAAGAAACTCAACCAAAATATTAGTGGGTGGATTAATGAAACACTTGTCAAGCTCTTACCAGGCCCTCTGCTTAAGAAGAAAGATGAGGTTACTCATTTGGAGACCAATCCTATTCTCACTAAATTAAATGTCAAAATCTTGTTTTATCTTCAGTACTGCAAACCAGAATCTAAATCTGTAATGGACTACAATCTGATAAAACTTCAATGCATGTTGTAATGCACACTGAAACCCCTGGAATTTTTCAAGGCCTACATGAACGTCGGTATTGATATACTGGTCTGACCTGTGGTCCGGTCAGACAGGCTTTCAAATCTAACACCGGCTGTTTCAGTGAAAGGAATAATAATAATGCAAACGTATATTGATGTTGGATACACAGTCCTGCATATTTATTCTCAGGTTGATCTCTAACAGTTAGAAATCTACTTTGACCCAAAGACATGAAGCTGGTTTTCCCTTTTTTGTCTCCTTGGCTAAAGTTAAGCAGGTGCCTAGCCAGAGCTAAGCATGTTTGTTCCTTAGCTAATGCTTGTTGCTCTAGTAAAGTAACAAATGACAGCAGTTCTATGAATTCAAACATAGGTGCCTAAACAGAGGTTTAGGGAGAGGGACACAAGGGAAAATAGCTTTAGATTATCAGATCTGACCCAGGGTCTACAGTTTAAATGTTCAAGATTTCCACCTGATGTTAGTAAAAATAGATGCAACTCTTCTGTGCAGCGTGAGACTGTTAACACGTAAAAGGTCAGGAGTAATGAATAAAAATTATGGCATTCAGTCATACAGGAAAAAATACTTTCTCAATAATGGGGATCCAAAGACCCATTTAGCCTCTTGATCAAAAGACAAAAAGACAATTAAGAACATCTTGTAAAACATCTTATTTTGAACTATTTATTTTTCTTTTTAACTTTTTTTTAACAAAAATACTACCAGATACAAGTAGTATTACCAAAATATTTTAATGTACATACACTTGGAGATATGGTTGTTGTTCTATAAATGAACATAGTTAATATATAAATATGACTGTCCTATAATAAAATAATATTTTTTCTCATTAATACATTCTGTCATCTAATTGAGCTACAGTCCTTCCCCAGGAAAAATTCCCATTATGACCCATGAGACATATGGGTCTTGGGTGCATATCTAGTCCTATGTATGCAAAAGGAACTCCATTTCAGCAACCTGAAAATGAAAGATTATTTCAGCAAGTACATTTTTAGGCACCTTGTAATCCAAAGGTAGGAAACACCTTCCAAAGATATATTTCTCTCATTTTGTAAGGAAGCTAATTTGTGTATATGCATTCAACTCTTTCTTAATTTCTCTCATCATATGCACATTAGGAGTATGTGTAGCATACAGGTACAGACTTTGAACAATGGGCAATTATGTTTTATGCCCAGTGAGTAGAAAAATACGTATCATCTTTTCCCAGTCACCTTTTCACCTGTCTGCTTCAAGGCACGATTATCAGGAAAGTATATTAATACTGGTACTGTGTAATTTTTCATTTCAATATTTTCCTTCTTCCTTAGAATAAAGTGCTTAGTTCTGACCAGTGTGAATAAGGAATGTACAGCTATGGGGAGCTTGTGCTGATGAAGCTGTGTCATGCAAATTAATGATGTGAAGATATCAAGGCTTCAGAGCTGCTTACAGGCACCTGGTCTTTGCAGGAATGGCCCTTTTTGCCTTCCAGGTGGTTACAAATTGCTAAGTCATCTTCTCAGTTGCTTGCAGGAGATATTAGACTGTCCTGGGAAAAAATAGTTAAGACAAGTTTCACAAAGCATTTCTTGCTGTGTTCTTTCCCGTGTATTTTCTCTTACTCTTCTCTCACAACTTTTATTTTGGGATGGGACAATTCAACCTCTTTTTGTTCATTGTGGTTATAAAAATGTTACATACCCAAACGTCTACTGCTTTTCTTTAGAGATTTTAGTCCACGAAAAGCAGAAGTCTGAGGATTGAAGTTGATTTTGAAAAAGAAGCATGTATGCCCACAGAGACCTAAAGGTGGAAGTAAAATAAGATGGTATTTTGCATCTTAAAACTGTTAGGTTTGCAGTTTTCCTAGGCTTGCCTTTTCCTTTGCACAAGCTTCATTATCAGTATTTTTAAAATGCCCAACCTCACCCATACTTTTCATGGGTGGCTTGCAGGAAAGAAATAGATTATGTCCAAAAAGAAGTGCTGATGATGTATAAAACAGCATATTTACTACTACAACTAATTTTTTAAAAAACAGATATGCAAATCACCTTTCCTGCTGTGTCTTAGTTGGGTACAGGTGCAGTACTGGCTCTATGTTAAACTTAGTTATTTCAGATGATAGATCTCATAAGACCTGGCAGAAACTGCAGCTTGGAGATTTTCTTAATTCTGATACATTTTTATTTCTAAATTAATGCTTGGAACATTTTATTTCTTGTTTACTTCTGTGTGATTTTGCATCCTGATGGATTTTTACCCGGTGGCTCTCATGTGACTAACTTTGCAACACTTTCTAATGTTGAATTCACCCCAGCCTTCACAAACTTCAAAAAGCATAGTGTAACGCTCAGGGTGCAGAATGGGTGCTTCATTAGGGCTTCACATAAATTATGGAGAATTGATCTCTTAAGATACTATACTGCACAAAACTTTGGTACTCATGAAAGGTAATATATATCAATACATTACAAATTGTAGAATTTACTCCTGTAACGAAATTTGCAGTGAAATGTAGGAATAAGACGTAGTAAGCTGGAAAAATCTAAGTCAAAGAAAAAATAAAGGGAAAAACTGAAGATCAAAAGGAACATAAGAATGAAAGATAGATAATTCCAACTTGATAAGGAGTGTTAAGAAGTTAGATTACTTAATTTTCTACTGCATTTAGCAGTGTTTTACTGTACAGATAAAGTCAGTTTTACAAACATTAGTGATGCCATATTTAGTTGCAAATTAAGGCAATGCTCACAAGTGGTCTACTGAAGGGGAAAGCACCACTGGGAGGAAATACTTAACTTTTTCTGTTGCCCTGTCTCAATAAACCTGCACTCTACAACTGTACAATTTTCAGCTTCTTCTTTTTTTTTTTTTTTCCCCTTAAATAAAGGGGAAGGGGGAATATTTTTGCGTTCTTTTTTTTTTCTCCTCCCCCCACCCCCCCAAACTCTGAATCTTCATGCTTCAAACTAGGTCAGATTGAGTTGTAGTGAACCTTAGACAAAAACCGGCGATGCTCAGTACCAGGCGCACCAGGCGCTCTCTCCAGCTCCTGCACTCTTTCAAGGATAGCGCTTTGTGCTTTGGTTTGTGCAGGGCACAGCTCGGGGCTGAAGTACCACCCGCGAGCGGACGGTGCGCCCTCTGTCACTTTTAGGGTCGGAAGCTCCTACCCAGCCCGTTGTCGGGGCGGAGGCCGAGTGCTTCCCCTGACCGGCTGCCGGGCGGCGGTCACCACGGGGGGAGGCCGGACCGCCACGCCCGCGCGGAGCCTCCGCGCCTGCCCCGGCTCTACCGTGGCACTCCGCTTGCTGCCGCGCCCGGCAGCGGGGCTGGGGCGGCCCGGGGCGGGGGGGGGGGGGGGGAGCGGGCGGAGCGCCCCGCCGGGCGCGGGGGCGTCCCCGGTCGCGCTCCCTCCGCAGCCGGTGGGGATGTTTCTCCTCGCTGCCTTCGCCAGAGGCCCCGCTTTCGGAGAGCCTTAGGCCCGCGCGATGCCTCTCCTGTGGTTTAACCTGGTGCTGGAGCCTTAGCGTGAGGAGGTGGTTACGGCTCAGCAGCCGCGGAGAAGCAGAGGGACCAGCGAGCTAGAATTGCACAGCTAGGGGTTGGGAAACGCGTATCACGGAAAGGAATCACCTTGATTCACAACATCCCGGTGGTGGGGGCGGGGGGAAGCGCCTCTTAAAAACCAGAAATCAACAGAAGGTAGCCGGTATGCTGAAGAAAGTTTTATCTTAATGCAGATGAAGCGAAAATTAAAAAAAAAAAAACCCAAACACAAAAAAACCAAGCAACCGAAACCAAAATCAAAACCCCAAACACAATCCCCCCCAACAACAAACCCCACAACACAAAAAAAAAAGAACAACGACAAAATCCCTTTTTTAGTCTTTCATAAACGGTTTAGGGTCTGTGAAGAGCATTTGCGCATCGTTGTGGGGAGGCAAATGATTGCAAATGTTCCTCTTGGAAGACAGTATTGACCAGCGTTAGAAATACCTTCGTAAATTAAATCTCGATGGGATCTATTTCTGGAAAAATCTTAATTAAAAATAGCGCACAGACAAAACTGTATTCTAAACAAAAAGAAAATCCCCATCCCCCCACGCCGTCTGCTCCCAGACCCTGTAGTGCTATCAGTGGAACTGGAAATCTTACAGCAATTACCCCAGCATTTTGCTGTAGAGAAGAGGGTGGGGGAGCTCCGACGGCTCTCATTGCTGGGAGATACTTTGAGGGCAAAGTAAAAGTGCCCCCCGGGAGCAGCGCTCTGCTGCTGCCGCCGCCGCCGCCGTCTCCGAGATGCTACAGTATCAGGCGGAGAAGAAAAGAAATGAGTTTGGAGTTGATGTACACGCCGGAGCAGCAGTAAAAAGATATAAGATATCGACACGCTCAGCTGCATCTTGTTAAAAGCTTCCTGCGGGTTGGCAGAATGAAATCTTTATTTAAAATACACAAACTATCGTCAGGGGAGGAACGGAAGGGAAAACACTAAAAGGGCCAAACGCAATGCTTAACCCACCGGTATAAGCAAAAGAGGAGGAGAAGCGATGAGATTGGTTTGGGGCGAACGGAAGGATGGGGGGGGGTGCCCTCCTTGCAGCCCAGTCACAGCAGCCACCCGGGGAGTCAGTGCCTCCACTCAGCTTTGGAGAGAGACTTTCACTTTGATGGTGATAATGATAGTTGCTCTGGTAGGGGAAGGGGATTTAGGAATACCAGAAGCATAATTTGTGCTCACACTTGGGTGTGACTGATAGGAAAACGTGCCTCGCCACCGCCACATCCACAGCAGCGCTTTCTTAAGTGGTGGTAATATTATTATTTTATTACCGCCAGCCGGTGGCTTTAAAGGTGCATTATTTTAATGCATTATTAATTGTTTTCCTAGGGAGAGGAGGAAGGTGGGGACAGGGCTTATTATTATTAATAGCGAGGAGCTCGCTCGCTCCTTTCGCACACGCCGGGGAGCGCGGTGGGAGGAGGCAGCGCCGGGGGCAGGCGGGCGGCGGAGCGCGCCCCGCTACCGGCCTCGCTGCGCCCCGCTACCGGCCTCGCGCGGGGCTCGGCGCGGCCCCCCGCCCGCCCCCGCGGCCCCCCAGCCCCTGTCACCCGCCGCCGGGCGGAAAGTTCCGCGGGCAGCTGCCGGCGCGGTCCCAGCCCGGAGCGGCACTCTGCGGCCAGCACCTCCTCATCCCTAGCTCCGCGGGTGCGGCGTGCCTGCGCGGCCGCCAAAGTTGCGGCGGGGCCGGGAGCCCGCCGCTGCTGCCAGCCATCAAGTGGCTCGTTAAGGAAATGCAGGTGAGCGGGCTGAGCGGCGGCGGGGGGCTGCGCGGCGCCCGGTGGGGAGCGGGCCCGGCCCCCCCCCGGGCCTCCCGCCTGCAGCCGGCGGTGCCTGGCACGGGGAGCGGGCGGCCGCCGCGCCCCCCGGCGAGAGCCGCCCCGCCGCCCCCCCGCCCAGCACGCGCACACACACACACACACACACACACACACACAGACACACAGACACACAGACACACACACACACACACACGCACGCACGCACACCCACCCCACCCCCCCCCCCGCGCGCTCCCTCTCTCCTCCCTCTCCTCGTTCTTTCCTTCCCTCCCTCCCTCCCTCCCTCTCTCTCTCTCTCTCTGCCGGCCTCATCGGAGAGAGTTGCAGGTACCTTTCCTCTCTCCTCCCCGCCAGACACCACCACCACCACCATCCCCCAGCAAATTTTAGGGTGCAGGAGCCTCGGGAGGGCTTTTTTTTTGTCGTGTCCCCCCCCCCCCCTCCCCCCAATCACTGGTTAAAAAAGAAAAAATCTTTGGAAGGATGACTCTTTGCAGGAGTCTGCTCTGAAAGCAGGGATTCCCCCAGGGAGCTAGCGGCAGCGGCGCTGGATCCCACCAAAACAGAACTGCCTGATGTGGCATGTGCTTCTCTCTCTTTGCAGTTCCTTCTGGGCCTGTGTGGACTAGGGGCACAAAGCGGCGCCTGACTGGCAGGAGGGGAAAGCGGGGACTCCTTCAGATTTCCAACGACGTCCGAGCGGACTGCATTAGTAAGTAAATACTCTATGCTTCGTTTCTGTCCCTGTGTTCTGCTTTCCAAACCTTTTCTTAGCATTAACACACACACGTATGGAAGCACACACACTTCTTTATATATATGTGTGTATGTATGTGTATTTCTTCTTTAAAGTCACACCGTTCTGGTCAGAGAGGAACTTGGCTATGGGAACTTGAGCAGTTTTCAGGGGGAAAAGTGCATGAAGTGATTTGCTCCCCTTCTATGAGAAAAGAAAATTGCAGGCGAATACTTGTGAAAGAAACTGAGTGTGTCAAGTATTGTGTAATGTCTACCTTAGTCCTAGTGTAGGTATGTGGCAGATTACAGACGAAATCTAAACAAAGAAACGCTCCCTCAGAAGGGGTCTACAGCACTGTGTGACCTGCTAAGTAATGCCAGGTTGCAGGCCATTCAGTTTAATGTAAAATGTGCATGGATTATAGATACCAAGAGTGTTTTTGTCTGCGTTCAGTTGTAAGCATTTTTAGTCCAAATCTCTGAAGTTGTTAGATTTTTCATGAAGCTTTTTATGTATAAAATGTATGTATATTTTTTCTTCTAATGAGGATGACAGTTCCAGACAACAGCTTTTCTTCCTAAGTGCTTTTATGGGACATCTGCAAAAGTACTGATGGCACTTTTTTAAACAGGGGAGAAAGATCTAGCGGAAACAAAAAGATAAACTCGTTTAAGAGGGCTTTGTGAACAGTAGGATTGAGGTTTGCTGGCTGAGCTGTAGAGTTGACAGGAAGTACAAAGCAAATAAAGGTATGTCATGAAGAGTCTGTTGTTAGGTGTTGTTTAGCACTAAATATATCCGCATCTGGGGAGGAGAACTTTTGCAGGCTTTATTTCTCTTGGGACAGTGGACCCATTATCGACATTTGCTGCATCTCTGGTAGAGGAAACAGCTAGTACTAGTAGTTGAGGGTTAACTGTTTCCTAGGTAGAGGGAAGAAGTAAGAATGAAAAGTATGTCAATGAAAATATTTGCTCATGTTTGCTAATATCTAAATAAAACCTTTGTGTTATGTCAGTAGAAATATAGTTGAGTCAGGTGTTTTGAATGTACTGGAAGGAATCAATAGCATTTCAGCATTTTTTCTGTATTCTGCCAAATGGACTTGCATTTAAATTCTTCATGTGTTATTGTATCTATTGTGGGGACAATATGGATTTGAATTTTAATAAAATAAACTTATTTACAAATTCTTGACAAATTTGGGTTATTTTACAGTAGAAATTCAGAAAAATAAATGGGTACTGTAAATAAACTATACAACTCCAATTTCTTATGTAGTGTTTTTACTGTTCACCTAATCAGAATTAACTTGTGTCATTAGAAGCCATTAAACATACATTTGCAATTACATTTTATTAAGCATCTCAATGTGAAATTAATGTTGCATTTTCAGGTGTAATTCAAAATCAATCACAACTAATAAATGTCGCCAGGAGTGAAAGTTTATTAGGTTCAAATTAAATGCTTTTTTTTGTGAAGTAAAGAAATTAGTTTATGTCACAACAGTAAAGGTAATTAGACAAAATTTATTTAGGAAGTTAATGTGACACAAGCAGGAAAGGCTAAATCTGCAGTAGCAGAAGGATGACATTCACAGTTGCTTTTCAGAATCTTAAAGCTAGGAATAATTACAAAGCATAGGCTACAAGTTCTGAGGTAGTGAATCAGGGTGACTTTCATATTGCATCACAGTAGTCTTTGGGTAATTGACAGTAACATTTATGACAGAAAAAATACCCAATGAACTTGTGAACTTGAAATAAAAGGATAACACATCTGCTGGCTTAGTAAGGAATCCTACTGTTATTGTTTTAGTATTATGAATTTATCTTTCAGTTAAAAACAAAGTTTTTTTTCCTTTTTCTTTCTTTTTTTTTTTTTTTTTTTGAGTAGGTAACATTTGACATGGCTCATTGCTGTGTTGTACTCCCTGTGGGCAGAGCATTAAAATAATATATCCAGATAATTTGCATGAACTGTTTTGAGACTGCATACAGAGAAGTTTATTAGGTTAAGCTTTCTGTTCTGATAGGTGGTCCCAAACATGCAGCATGCAATGTTGAATGTCTAACAGTGTCTATTTTTACAATAAAAGAAAAAAGATTAAAATTTATTTGACTAATCAGATAGGAACTACATTGTTTAGTTTAGGTTGAATCACAGCATACTTAACGGCTTTATTAGTTTGGAGCATACTCTTCATTATTTACCTTGGATTTTCTTTAAATCTAGGATATCTCCTGGCAATAGGTCAGTATCTATATGAAAAATGACTTGACACATACTCCACTTTTGCTGTAATTACTACTGTAATTACTACTATTGGGAAATGACCTGAGTCAAATCCTGGCAATTAAGTTTGGAACATATTATATTTGATCATATATGTATGTACAATCTTGATCATAATTGTTGATATAGCAAAATGTCAAATCAGGTCAATCTAATTCAGAAGAAACAACAGAGGACTTAAAAAAGACCTCTTGCTGTGAAGATACAAAGTTGATAGAATGAAGTTGCATGTGTCAGCAGTAATGTGTTTTATTATGCAATTGTTCTTGTTACTCTGATCAGATAATGGCCTGATGAAATATATAAGCAGTCTGCAGGGAATGAATGATTAATTCCTGTAACGTGTGCTTAATGTAGGAATTCTTACTAATAAAATCCTACATACCTGCATTAGTTCGCAGTAGATAAAGTCAAATAGCATTGTCTATATTAATATTAATCACTTAGTATACCAATGTACTACCAAACTTTGTGGTGATAAACTGTGATGGGAAAATTA
Source organism: Aquila chrysaetos chrysaetos (assembly GCF_900496995.4). NCBI lineage: Eukaryota > Metazoa > Chordata > Aves > Accipitriformes > Accipitridae > Aquila > Aquila chrysaetos. The sequence continues at coordinate 53,906,778 of NC_044030.1, forward strand.
TGACAGACTATTCATTCTTTGTTACATGTGGCTTTACTGAAGAAACTGACAGTACACAAACATGACTATTTTGAAATGGTGGATATAATAAATATCAAATAATACACAGATGTTTTAATCAGCTTGGTTTGTGTGTCTTATTTTAACAACTTACACAGCATTAATAACTTTTATGTGTATGGATGCTAATTCTACAGGTTCCAAGCACTATAACAAGTTGGAGAAACTAAGATATCATTGGCTAAATTGGAAAACAAGCCAGTTCAGCATTTTGGGAAAGGTTACTGACACTTTTCATCAGTCGAAAGCTTGTTTAGTGTGAAAACAGATTGGTACCTGAATCCCACATATTTAGAGTACGCTTAATTGATTTAGTATCACTTTGAAGACCTTGTAAACAGCAAGTATTCTTGGCAGCAAATATAAATTTAACAGTGGCATTTATGCAGATGATCTGTAATTTACGGTTCGATTTTGATATCTGTACTCAAGGAAAGTAGTTTTTTCCTCATTAGTAGCCACAGGGGTTCTAGGGAGACCAGCTGGGGAGAAGGAAACATTCAGGGCATTCTTTAAAAAAAAAAAAAAAAAAAAAAAAAAAAAAAGAAAAGAGAAGGAAAAAAAGGCCATAGAAATATCTCAGATTTGAAAGCATTTGTGCTGGAGAATGCCTGTTTATGTGTTTTGGGGTTTTTTTTGCCACACATACGTTATAAAGTCATTAGTACTAGAAGTTTCTTAAAGAGCTTTTATGTTATCCCTCCTTCTTTTAGACTTTCCACCTTGCAGTTTTGCATCTATAATCCTAACCAAAACTCTCATAAAGTTAACAAGGGGTTTTATGTCACAGTGATAACAAAATGATGGGAATAGCGTCACCAAGTATTGACAAGGAGTGCATTCGGTCTAATTTTTTGGCCATATTTGATTGCAATGAAAAACGTTTAGTAGCAGACAGATGGATTTAAAATTCCAATAGGAAATAAGCAGTAGGCATGGATGAATTAATTCTCAAACAAGATTTAAATGTACTTAATAATAAGGACCAAGAGAAGGAAAAGTACACACAAGATTAGGCAAAAGGAATGCATAATGGGAGGGGTTTTTAGCATTCTTAATGCTATTAGATGCTGTCTAATTTTCAGTTTATCTGTTCTAGTAGCTTCTTTAATAAGATTCAGTATAAAACAATAACAGAAAAGCTAGCAATAAATGGAAAATTGCAGAGAAATTACTACTTTTATGGTCAATACGAGGATTGAATTACGCATCTATTTTCATTTGTTGTCAATAGTTGCAGAAACAGTCCTATTTCACTTTTACTTCTATTAAGTATGCTTTATTAAGTGAAAACTATTGTGCAAGAAATTGCATTTTTTACATTCTGTATTTCTCTACTGTCAACTTTGTAACTACTAAAAAGTGGATTTTCTTGTCAATGTGTAAGCTTAAGGTTGAATATGATTTTAACTGAGTGGAGACTGCAGAATCTGATTTATAAAATCAATTTTATAAAATTTCTGTCAGCAGTACTGTAAAATTTATCAAAATACTAATACGCTTCAAATTTATGTTGAACACAGGCATGCTTTTAAATGCATTTGAAGTTGTTTGAAATACTATTACACTTTCCAGTTTATGCACTTACATTGTGCTGAAATGTAAAATTAAGGTTTTTGAGATGTATTTGGAGAAGGAGATTTCTTAATATGTATGTTTGCAATATGAAGAAGGCTCTGAATAGTCTGATGATTTTTCCTGAGAATGCTGTGTGGAATTCATTCCAGCTGTAAGCAGCATGAGCTCATGTACTTACCAGTTAAAAGATAGATACATATTATAGGCCCAGTCCTCTTCTTTCTCTAAATACTGGGTCTAGGAAAACATTCTCTACGGCAGTCAGTCCTGTGCTTAAGTCTCATTTTGTAAAAAGCTGGAAAGGTGTTCAGGCTGAATTCTTCAGTACATTTCAGGATAGCTTTTCAAAAGGTAAGGTGGACATTTTGGTGCATATGGTGCATTCTGTTAATCTTCTGAATTTAAAAAAATAAAAGGTGTACACAATGGCTGTCAAGAAATTACTCTTTCTCCAAGCTGCTGCTCTTTATTTGGTTTCAGATTACCTAGCTCATCTGCAAAGTATGTGTAACACTGCCCAGCAGTGAAATGTTAAATGCTTATGCTTTTTGTTCACGGTGGAAGGATGGGTTGGAGAGGAAACTGTTTCAGCAAGGGTGATTGTCTGGTCTGTAAACATGAGGACTCATGGTTTAAGGGGATGTGGGACTGTTTAGCTGTTCTAGTTATTACTGAAACTGTGTGAGTAAGGTAAACTCATATTTCCGGACTGCTCAAGAAACCTTCTGGCTGGTGAGCTTCTCACAGGTGACAGAACAATTGCTTTATGATGATTGATTTAAGGTGAGCAACCTGAATAAAGGTCCTCTGGTGGCAGCAGGTTGGAAGTGTACACCAGCCAGTCTTTCGGGAGCTGTAATTCCTAAGGTTACTGCAGCAGAAGTAACTGCGTAAGAACAATTGCATCTACTCTAGTCTGGAAGTAAAGTGATTTTTAGACTCTCATGCAGCAGTTTAACAGTCAATGTGGGAGTATGTCAGGCAAAGTAACTTTGCTCTAGCTTTGACGCATTCTCTCTCTCTCTCCCTCCTCTCCCCTACACTCTTAAAATGTATCCTTCCTTGTGGTGCAAGACACACAGTCTCAGCAGGCCCTGTACTACATAGGACAGCATCTAAAGTAGTTCATGTTCAGCTCTGTATTCTCCTCACCCTCCTCACTCTTTTAGCCAAATGTGGTTTTCTTCTGTCATCAGTAAAAAAGTAGTCCTCCACATTGTAACTAGATCTAACATATCATATTAAAGTCTAAAGATTTTTTTTTTCCAAACAGGAGTTAATTAAGAACATTTACAGTACAATGTTTAAATCTACACGGAAAGACTTCATTTTAGCCTTAAAGTCTGGTTTTGTATTCAACTGATGAAGTACAGTATACTTACAATACCTGTTAAGTATAAGGGAGAGCAATGATGTAACTCTTATTTGGGTGGCTACATAATTGCTGGCAATAACAAAGATAAACCAAAGTAGTGTCTGAATTGCTGTCCATTTGAATAGAAGGACATACAGATATCCATCAAATAAATTTAAAAATGACAGAAAAAATCCTACAGGATAGTGCGTTGACTCAATCTTGAAAGATTTTCTTTTACATTGAAAGGAGTGTGCTGTGATGTAGTATTAGACAAAGCTCAATAGCAACATCAGTTCTCAACGGGAAGGGTCGAAGAGGAGAATCCATATAAGCCATCCATGTCCACATGAGTTGCTTTCCTTTTCTTATTGCAACCATGAGGTTGCCAGACGGCATGCTCAGATTTCTTCAGAGAGCCAGAAATCCATAAGGAGTGCTGTCTTCATCAGAAATTGTAATAGTATCTTGACATTACAGTTGATACCTTTCTTCATCTAGGTTTTCCTTAAGGAAGTATGGGGGGTTTTGGCTGTTAATTATTGTGGATTTTGACCATAACAAAAATGTTATCATGTTCATACATTAGTAGTATGAACCAACTCCTTAACTGTCAGTATAGCTAGGATATTAGAATTCATACCGTAAGAAGTCAAACTTGAAACATGTTTTGAGACCTGTAAAATTCCTGTAGTGGGAAGAATGTGCTGGGAGAGGCTTGATCAACATTAAATCATTATTACTGAAATGTCCTACATATGCTAGTAGAAGTATTTGATGAATATACAAAAATTTCTCTTTAAGAGGAAGTTTTTAGTTAACTTTTTTATCTTTCTGTAATCCTCTGCAAATCTGGCGTATGGATAAATAATAAAAGTGAATTCCAAATAATATACTGCATATAACCTGCAATATGATTTGTGTGCCTACTATTCATAGAAATATTCCTAATGAAAAGTTGTATTAATCATTGGTATTCCTTCACAAACAGAAGTCTGCCCAGCAAAGCATGACATTAATTTCAGATTTGTCATTAGTAGATTTGGGCATATACCAACTGGAGTATTTAAAAAAAAAAACCCAACAAAAAACCAAAAAAACCCCACAAAACCTGATGCATTAATATAGTGATAATTTATGTTCTCCTTTGGATAATTTAGCCACTTCTTCAGTTTTAAGCACAATTATTATGCAAAATTGTCCTTCATCCATATGAATAAAAGGTATACTAATGGCTTTTTCACACAACTTAAGTCCTAATCTTCTTCTTTTTTTTTTTTTTTTTTTTTTAACTTTAAGCATGCTGGGCAGCTAGACTTCAAAAGATGCACAAATGCATTTGCCTGTTTTTGCAGAGCAGAGGCTTTGAAATGGGCCATATGGTTGATTTGACTCTTTTTCCCTGTGAACCCAGTGTCCTCTGACAATTCAAGTGAAGCTAAGATCAGTTAGTGAGGTTGGAGATACTTTTGTCAAATGCCTCAGCTAGGAAGTGTACAGTGGACTGCAAAGCTTCAAAAGCAGCCAAAAGGTATGTAGGTCACCAAACCTGGGTAACCAAATACTGTTAACTGTGCTTCCTATATCCATGATACGGTCTTCTGAAAAATTAATTTATTCAGTGAGTATAGGGTCAGCAGCATACAATAGGTGTTATCTGGAAGAACTGAGAAATAATTCGAAAGCAGCATCAAATTATTTTCTTCTGCATTTTTAGAAAAAAGTACAATGAGCTTCCTGTGCATTTTGTTTTCGATTTTCCATTCTAATGGAAGTATGAGAAAGAATGCAAAGTAGTGCAAAAGCTATGTTAGCTTCCAGAGGCCATTGGGTAGAATAAAGTGGTCAGGAAGTGTGTTTTTTCTGTGCAATTGGTAATAAAAAATACTTGAGAATTGAATAATTTCCTGAGCAGCTTCCATATAGGTTGTGGTGCTCTGCCAACCTAATCAGGATGCGTGATTTCTCCTATTTTAAAATCTCTTTCCTTTGAGAACCCCCTATATGTTATTTGTTTTCTATTCTAGGATTATTAGAGAAAAGTGATTTTTGTATTTGGTACAACAGTAGTAAGTTGCATTGCAGCACCTGTTTTTCCTCATCAACTGTAGGTTTTCAGAGGTTTCTACAGGTGTGGAAATGAAGTGCCTGGATGTTCCTGTTATTATATTCTATATAAGATCACAAATTAGAAAGTATCCAAAGGTATTCATGCTCAGAATCATCTTTTCTTCCTCAGCATGGGGAACAGCCTTTCCCACCCTTCCCCATCTCCCCCTTCTTCATACCTTTTCTCTGCAGAAGCCTGGAACATGGTTAAAATGTCTGATTATTTTGAAATTAGCTCATAACTCAAGATTTCTGTTCCTTCTCACGGATCCTTAGGATAGTGACTCTTTCTCCTTGGGTAAGAATTCACTTTAAAGTAGGGTGATGTCCTTAACTTCCTTACTTTGTTTCCCTAGAACTGATAAAAATGAGAAAGAGAGCACTCCAGCTTACGTAAATATCGGATGTTTATTATCAGATGTTTCCTAATGCAGCATAAGAGATGAAGAAGTAACTGACAGTGTTTTGCTGGAGTTATAGGATTAATGAAGTAGACATTTATGAATGTTGGGGTGAGTTAGGTGTATTGACACCTTTTGGCAACACTCAAGTTCAGTTACACAGATTACATCTTTTTCTCCCTCCCCACCCCCCACTCTGACAGGTGTTCGTTGGCTTGAGAACTTAATGGGGATAGAGAAGGAAGCCCATGAATATTCCTATCTGTTCAGTGTTCTGTTGATTTTATTAATCATCAGTGCTGAACAAATTAAAGGAGGCATGAATTGTGACATTATTTCAACATTTCTTGGTTTCTTAAATAAGTTTTTTTCTTTAAAAAAATTGCAATGTGTCTTCCACTGTATATTTAAAAAAGGGGAGTGTTAGAAGATATCTGAGGAGGAAGGAAAGGAAAGGAAAGTGAGGGTATAAAATGGGTAGGTAATGGGAATGGAAGAAACCCTCAGCAATGAAAGGAGTCGTGTTATTCAGGTCTCTGGTGCAGTGTCAAGTCAGATGACACTTCCTTTTATCACTGGGGATGAGATTTAGTTGCCTAACCGTAAGTGGCTCATGCCTTTTTAGATGCTCTGAGGTACCTGCTCAGCCCCAGGCTACTGTTGTCTTGTACCAGATCTGCGAGTCCCATACAGGTTATTTCAGAAAAGCAAGAACATACACAATTGCACATTTATCTGTGTTTAGGATTATGAATTGCGCATGTCTATATTCTGATGTTGTATCTAGACTTTTGCCTTAGGGAAAGGCAAGGGTTTTTTCATGTTACGCTAATTATATCTGAAGGTAACAGAAAGAGCTCCCTTAATCAACACTTGTGCTTAACTATCAGCATAATTAGATTAATTATATTTTGGAGACATCCTAGAAATTCTATCATGCATGTATGCATCTCTGTGTGTTGGAAGTGACATCATCCTTGTCCTCATATTCTGAAACAAGCTTATCTTTTGGGTTTTTTTGTTTGCTTCGTTTTCATTTTTTTCCCCTTTTCATAGGTGATACACAGATTGATGGAGTCCAAAAGCTTATGCTACTAACTATACTCCATCCACAGAATCAACTTGTGTACTTTCCTGCTCTGATACCATGCTGGTGACTCTGAGACAAGGCACAGGGGCACCACAAAAATGATGAACCGTGTAATGTCACACTGCCTTTTTCTTATTTGCTGCTTTGGTAGGTCACCTTTTTCTGTTTCTTGGAAAGGGAAGATGGGCCTAGGGATCTGTATAATATAATTCTGCTGAGGTGAGGTGTGTTTTCTGTTTTTGTATTATTGACATCTTGACCATTATGCAACCAGTAAAGATTACTGGCAGTAATATTTTCTTCTGAGGTCAGGGGTGTTGATTTTGGAGTATAAGCAGAGCTTATATGATAAATCTTATGTTAATAATTCTATTTAGATTTAACTTTTAGCATCATTTGGTTTGGGCAAAAAGTTTGAGATATGTGAATATGCATTTACTGAAGTAATTTGAATAATAAGTTCATTAAATGGTTGTTGCAAAAGATGTTCTAAGTGTTCTGCTTGGGTATTGGGAATAGCATGCATGAGATACTGCTCTTAGAGATGGAGGTCTCTGTCTGTAAACTATCTATCAGGGTTTTAGAAAGGCAAGAGAATAGATCTTGTTTGTGAGCCAGAAACATTTTCCAGAAGATGAAGTGATCTTCAAAAGTTAGCTTAATAATCACAAAAAACAGAGCAGTTTCATAAGCAGAATAAAGGATCCAAGAAAACCTTAGTCTATATTGTTTCATCTAATTTTATTAATATATATGGCCCTGAACAATATTCCTTCCCTGTAGGATGGTATCCTAGCTCATGCAAACTGTAACATCTGTTTATGGTGTTTAACTGGTGGTCTACATTTTACTGACCTGGGGAAACAAAACAAAAATAAAATAAATTACACCAAGTTGAGATTTTCATAACTTAACCTCACTCTGTGTCTCTAAAAGTAGTACAGTATCATTTGTTGTCACTTATGTCTGAATCATATAAAAGTTGTGATCCAGCTGGAACTAGGGGGATAATAAAGAGGGTGACTAATAATTATGATAGTAATAATTATGGTGTTGCCTTATGATTGAGTGAGAGTGAGACCACTTTGTAAAGTTCAGAGGAAGTAGGGTTTTTTTCTTACTCAGTACTCAAGGAGTACTCAAGGAACAGAGGGAACACTGTAATGTGTCTGTTTTGTCTGCTTTGCTATTAAGTTGTGGTTTTAGCAGTGTTAGGAGGGAACTAAGATGAGAAGGCTACCTTGCAGAAGAATGTTCACGGTAACTTTTCTGTGCTAATAAATTTCCTACTTATTTGCAACAGCTAAATCTCACTATTAACTAAAATTACAATTTTTAAAATCAGTTCTCCCTTAAGCAGATACAGTAATTTCCAAAGGGTTGTTATGTGACAATGGCTAAAATAATGTTAACAATGATCACCAAAGTTTCTTTGAGCAAGAAGTATTGTGTTACTGATTGCAGCTTGAGTTCTGCTGCTTATTTTCTGGTGCAATGCGGTGGTTTTTTTTGTGGGGGGAGGTTGTGTTGGTACACATGTGGGAACATCTAGTGATTGTACTGTCTCATCATGTCTGTTGATTAATTTTGAATTGCTAAATGGACATTTTAAGTTACTGCAAAGTACAGTGTCACCTTAATCTTTTCCTTATCCTATTAGTGCCTTTGAGTTTCTTTATCAGGGAGAAATAGCAATAGTTCTTGGTAGTATGTGGCTTGAACACAAGCTATACACTTTCTTTAAGTAGAAGATGGTATAGTGTGAAACTTGTTACATTGTGTTGGGAAGTTAGTTCTTAATAATGCTATCTAACCTTATGGCGTTATGCTGCTGATTTTAAAAAAGCGGAATGTCTGAGTTAGTTAATGCAGCATGCACTTGGACAGAAAATTTCTTAACCTTTTTTAGTGGCAGCAGAGGATGAATTGATGAGAGAAACAAGCGCCACTGTACTGCCTGTGTACTGCTTGGCTTATGATGAGGACACAGGCATACGTTCCCTCTGCACTCCGGAATAATTTTCTATGGAAAAAATTAGGTTGATCACACAGGTCCATCCCTTTCTGCTGCCTGTCTTCACAAGATGAAAGCTACAGAAGCTTCCTTAGTGGTTGGGAACAAGTAGTCAGGGAAACTAGGGCTGATTTAAAAACCTGCACTGGTTTCCTCTTGAAGGGATCAGCGGCTGCTTGAATGTTGGGGGCAAGCCTGTAACCTGTTCCGTGGTGACTGTTCCAGTGGAGTGAAATGCTCTAGGGAGTCTGTGCTAAGAACGTGGATGAAAAATGTCTCTTTCCTGTGGAAATTTTGAAATACGATGATCATTTGACTAAAGCTGTCTGTAACTAGTCAGGTAAAAGGAAGCATATCTTGGTAAGAATTTGTGAAGGCTATCTTGTTCAGCTTGTTTATCTTGCCTTCTGAGTTGGTAATGAGGTGGGAAGCAGCTCGGAGAGTTTTCCTCTCTTGAACTTTGAGAAGAGCAAACTAGTTAAAGAATTAGGACTGTGTGTATCTGTTATTTTTTCCATAGTCAATATTTAAAGTGAGTGTAACTCTTTTTCTCTCAACATCCTTATACAGCAATGCCTTTCATATTTTTTTCCATTTGTAAAGCACTTTCCAGTTGTAATGCCCAAGTAGAAAAAGATGAAAGCATAATTTGATTTTTATCCAGTGAAGCCCTGTAGGAATGAGAACTGGTAAAATCTGAAAACAAGGTGTTTAACAGTTTTATAGGTGTCTATTCCTTGTTACGGGAGAAAAAAAAAAAATCAAGTGTGACAGTTGTCTTCAGACATAGTGGAACAGTAGCTGAAGTGTTAATTGGATTATATTTCCCTGAATATCTCTCTTAATCCCAATAGCCCTTTACTTGCCTTCAGCGGAACTACTGTGTGTTTTAAGTTGTAAATAAGAAAACAGGAGTAGTAGGGAGTACCAGACTGGGCAGTTTTATGAAGCAAAGATCCACTCAAGAAGAGCATGGGACTGCTAGGCTGTTAAACTGCTTCGAACAAGTATTAGTTTGTGCTTTGCATCAGCAGAGACTTCACAAGGAAGGCAGTAGACAGGAACCTGAAGGAAAGGATACAATTTTTTTCCCTACCTGCTCCAATCAGGAATCAAGTCTTTGTCTCGTCTTTTTTAGAAGGTAGTTCCAGCAGGCTTTTTTTTCCCCCTCTTACAAATTTTGCAATGTACTTTAAACTCTAGATTGATTATAAATATACAAATTAATGTGACTGGTGTACCCCAGTAGTGATATGCAAATCTTATTCCCAAAACTGCATTGAAAAAGGAAGTTATTGTAATACACACCATGAGTAAATTCATGGAAAAACAGATTATTTTTCCCCAAGATATTAAATTGGAGTGTTAATTCAACAATGTATCAGTTTTAGAGTAACTCTTGTAAATTGAGATATAATTGTCCTTGCTACTCACTTTCATGATGGTGTTTGAAAACAACATTCTCATAATTAGTGTGTTAGAATTAGTGAAAATACAGAGGAAATCTCCATAATTCCAGTGATGCATATTCCAAACTGAAACTATTCAAGCCTTTCCAGTAAGTTTATATTGTTTTAAGTACTAATTGCTCATTTAATTTTTATATTCTCATGGTAATCAGTAGTTATTTTTTGTTTGGAGAAGGCTATAACACAATTTTTATATATGCTTCCTGGGAAAGACTGACACATAGCATGCTCCTCTTCCCCCCTGCCACTATGTAATCATTGGAAAGATTTCAAAAAGTGGTAATTAAAACATGTGTGCACTAGAAACACACACATCATTATTAAATATAGCAGTGTGAACTAATTAATTTCATTGTGTTATATTAATCAAATAGTTGCAGTGGCAAGCATAGATGATATATAAAATATACTCATCGAGCAATACTCAGGTCACAAGCTACTATTTTACATGCAAATGTGAATCTTACAGGATAATAGCCTCCATATTAATCATAGGACACCTGGGACCAGCTGGCATTGTTAATGCATTGCTAGCAAGAATACTTTTTCATGTGCTTCTTTTCAACAAGTCCATCACCAGCTAGAAAATGTAAGTAGTCAGTCAAAATTTACAGTTTGAGTGAGTGGTTTCCTCTTCTTCACAAGAGTATATGGTGCATGTATCATCAAGTCTGTAAAAAGAAACAGCAAAATCTACTACCTACTGTAGAAATAGCCATTCAAAACATTTTAAAAATAAAACCAGTAATTTTTTATACTCCTTGAAGATGACAGTATGGTCGTAGGTACATTGTAAATTGCAGACTGTTTTGTTTTCTGGCAGTATCTCAGATTACTCCAAACCCCCGTTGCCTGGCTCACTAATATAGACTTCATTATTTAACTATGTTACTCAAGATGAAAGGCTTTTCTTGTTATGTAGTTAGGTAAGCAAAAGTATGTGAAAATTTACTGTAGATACATACTTTTACAGAAACTTAAAAAATTATGTGAAGTTCTATATTTGGCCTGAAGTGCTGTAGGACAGAGAATATCCTACATATGCAGTGCAGTACAGTAATGTGGTATCTTCATTTGATGTTTTGAATGTAACTTTACTGTTTTTGATCTATTTATATATTTTTGGATTATGATGGAGAATTAAGATGTCATTACTTACTAATTCATTTAAAGTTATTTGAACAAGAAGAGGAATATTTTAATATAAAATATTTTGATCTGCAAATATATGTTTCAGCTACCGTAGAATTCAGTATGGGTATGTATACATGTTCTCAGAGGTTTGCATGTGTACTGAAGCTAGTGTTACAATCAGTAGCAAAGTTCAACTAGCCCAAGATTTATTTAGTATTTATTTCTTCTTTCAAAACAGAAACTAGTACAATAAACACCGTTATACAGGTCATGAATCAGAGACATCATTTTTGTCTGTTGGAGCTATGTAATCCTTGCAACCAGAAATCTGTAATTGTTACAAAACTGCCATAAAATAGGACTTAATTAATGTTTGTTTTTTTTTTTTTAAAACTTACAGATATAGTCTGAAAAATCTCAGAAGTGCAAGAGCAAGGTTATTGGGAACTGGATTAGAACAGGAAGAGGCTGTATAAAGAAGTTTCCAGATATTCTGTCCTCACTGCATTTGGGTATTATTGTTTTGGTACTACAAATAGTGGTGCATGAGAATATCCAAACTTGAAGTACTAGGGAAGAGTCACAAAAATAATAGAACAATGAATAACAAGGAGGAATAACAAATAACTACATGGGTACTTTAAGACTGGGTCTTTACCCAACCCATTTACTGCCTGTAGGTAGGAGCAGGAGAGAATACAGAAAAGGGAAGGTCTGTTCCATTTAAATAAGAAAATATGATTGTTAAGCCATACAAACTTTGTATAAGTATAATGGAAATATGCATCAGAAACTGCTTATTGGGAAAGGAGCTAGAGTTCAGATGTACTATTACATATATTAAATCATTCCCTTCAACTTGCAAAACCACCAAGGAGGTTTAACAGAAAATGATAGAAGCTACCACTGAAGGGGAGTAAAGTTTTCCTTGCCTGTACTGTCTCAGCTCAATTTTAGGGTGGCCATAAAAAAAGGATAATCTTAATTATGGAAATTGCTACTAGAAACCTCTTATAATATTTGAATAAGATAACAGTTGCTCCTACAAACTTAATTTCGGTAGTAAGTAGCTGGCATAATAATGGGTCCTCTAGTCTCAATTTCCTGCCTAGAAATCCAGCTCGAGGAGAAGAGTGAAAATTTTTTCTGGTAGGTAGGAATAGGCCAGATTTTGCAGTTCTTGGATCTATGTCATAAAGCATGCCAGCTGCTCTTCAAATATACAGACTATGAAATCAACATGATCTAAGGAGCCCTTGGGCTTTGTACTCAGCAGAAATGAGTACCAAGTCCCAGGTCTGGCTGATGAAAAACCTTCAATGTTTCTACATTATAATTAGATACCCGGAAATGTGCTGGAATGATGATTAGGAAGACTGAGAAATAACTTTTTTTTTTTTTCTGTATAAATAGATGAAATGTTGTTAAATGCCACTTATTTTAACTGAAATATTTATTCTTTGTTTATGAGTGAATTCTTGTTACATGGTCATGAGCCAGTGTCATGTAAACCAACAGCAATTCAGTTGGTTTGCAATTCAATTTAAGATGGAGATTCTCTTTTTAGGCTGCTAGTCATTCCTGTAGGACACCAAAGCATGTTGTAGACATGTAGAAGTGAGGCTGACTATTCAAGAAACATGTCACTTTTATAGTAAGACTCTAAAAAAACCTTTTTTTCTCTTATGTGTCTCAGATTGTTGTAACTATGAAACCATCAAATTACTTGAGACACCTTTGTAATAAAGCACCAAGGTTCTGGTTCCAAACACATTTAATTCTAGAGCAAAAATTCCTCCTGAATTCAAAGAAAGTTATATGGAACTCAGAACAACACCTTAAAATACAAAGGCTTTACTTGTACATTTTCTGAATAAGGTGATGTTTACCTTTTTTGTTAGTTTGCTCCATTGTCTCTCTTTCTTTGGAGGGTATTTATTTGCATGGATATTACCTATTTTTAACTTCTACTGTCAAAATGCCCTGTTTAGAGAAAAGAGTTTTACTGAACTTTGAAAAATCACTCACCTATTGGAAGTATTAAAGTCTTAGCCATTAATTTATAATTAGCAGTTATGTTGGCTTGTAAATTAGGATCACAGATTCAATTAACTTTATATAGGAATTAAGGTGTTAGTCAAGATTTTGGTTTAAGTTCTGATGCTGCTTTTCAGAGATAACTTTTGAAAAATATATGATGAGAACTGGAGAACATGATTAAATAGGTATTTATTTTCCTGTTGAGGTTGACATACGGTTTGAATTATAAATGATGAAAACCAGTATTATTTAAGTAATTAAGCCAAGACGTTCTGAGACATTGAAAGAGAAATCTACACAATGTTTATTCTTTTCCCTGACAATGTAGAATTAAAATATTTATCTCTTTTCCTCTGCGAAGTGCAAATGCTAGAGTAAGGAAATAGCTTGTTTTTTTTTTAATTTGGTGACACTGAAATTGTTCTTCAAAATAAAGTATGGGGACACCAGAACATTATATCCTAGGCATATTGTTACTTTCCAAGATGTTTGAGTTGGTGGACCATTTCTGATACCTTGTTAGATGAATAACTGGCAGTGGTGTGATCTTGTGGTACTATGATGTCTTCCATTCAGTGATTTGATCAGTTAAATGGGTCAAGCTCTGAAAATTGAAAGCCATTTATTCAATTTACGCTGTTAGTCAGTGAACTTCAATCAGATACCAAAGGGCTTGAGAAACACAGCAGTTTATAATAAACATATGTCAATTTAAAAATATCCTCTGATTGGAAAGAATAAGTAATCTTGTGTTGTGTCATCCCCAAAATAAACAATTTTAAATGGCAAGCACCTCTCTTAAATAGGAGGGACAGTAACAGGATTTTGTATGCAAGTCTCCTTTAGGGCTTACATATATTTAAAGATACTTATGCAGCCCAATAAAAAAAGTAAAGATGAAGTAATACAATGCACAGTATTGCTGATACAAATCACCTGTTTGTAAAACAAGAAAGTGGTAGGGGGAGGGGAGGTAGATAGGGGAGAAGGAAGTAACAAAAATTCAACTGGAAAAAAGTTGTGTGTGTTTTCTTTCCAGGTTTATTGGGGTTTTTTTTTTGTTTGTTTGTTTTTTTAAGAGTGCTTGGTATTCAGGAGTGGGGTTTAACTGCTAAAATAAGAGCCAAAAGATAATGATCTTAATGCACTTATCTTCAGTTCAAAATGACATCCAAGATCACTTTTGACTTAATGACCCTCAACTACAGTATTGATTCCTGGTCAACGTGCTGAGAATAAGAGACTTGCAATTTTAGAGTTCCTGATGATACATTCATGTTACTCCTTTCATCTAAGAGAATCCCGTCATATCTAACAAACTATATGCTTTGTTAACTTCAGTTAGAATGTGTTGGTTTTTTGAAATGAAGAAATAAATGTAACCTTGTTACATATGATGGACATGGTTTTTTTCAGAATGTGTCTGAATTAATTTTCCCTTTGTTCATGTGTATGTAGACATTTAGAAAAATACCAGGAATGTGTTTGCTAGCAGAGTGAAAATGGGCAAAATAAGTTAAAAAAGAAAAAAAAAGCAAGGAAGCATATTTGCATTGTCAAGAAACAGCTTTCTTTCTGTCTTGCTAGTTTAGAATACAAAATGATGTTCATTGTAGAATTTCAGCAAGTTGTTGAGTTGGAAGTAAACATTTCTTATGAAGCTATTACCATGCAAATGTGAGTGGAACCAGAATAGAATGGAAGACTGATGAGGAATAGAGCCAGCAGTCTTAAGTGTGCAGTGGCTTTCTGTTAACAAGACATATTTCGTAATAATTAATTCTTTACATTTATCTTGATTCTAAGATGCCACAAATTAAATTGGAAAAGGAAAGTTAAAATGAATGTTGACAATTCTTTCCAAAGAAGAGTGGTTCAGAAGAATGAGATATGAAGAAGAAATGCTAATTTAATGCAGGAACATTCCTGAAATTGTGTGTGTGTCTGCGCGTGTGTGTGGAAGAGCAGCTGCGCACATGCATGTAAGTGGGTTCCCACTGCCCTCATTTGCATGTAGTGCCAAGCCCCTTCAAGTACATAATAATTTCAGTTTCTTTCTATTGTCTTACAAAGAAAACCAGTGAAATATAGATTTTATTATGTCAATATTTTTCTCATCTGCATTGTTAGTTATGTGTTTTTCCCCTGGTACAGAAGAACTGGTGCCCTGCCACAGCCACAGGATTCTGTAATCTGTATGACAACAGACTTAACTACAAGTCTTTAGGAGTACTGGAGAAGATGAAAGACTTGATAACATTGTACATCCAGTACATGTGAAATCTCTTGTTGTCTGTGACTTCTGCTTGTGGAATACTATTACTTTAAATCCTAAAATAGATGTTTCCAAAATGGTAGACAGCTAGGTTAAGCAAACTGTCTAAACCAGGTATGTGTGGTTTGGTAAGCAAAACCAGGTCTCTCTGTCAAGGGTGCAGAGCAGTGCCTGAAACTGTGGAGGTTTCTAATAGGCAACAGAAAGATATTTCTTGATTATTATTATTATTTTTTTTAATGCCACCATATGTTCCAGTTTTTATCTGTTCCTGCCTAACATAAATAAGGGGGAACATACTGAAAACAAAGCAAGAGTTAATGTAATCTCCATATAAAGTTTATTCTTTGATAAGAAAGGTAACAAGCAAGAGTCCAGTCTATAGTTGAGATTCCCCCCACACGTCTCTTGGCAAAAGGAGAACAAATAATCTAGGAGGATGATTTTTGTTTTCCAGTCCTTCATAAATTATGCTTATAATTTAAGTCTTATTCAAAGACTTCCCCACCCCCCCCCACCCCCAATAACATTTCTGAAGTAAGGCTTTTTTATTAATCAATTTGGTGTGCTAAATCACTTCCTTATCCTTATACAAAACTTCAGGGATTTTCATTTGTTTATTTTTTAGATGTATTTCAAAGTCTCACCTATAAAATTAGAGTAGTTTTACTTTTTCTGTAATGGTTAAATGTGAAAAATATATTCTTTTTAATGTAATGATGAAAATTTCACAGAATATTCAAAGAAAAGCTTGCCAGATGAATTTGCAACATGACATATTTGCAACCTGCAATTCTAAAGGATTTTAAATTGCTTCCTTATTTTGCTTTGACATATTTAAAGGAATATTCACAATCTTTCTATCTTTTCTGGGGAGGAGGGGGGCAGCTTTCTTGTTTTGGTACAAATGTATTCATAAAATGTTCATGTTTATTATTTTTATATTGAGCTTTTATTGCTTTACTTTTGTCAACATTAAATTTCAGTTTCTGCTTGTCAATGTAGTTAGAGAGAAAATCAGAATTTATTTAAACTTGACTAACTACTTGCTAAGTATTCAGTTTTCCTCCAAATTTTATATTATCAGCAAATTTAACAATTTAGGTCATTTGTAAAAATTAAAAACTAGTGGAAGTCTTAGCAGAGATGACCGTAGTAAAACCGCACTAGGTATTTCTGTGTTCAGCACTTCCATGTGTGAATACAGCAATTTTCTATAGTCTTAAACACATTTCAAAACATCTTCAGAAACTGGACTCCACTTCTGTGTATAAAGATAGCAGAATTCTAATTCTGATTTTTGAATGTTTGTTGCACTCAATGCAATTTTGAGTTTCTTCAAGACATGAATTTTATCATATCTGAAATCAGTTAACGACTTAATGATGTATTTTTTTTAATTATAGTTTGAGAGATCAATTTGTACAGAACCACATTTTAATTTTTCAGTGTTTTTTCTTCTGACACATTAACTAAATTGATGGCTTATGGTTTGTTCAGCGTCCTTCAGAAAACTTTTGTGAACATGAATAACTAGAATTGGATATTTGAGCAAGTCACAAAGGAGTGGTATGGTATGCAGAAAAGCTGGATGACTTTAATTGCAAGCCCTGTATTTTTTTTTTCCTTTTTTAAATGAATATTCCTGCGCATACTTGTAGCTTTCAGATGATTGTTTTATCTGATATATTAGCTTCCTTTTAAGTGTCCATAGTTTTTATTAGCTTTTTCTGTTCTTGTATACTTTAATATAACTCCTATGAAACTATAATATATAAAGTATTAATATACTATTAATACTTATACTACATATGTAATAGTGTAGTATTAATATGATGTAACAGTATTATATATATCTCTCCATGTCTTAACCTATAAATTAGACTGGGCTTGTCTTAACGCTTGAAATTCTCTATCATCACATTAGATATTTGCAAGAAAAAAACCTCTGTGATGTTCTTCAAACTATTGATTCCTCAGCTGCAACAGATCATTATATAAAAACCAAATACATGCTATAATCTTGAACCAAACTCTGTTTATAGTTACTGGAATGTTTTGCTATGTAAGGCTGATTTGTGTTGCATGTTCAGCTCCTTAGAGTTCATCCTTTTTTGTTATGGGTACTTACTTATAATCTCTCAGGAAATCAGTTTTTTACTTTTTTTTTCTTTTAATTCAGTTCTGTAGTTGCTACTTTTTACTTCTGCCCTCCTCCCCCCACTCCCTACCCCCTGCTTCTAATTTTGGAAAGAAGAGTAGTATGTCACCACCTTGTGCACCCCAGAAACATTACATACTTGCTAGCAAAGTTTTCTTCCTTAATTGGATACATTGTGCCTGTCCTTTACTGTGTGGACAAGAAGAGATGATGTCTCTTCACAAGTTTAAGGGTCATAACGTGCCATATAATCTCCACTGAGATGACTGACTGTGTTAAACACCCTCAAATCTCAGACTTGTTTCTCATTGCCAGCTTTATGGCAAAACTGTGAGAAGGTTTTGAAAGAATGGCAAACACTGAATATTGAAGGGTCTGACTCTGACCTTCCCAGTCTGGCGCTTAGTTACAGGCAGTATGGATATCCTGATCGGTGTGAGATAATCTTTCATTTCAGAACTAATTTTCTGGGTATTGATGGGAGAGTTGAGGAGGTAGGAGTGTTGCATTGCAGCTGCTGGGTTTTAGTGTTGTTGCTTGTGGCGAGACTGCGTTGAAAGGGATTCTTCCCTTGTGTTGGGAGCTAACACAATGATTTGTTTTCGTCCTAGAAGCTAGATTCAAGTGGAGGGGAGAAGTGAGACTGTCCCCACTCTCTCAAGATTTCATTGTTAGCTCAAAAACTGTTCTGCATCAACAACATAATGACTCTGAACCCCAGCAGAGACAGAAGTAGAAAATTATTAAATTTGGGCTAAATTTAAAGTGTTGTGTTTCATTTAAAAAAATACAGGGTTGATTTGTACACAGGGTTGATTTGTGGTACCAGCCAAGAACCGGTGAGTGTTTTCCCCTTTTAATATATTGGCATGCCCATTATTTAGAGAGAAGCTAAAGCTCTGGCAGTTTTAAAAATAAAGAGTCTGGAATGTCAGCATCAGCTTCTCCAATGGAGTAGGTGTATTGATGTACAGTTTTACTGCACAGCAGAGATAGCGCTGGCTAAAAAAAAATTCACAGATCATGGAAGCATGCAAAATCTATCATCTAAATTATTGTATCAGACATATTTCCATAGTGTTTGAGCCATAAAGAACCTAACCTTGATGCATCTTTTCTATAATAAAGTCATGGTCATATCTAGCTCTTTTTTCCAAACAAGACTTCTCAGTCCAATGAAGTATAAAAAAAATTGTATATTAGGCCCATTCTTAACATAGGATAGTGAACAGAATCTGTCTAATTATGATATTACATTCAATGTATAACTTTACGACAACCACTTGCATTTAAAATCCTATAGTTTTAAAGAGCAGAATTTAAAATGCCATGTGAAACTTCTTTTTTGGTATTTTTGTTTATTTATTTTTATGACAGGTAAAAAAAAAACCCCAACTTTTCAAGGAAAAATAAGCACACAATAACAATGATGACAAAACCCCCCAAATCCCGTGACTGACTGAGTTCGTAAAGTTGCGTAGTGCCTTCTCAGGAATTGTAGTGGGGGCACTTCAGACCTTTTTTTCTGTAAGGTCTGTTCTTCAGCTCAGTTTATTTTTTAGGATTCTAAAAAGGAAAATGTGCCCCTGAAGAACCCAGATGACTTGACTAGATGTGAGATGTGCCTTAATTTGCTTCCAGCATCTGTAATAAAGCCCATCTTGTTATTTTTGTGAACACTAACCATGAAAGAAAAATACAGAAAACAAGAAACTGGCCACTTTTCCAGCTTTCTGCAAATTTGTGGAAAAGCTGGAGGAAGATACCAATCAAGCTACTGTTTGCCAAGAAAATCAGACACCAGGTTTTACTCTAACTTAGTAATATATTGTACATTTGTACATTTTTTCCATCTCTATCTGTCTTTCTATCAAATCCTTGATAAACTGAAATAAGTAAGGGACTCACAAACCTCTGCTGTGCTTGCTCTGGCACTGCCTTTGTGTTTCGTAGTCTATCACTGTAGTTGTTTTCAGACATGATTTCTACAGCTTTGGTGATGATACAATTGTTCTGAAGGAAAGAGTCAGCCTGCAAGTTTCCTTTTTTCAGGGAGCATGTCTTATTTCTTTGATGTATGCTTTGTCCAGAACAAGTGAGAAACATGACAAACTTGAAGTATTTTGGGTAATAAGGGTAAGATGTCAGTCTTCAGTGAGTGTAATGTAGCCTGCAAGATGGAAAACGGTTATGCTTTTTGGGTCTCCCAATTACATTGTTTCCATGTGGCCCATTAATTTTTAAGCACCATTCTGAGCTCCAAAATTAGAAAGCTTTATTTTGATTTTAGAAGTTAGCAGTGGAGGAAGAGGTTTTGGGGAAACTGGTTCACATATTGCCCTTAAGAAACAGGCTAAAGAACTATCTTCAGGCCATCCAATGAATGGTGATATGGCACAGACTTTTTAAAAAACTGCCCATCAGAAAGACAGATGGAAGGTTCTTAAGAAAATAAGAATAAATCCTCTAGCACTTGCAGTTACTATTGCTAAATCATTCACATCCCTTTTTCTTGACAGTAAAAATTCTTATGAGCTATCATTAGACTGTTACAACTTATAATGGAAAAATCAATGCAGTAAGAAAATTAAATTTTACTGAGAGCCTTTAGGCAAAATGCAATGTGAAAATGCATTTTAGCTTCCCTTGTGGTTCAGAGGAAAAGGAAGAAATGGAATCTAGGTTAGCTGTCAGTGCACAACAGTTTTTAGAAGCCAGCAAAGCAGCCTGTGAACTAAACTCTTGCTTAATGTATTTCTTCCCTGATTACTGAATAATGTGAAAATAACCACCTTAATCTGATCATTTGAAAGGTCAGAAGTCTCTTCTACCCTTTTTAAAAACCAGTCTTTGGTCAAAATCAATGAGTAGATTCATCTTCCCAGGAAGAGGATTTAACAGAAGGAAAACTGATTCATCTGCTAAGGTATACAGCAATGACATCTGAACCCCTGGAGGGAGAGTGAGAGTAGCTAAAGTGGAATGAGGTGATTGTGGTGTAATCAAAAAGAAGTCGATCAAAGCTGCCAACAAGCTCTTGTGGAGAAGTGACATATATACTACATTTGGTGTACTTTGTAATCACTGTAAGTGGTCACTGTCTCTTGCTGGCAGACAGATATGGCAAACACAAACTGACACACATGGCAATTACAGATTTAAAGCCTATTTAAAAAAAAAATAATCCCTGAGGTCTGTACTTTGGGTTCACTGTTTTAAAGTAAGAGAAACATTCTTAATTGTTCTCTATTTCATGCAATAATTTGTTTATACAGAATTTATAGGTACAAAAATCTATAGCAATCAGAGTCAAGGTTAGAAGACAATGGTTGTCTTCTCTATCATTAGAACAAATGCATTCAAATTCTAAGAAAGACATAATTATATTTTTAATACTTAAAATGGATGAGTCATTCATAAGTTGTACACATGAAGAAGATTAATCTGTTTTAGGAAGATCCTTGAAAGCTATGAGTAAGCACCATTCAGCAGCTGGTTGCTTTACGTTTCACAACTTCTCTTGCCTTCTGGGTAGTAGTTATATTATCTGGGAGAGTATTTACAAATAACTCTACACACCCATTATGTTTACATGAAAGAAATGTGTGCATGTATTTACATAATGTGTGTGTGTGTGTAATATGTTTGGAAAATATATATTTATACCTTATGTATACACACAGACTCTAGAAACTAACTAAACCACTTTTCTTTCTGGAACTTTGATTTCTGATGGTCACACTGAAATGCATTGCTTTGCTTTGGAAAAGCACCATATGATGTTACATAAATTTATTCATTTATTTTTCAAACAGAAATATGACAAATTAAAAAAACAAAGAACAGCAAAACCCCCCAAGTTATTACTGGTGGCTTAAAACATTGCATTTCTTTGAAGGACCAAAAATAGAAAGCTCATTACTATGCTTGTGTACATTTAAAAGAATGAATGTTCTTGATAATTCTGGTAGCTGGTAGGATCTCTTGTGGCTAACTTTTAAGGAATCATTTTTTCATCTTCTTTAAATTTAATTTTTTGAACAGATTTATTTCAGTCTGCAAGTAGAAACCTGAATGTGGGATATTTTTTGTGTATTAATTAACATCTTCCAGAGATCTTGTAGTTTAACAATGTACCAAAAAGAAGTCTCCCAAATCTCTTTTGTGTAGTACATAGAAGAAAAACATTAGTTAGCAACCTCCAAAGACTAAGATTGAGTCTTCTTTTATGCTACATATTGAAGTCCAAATCTGTCTAGAGACACCACGCACCAGGGAAGAGGCCTATTTAGAAACCAGTATCTCATTTACACAGAATGTTTTGCAGTGGTTGTCCAGATTCTGTGCAAGCCCAGGTGTGACAGGCTAACTGAGCAGCTGACCTTTTCACCAGAGAAAGAAAAATGGGTAATGGAAATAAGAGATATGTACTGAGTGGTGATTTTTGCCAGATGTGATGAAAGTCTTACTTGTGTTTGTTATGACAAAAGAACAATGCCATGCACATGTGCTGTGAGCAATGCACCTGGAATAGAAATTTTTCCTGGTTTAAATTTACAGACAAAGGTATTATATTTATTATCAATCAGAAGTACTCTATATAAATCAAGTTCCTTCAGAGGGAGGAACATGTATTTTAGAAACTTACTGTGTAGGATTTCTGCTTTGACCTAGAAAGGCAGATCAGTTTCCCCAAAATATTAATTGTGTGTCCCACTACAATTATCTTCCCATAGTGAATCTTCTGATTTATTAATTACTTCGGTAGGCAAATAAGTTAAGGTAGGAGATGTGAGAAATGTATGTCATCCTTCATCTGCTTCACAGACTTTTACCTGGGTAATATGTGGCTGTGTTTTATTAAAAACACAAACAAAACCAAACCTGGTGCTTGTTTGTCTGACCTCAGAGGCAGTCTGGTGGAGATGTCTGTTTCCATATGCACAAATTACTGTAGCTTTTCTGCTAAGGGAAGGTGAGAAAAGGTGTGCAGCTGAAGGTCTAGGACCTCCATATGGGTGGTTCTGCAGTCCCAGAGGAACTGATGTTCTCTATGTGCAAGCCATGCAGAATTTCCCTGAAAAATCTTCTCTGGAACAGATTTCAGCAAGAGAAGGCACACACTGGTCTGTTAAGACTAATTTCATTGAACAGGTAAGCTCTTCAAGCCAGTAGCAGCATCTTTAGATGAGTGTCAATAGCTTCTATTGTGAACTTACTATTGTAATGCCAATCACTAGTAGTAACAATAGTGATAGTTGTATCAGTAGACAAAACTGATTATTACATAATGATAAGCTACCTGTTATTCCCTCCCCTGTCCCCTTTCACTGTTAGTATACTCATTTATTTGTTAGAATATTCATATATTGCATAATTTAATTGTTACTGTTGTGGTATAGAATCATAGAATGGTTTGGGTTGGAAGGGACCTTTAAAGGTCATCTAGTCCAACTCCCCTGCAATGATCAGGGACATTTTCAGCTAGATCAGGTTGCTCAGAGCCCCGTCCAACCTGACCTTGAATGCTTCCAGGGATGGGGTATCTACCACCTCTCTGGGCAACCTGTTCCACTGTTTCACCACCCTCATTGTAAAAAATTTCTTCCTTGTATCTAGTCTGAATCTACCTTCTTTTAGTTTAAAACCATTACCCCTTGTCCTATTGCTACAGCACCTACTAAAAAGCCTGTCCCCATCTTTCTTATAAGCCCCCTTTAAGTATTGAAAGGCTGCAGTAAGGTCTCCTTGAAGCCTTCTCTTCTCCAGCCTCAACAACCCCAACTCTCTCAGCCTTTCCTCAAGGGGAGGTGTTCCAGCCCTCTGATCATTTTTGTGGCCCTCCTCTGGACCTGCTCCAATAGGTCCATGTCTTTCTTGTACTGAGGACTCCAGAGCTGGATGCAGTACTTCAGGTGGAGTCTCACCAGAGTGGAGTAGAGGGGCAGAATCACTTCCCTCAACCTGCTGGCCACACTTCTTTTTATGCAGCCCAGGATACAAGTGGGTTTCTGGGCTGCAAGCACACATTTCCGGCTAATGTCCAGTTTATCATCCACCAGTACCCCCAAGTCCTTTTCTGCAGGGCTGCTCTCAAACCCTTCATACCCCAGCCTGTACTGATACCAGGGGTTGCCCTGACCCCTGTGCAGAACCTTGCACTTGGCCTTGTTGAACCTCATGAGGTTCACATGGGCCCACTTCTCAAGATTGTCCAGGTCCCTCTGAATGGCATCCTGTCCCTCAGCATGTCAACTGTACCATATTACTATTAATGAAATATGCTTAGTTTAAAATGTTAAGACACTTGGTATAATATTTGCTGTGTTAAGTTCTCTATGAGAATGCTGTTCAGGCAAATACTGAGCTCCTGGCTTGAGAACATGAAGTTCCTTGACTTCAGTGTGAGTTGAAGATGCTTTAGAGCCATGCACAGCTGAGGGTTTATTTGGGGATAAGTAAATATCTCTACAGAACCACAGAAATTCTAGATCTTATGAAAGATCATCCCACCTTAAGTATTTTAACATTTCTGATAATGAAATGGCTAATCTTTCTGCAGCTGCCAAATTACACAAATCTCCAGGCTCATAATGTCTAGAGAATTTGAGAATTATTCATCCCAACAAACTCTGCATTACCTTACTTTCTACTCTTGATTTATAAGTGTAGTTTTTATTTGGTGTTTTTTAAGTTGTTTAAATTTATTTAAGCTATAACATGTCTCATATATTGCTCACCCAATATAAACTATTATGTGTAAAATCAGTCTACAAAAAGTTTTGCTTCTCCGTAGTGTTATGTAGTTGTTTAAGAAAAAAAGATGAGGTAGGGAGAAATCTTGGAAGTTGAAACAATAAATTTAATTTAAATGGAAAAAAGACAGCAATTCAAGCATCCAGCTGTTTATAGAATATTAAACATTTGGATATACTAATTTCATTAAGGACCTATAGATGCTGCTTCAAGATAGTGGTCAAAGAAGCAGCAGTTGTGGACCATGTTCTGAGAGGTGATGAACGCCTGAATTTGATACACAAACTGAGGGATTAGCCAGAGGTTAGGCACTGACCTTTTTTAATCTAGTGAGCTTCGTGCCACTGTTTTCTATATCGAAGTTATTATTTCAAAATGGAAAAGGTTTAATATGATACTGCATGTATGGTGCCTAACTTTCGGATGAAGTGAGTAAGACATCAGCCCAGTAGCTACTCTGTTGATATAGAGCATTGTGTTCGAAGGTAAATACCCAATAAATGTTAAGAAGTGTATCTGTTGAGTTCTCACTGATAACTGCTAAACAGACAATTACTATAGGAAGTAATGACTTTGCTGGGACAGATTAGTAAACCACAGGTGATTAATACTTTGCTTAGAAGGTTCCACACTGGTGAACCCAAGAATAGATTTATACTGATGTCATGGTGTTTCTTACGTATGTAATGTTAGCTGAATTACCTAGTGAGAGACTCACAATGAACATCAGCATCAGATCACGCCAGTAAACAGTCTAGAACTAATGTATAGTACACATTTATCTAGGATTTCTGATTTCTATTATGCTGTACATTATTATTATGAAAGTACATAGCTATGAGAGACTTTTATCACAAGTACTTACGAGGCTTGCATTTATTTCCAGGAACACACTGTGAAGTGCATTTTAGCACCTGCATTTAATGTCTCAGAATGGCAGTCTTCAGCATACTTGTTATGTTCATGATATATGCACTGAGTCTTTCAACCTCTGTGACACATTTCAGTGTGAATTTGATGATAAGCATGGCAAAACTGTTGGGAAATAATGGCAGAATTGCACACTTGAAGCTTTTACCTTGCTAAGGAACAAAAATCAAACCCTTATTTGTCTCATACTTCACCTCTTGGAAATATAATGACAATTGACCTAACAAACACTATGGATTGAATCATTTTAAAACCATCAAGAAATTTTGTTTCCAATGACAAGATGATTAGGTCCTAAATCATTTGTTGTACTAGTGTCACTGAAAATAGCTATGTACAAGAAAAGAGTATTAATAAAAAGCAAAATGCATTACCTCAAAATGTGAAAAAACATCATGTAGGTAATGTAACTGCAATAGTTCAATAATATATATGTACTAGTTACTACTTTCTGCAAATATATTTTCATTTGTGGATACAAAACCTTTTTTTATGTATTATTACAATGTCTTTTATTACATTTCTAACTTCTTTTCCTGAGTTGCGCACAACAGAAGTTATAACTCATTTATTAAGACCTCTGTGTATTTATGTCTGTCAAAGATTAACTGAACATCTTTTCTTAAGTACATACCTTTAGCATATTATAATTTTTATTTTTCAATTTCAGGTAAATCTTATAAAATATCTCCTAAAAACTGACTTACATAGTTACAATTAAAAAATTAAATGCAAGCAACGAAGAGATTTTCTTTGTTCCTGAAACTGCAATTCATACCACTTTTCTATCAATTATTTACTAGTTTATTGGATATAACAACTTTATTAAATGTATTTTGTTAAATTATTTAGGTGCTTCAGTAATGTATAAAAATGTTGCTTCCATGTAAATGTAAAGCATATGTAACTGGTACTCTTTCTTTTTTCCTAGAATACTTGCTTGAAAGTAGAGGAGTTTAAGAAGTATATGGCAATCATGAATCCCAAGCTTTACACACTGAAAAGCTGTAGAAGATACTGTATAAATACAAACTGTGATCATATGGATTTTGGTATACTTCTTGGGCTGTGCTCTCAATAGATTTGTTCACTTCACAGGGACAAAAGTCATGTATGTAGGGATCCCAGTCAGAATTTAAACCTAGTTTTTGAAAAGTTATGTGATCAGCACTTAAAAGGAAAACAAAAAAAATTCAGAGCTGTGATCAAAGAGCAGTCACTCTAACAAGATCTCAGTGTACACAGTGCATTAGGTATAATAACTAGTAATGTCTTCCTGTCCCACCACCAGGGTTGATGTGACCTAAGGGGATCCCACTTTTGCAGTAAGGGAATATTGAGATGTAGACTTTGAATGCGTCTTGGTATCCTGAAGTATTTTCTTGTCCTAGATTAAGCTTAAATGCCTCCCAAGATTTCAGTTTTTCTTTGATCTACAGGTCTGCTTAGGTAAAATCAGAAGTTCTGACCCATCTGCCAACTCCTCATGATACCCCCAAAAAATGACCACTAGGAGGAGGTTGAGCAGTTCTCTACCTTTGTATGTGTCCTGGCTTTGGCTGGGATAGAGTTAATTTTCTTCTTAGAGTACAGTGTGGTTTGGATTTAGTGTCAGAATAATGTTGATAACACACTGATGTTTTAGTTATTGCTAAGTAGTGCTTATTCTAAGTTAAGGATTTTTCAGTTTCCCATGCTCTGCCAGCAAGCAGGTGTACAAGAAGCTGGGAGGGAGCATGGCCAGGACAGCTGACCCGAACTAGCCAAAGGGATATTCCATACCGTAGAACATCATGTTCAGTATATAAACTGGGAGAGTTGGCCAGGAGGCGTGGATCACTGCTTGGGCATCGGTCAGCAGGTAGTGAGCAATTGCATTGTGCATCACTTGTTTTTTTTAAATTATTTTTCTTTTTTTCTTTTATTATGTTCCTTTTCATTACTATTATTGTTATTATTATGTTTTATTATTATTACTGTTAGTTTTATATTTTATTTTATTTTAGTTATTAAATTCTCATTGCAACTCATAAGTTTTACTTTTTTTTTCCGATTCTTCTCCCCATCTTACTGGGAGGGGGGAGTGAGCGAGTGGCTGTGTGATGCTTTGTTGTTGGCTGGACTTAAACCACGACAGTATGGTATAAATAGTGTTAACCAGTAGCAATACATAACTTTCAGCTGTTTCTGTTTTTTTCTTACATCATCAGTTTGCACGTGTTCAGAGTTTTCTGGTTGTCTTCAGATTTAGGAAAAAAATAAAATACTGTAAGCTTAAATTCTGAGAGGAAGGTGGCAGCTTAGAACGTTTTGATTCATTGACTTGTCATGAAAACACCATTTCACTGTCACTGTTGGTGGTAATGTCCAAATGTTTTCAGTAAAGTGGCAGCTTCTACTGTATGGATCAGAAATAAAGGTACTGTGATAGTGCAGTAATATTGCTTCAAATATTTCTTTAGATTTGTAATGTAGTTTTCTGTTTCTTAATGTTTAAAAAAACCCAACAAAACAAACACCAAACTTCTCATTCTAGCTTTTTTTCTTCTTATCAGAGAAGCAGTGCAGACAAAATAGGAGCAGAGTAAGCCAGAAACTGGCTGTTGATGAATATGTCTCTTCTCTACAGCTCCTGTCAGAAAAGCAACTATTTCCTAGTACTAGGACTAGTACTAATACTTTGTTGTTGTTTACTGGCTTTTGTTAGAAACGCTCAAAGCCCATAAAAATGTAGGTTTTTTGAACAGCTATCAAAGATGGAACACAAAAGGTACCTCATCGAACAGATGAGAAAGATGGCACATATGTGGAACAAGAGATGTTTCATACAACCGTCTCATATCTAGGACATAAAAATATCTGTGTGGAATATCAGTGATTCTGTGAAAGAGCCAGGAATAGCAACTGTGCTCTTTTCTCCATTTCTTTCCCCAGGCCCACAAAATAACTGTTTTGCCAATGAGAATAAGAACTATTAGAACTGAAGTCACGTGAAGTCATGTGAAAGGTAGACGTTGAGTGAAGTGAATATGTAGGAATGTGGCAGACAGGAGCATTACCACAGAAAATTTCTGAAATTCAGCTGAGCTCTTGGGGAATATCGGTCTCTGCAGATACTTGTATTTCTTTTTTTTACCTTTGAAACTAGTTAGCTTTGAAGCTGGATGGCACCAGGCAAATTCTACCTCCAAGAGATCAGTACCATTACAATCCTTAAAATGAGTGGGGATTAAAGCAGTTTTTATAACAGCTGTAGTATTTTATATGGTTGAAATATTGCTTTTCTGAATCTAAGTTCCGATTTGTTCTCTGCTCTTCAAAAAAGGTGCCTAATAACACATATGCAAAAATAATTACTAAAATAAATAGTGCGAACAAAAAAGAAAACAAAAAGCAACCTGAGGCACAGAAAATTTATTTTAAGCCTCTTCTTATTTGTACAACAAATAAAGGAATCTGTCTGCTGCATAGACATAGTAAGACTAATGATTTTAAGCAAACCTATTTGTGGATTTAAATCATGGTGAGATTCAGTAAAATTATTTCTCTTCACTATGCAAATCTTACAGATGTGTTTAATATATTACTCGTCTCTACTTGTCATGGAGGACATTTGTATTCCTACAAAAAACTTCAAGATTATGTGTTTCTGAGGAGACTGTATCAGCACAAGCCTTAATTAATGTCTTTGATAAGGTGGTATTAAAGATCTCAAATCTAAACTGTGAGTGTGAAGAGCATTAAAATACATAATCATCCATAGTTGGATTGTAGATGATCCAATGGCTGAATAATGGCTTGTGATGGTTTTTTGATGAATTATTTTAAGAGGTAATCTTTTTTGCCCAGCAATTAGAAAGCAACTGTACTTTTTGTACTTTGGTGAACCCACTTGGTTCTTGATGGCTTTTTGTGTTTGTCACTGTGAAGTAAGCTAGAACATTTGCCAAGATCTTGTATTTGAGTATTAGTTTGGAAGTGGAGTCAAAAGGCTTGTGGGTTTATTACTGGAGGTTTCTATACCCTGCTTTTCTGAGTCACTGTACAGTTTGATGGAAAGAAAATCAGCTGTGTATACCTTGTTTGGATTTCTTTTACAAGGAACAAGTGTATATATAAGCTAATTTATACTAACTTTTTAAACTGGTTAGACAGAACTTTACAGTGATCAAATTAAAGTCAGAATTAGAATTCAATAAATAAATCAATATGTTAAAGTTAGCAACCTACCAAATTAATAGAACAAGTAATCTAAAAAAACTGTGAGGTCAACACTAAAATAAACTGCTTCT
Organism: Aquila chrysaetos chrysaetos; assembly: GCF_900496995.4. Classification (NCBI taxonomy): domain Eukaryota; kingdom Metazoa; phylum Chordata; class Aves; order Accipitriformes; family Accipitridae; genus Aquila; species Aquila chrysaetos. The sequence goes on from NC_044030.1 coordinate 53,936,441, forward strand.
TATTAGTCTTGTCTTCGGTAAAAGTAAAGGGCCAACTCCCTTTTGAGCCAAGTCTGTAGCTTTTGCTGTAACTTATAGTGAATAACCTAGCTAGTGAAGAACAAAGTGCAATAGCCTCCACTGGATGTGACATGTTTCTGCACTACCACCCTTACTTAGTCTATAGCAGTTCCTTTATAGTTGAAAGAAATACTATCTTCTATATCATGATTTGTATCTGATTCTTATGAGGAAATGTATGAAACTGTTCAGATAAATTGCACTTTTGATGTATGTATTCGTTTCCAACAAAAGGGAGCCTACAGAGACTGGTGATGTGGATCCTATAAATACCTATATTTAGACAACATGAATCCTATTCTTCAGTGTACATTTTGATCTTAAACTCTTGCCAAGTTGAATTGCTCTAATAAGTAATTATTGTGCCATTTTTAACATGAAAGGATTAATTGAAGAGGATGCTATAAGAGATCAAAGAAGAGTGAATCTGTGGAAAGATAAGACATCTGGTACAATAAATTTCAAGAGACTTAATATAGAAATGGCAAGAAACTACCTACAGGCTTGCCCTTTCCAAAAACAGAGCCTTGGAATCAAAGAAGGTCTTAAAAAAGATCCTTCAGAAGGATAGGGGAGACTGCTCTGTTGGCTTACACACAAGAACATACGGACTTAGATAAAGACCTCTAAAGACCAGCTGAAGACTGGTACAAATAACAGTGAAGATGTAATGGTACAAATAGACATAACGTATTGTGTTGTCATACCAATGCTGATGCTTTTGAAGAAATAGTATAAACATCAGTAGATCACTGGGATAGGATGGTATGCACCTAAGAATTCTAGCACAGAGTTGAAACAAATTAATTGCTAACAAGGGCATGTAAAACTTACTTGGTACTTGAGAATTGTGAGACTGGAAGTGTGTTGTCACTCTTTAGAAAGATGTTCCAGAGAGAAACCTATGGATCTGTATGGCTGATATCTCTACTGGGCAAAGGGCTGAATGTTATTGTGAAGGATCCCATTATTGAACATGGGATAAATATAATCTACCTAAAAAAGAATAAGCTTGCTTTAAAGAGAAATCTTACTTTAAATTCCTTTTGAATGTTTTGAAGGAGTCAGGGAGTATATAAATAAGTTGCTGTAGACCACCTGGATTCCTGAAAGGGCTTTTTAAGGAATTTCAACATCCATGGCATAAAAGGGAAGGTCTAGTATGGATAAATAATTCACAACATAAAGGATAAGTTCTTGCAGTATGAGAAGCCACCATGGTAGTTCTGAACGTATCTGTTCTGGTATCTTTAACATATTCATTTATGAAACCATCAGAAAAGAAGATTGACCCAGTGAGGTGAGAAAGTTTGCTGATACTACAAAGCTACTGAATGTAAAAATGGTGAGGAGTGGCTGTGAAGAATAATACAAGAACCTTACAAATTGAGCGACTGGGCAATGACATGGCAGGTGAAATTCGGTGCCATCAAATATGAACAGAGGCATAACAGTGATAATAATAGTTTCACATATTAAGTGATGGGTTCAGTGCATCATTACTACTCAGGATAAAGGCCTTGAAGTTGAGATAGATACTTCATAGAAACAATAGAAACAACAGATCAATGCTTGACAGCAGTCAAAGAAACAAGTGACATATTGGAAAGGATTAGAAAAGGAACAAAGAACACAACAGTGAATATGATTTATACCACTGCATAAATCCATGGTTTGTCACAGCTTGAAGGCTATGTGAGGAGTTCTGGTTGCTTGTTTCAAAAAGGAATATGTAAAAATTGGAAAAAAAGATTCAGAGAAAAGCAATATGGATATCAAAAGTATGGACTGCACCTACTATTTTAGGTACAGCTACAAGTACTAGGACTCATCAGCTTAGAAAATAGATGACTAAAAGTGTTAGAAAAAGTCTGCAGAATCATGAGCAAAAGAGAGTAGACTGCTCCTTGCCTCTCTGATTGCAACAAACAGCATTTGTTAAATGCAATGTGGAAACTGGTTTGAAACAAAAGGATGTAGTTCTTCATGCAAAAGGTGATAGATTTCTGGAAGTCTTTGTATGTACATTGTTTACATATATTTGAGTAGAGATGGAAAAAGAACTTGGAGAAGAGGTTAACTGGAGTTTACTGCATAACTCACATCACTCCCAGGAAACCCCATGAACTGAAAATATTTGTGGGCCAGGAAAACATTATGGGACAGCATCAGAAATGTGCTATTCTTACTCTTTCCAAGGCATGCATTTATGGCTGTTGCTAGAGTGTGGATACTGTGCTAGCTGCACTCTTCATCCACCTTGGTCTGATTGAATATTTCTCTTCTTGAAAATATATAGAACAAAGTATGCTCTATTCTGAAGAAGTTTCTTTTGAGTCACTAATCATCCCATCAGAGTTTTCAAGAAAAAACAAGTATATGGTACAAGTGTTTGGAGAGTTAACTAAACACAACTGGGCAGTTGAAGGCTGCAGCCCAAAGAATATCCCACCTAAGTGAATGGATAGCAGAACTCTTTCCATTTTTTGATGTAAAAACTCTGACCAATTACCTGAAGGTTTTACAGAAGCAAAGAAAAAATGTTCTGAGGTTTTCTTTACCTGGCACTGTAGTAGAGAAGTTGGCTTTACTTCTTGTCATAGTTATATCTGCTATCCTGGAGACCATAAGAGAGAAGCCATAGGAGGTAATGTGTCTTAATGCCATATTAGGATTTTCACCACAGAGGGACTAATTGCTTTCGGGTTAGTTTTGCATCCTTCTGGCTGTTATATGCCAGAAATGGCTAGCTGTCTTTAATTGCTGATGTTTATGATACAGTATAGTTGCCAGTTAAACTGCAGCTTACATAAAAAGCAAATAGTACTATGACTGACTGTGATTTTTAGAATTCATACATCATGTTCACCCTTTTGCTTCTTCATCTTTGTGAACTATTTTCTAGCTCACATTCTGAAGAAATTCTGTATAATGCAGTTGTCTTTGATTTTTTCCATAGCTCATTAACCATTTAATTGATATCTTGACCTTCCAATTGACTTTCTAATTGATGTTTCCTTTCACTGCACCTGTTCAACAATTCATTTTTATGTGCTTATTATATTGTAACAGGTTGTCTTATCTACAGCTATATATATTTTATTAATACATATGGTGCTTGGCATTTTAAATCAACCACACGTTCATTTCTGAGTCACTTCTTTTTTCTCCTTATTCAGTATACTGTTCTGAACTAGAAGGGGAAAGATTAAGATAAATAAAACATGATGCAGTTCTTATTTTCTCTTTTTTTTTTTTTTTTTTTTTTTTGTAGCCCAGTGACAGGCATCACTAGGATACTATGATAATGTTGTAATTCTGAATGCAAGTGTTGCAAGCTGTATCAATGTCATAGCTATATTTACTATAACAATCTTGTATCATACTGTATGCTGACCAGGCTTGTATGCCTTTTTATTTTCCTTTCCATGCCCTTAAAGCCTATCAGTTACACCTGCATTGAGGAGGGACTAAAACTGGGAATGAGGAAGCAGCAAGGGCAGATAGTGGTCTGTGAGACAAGTTGGGAGATGAGCATCACAGCAGGGCAGAGACAAGGGTGCTGTCCCACAATATCTGAGCCAGGTGAAGGGAACATGTCTGTGATGGTGGCTGCGGTCAGCCAGCAGTCCATGGCAAAGGTGCAAGACCAAGATCAAGCCAGGTAGTCAAGCACATGAGTCAGGGTGAAAGTCCTAGTGGGGTGTGTCACTGAGCACAGGCAGGGCTGCAAGCTCAGGCAAGGAGAAGGAGAGGAGTCTGCTTAAAAGCAGCTCCTAAATGAATAGGGGGCATGCCCCCATTGATGCAGAGCTGGACACCTGCATTATAGCTGGCCCTGAGCACAGGAGCCAGGTCCCTGGATGACTAGGATGTGTGCAGGGCTTGGACACTCCTGCCCTTCCTCCCCATTTCTGTTACTGTTCCCCTTCTGCTCCCACTTCCCCTCCTCTCTGCTCTCCTTCTCCTTCCCTTGCTCTTTCCCTTTTCTCTTCCCTATCTCTGCCCTTCTTCTTTCCCCTGAAAGAGTAGGTGTAAAGCAGAGTGGACACACAGCTAGAGGTAGTGAGAGTCTGTGGGGACAGGACTGGGTTTGCAGGGCACTGCTAGCTTTACAGGAGTGCACATCCATGCAGCAGCTTTCAGCTATGGGGTCTACAATCATGTCCCAGATATCTGAGGAACTGGATGGCACTGAAAGGAGAAAGAGTGATCTCCTGTATCCCGAAGTCCCACTGAACTCTTTCCAAAAGATTTAATAACATTCATATGTTTAATGATATAATAGTTGTTTCAATGTCAGAAGTGAAATGGTATCAATTGTCAGTATATAGTTCACTGTGTATTGTTATATCAATCTTTATTTACATTGTGTGCAGGCTACATAAAAAAGAAAGAAGGAACAGAAAAGTGTAAGAGTAAACAAGAACCGAAGACAATCATGCAATTTGAGAAAAAATATATATCACAGAAGCCTGCTTTTCCCAAAGATGTATTTTGTAGGACATGCCTATAAGTGCGTCCTCTTCATAACTCCACACTCACCCCTCACAGGAACATTAGACTTCACCAAACTCAGTTATCATATACTCTTGAGTGCCTCAGGGTGCTATAGTTGTTCAATAAATTTCCAGACATTTTGACTGAAAAAAGGTATTATGAAAATTTTTCTGTTTTGGTATTAGAGTAATATTTTAAGATGTTGTATGTGCTCCATTGAAAAATTCTCCAAAGCATGCAGAAATTCATGAAAAATTGCTGCTTTTTTTGTCAATCTTGAAAAATGTTGACAATTTCTTTTAATGATACTACATTCTAGCAGTGTCTGTGCTGAAAAAATAAAACTTATCTTTGATTCTAGGTGTAGGCTGGGTTGATGGATGTCTCAGTCTGTGACATCCAGCTGATTGCATTTATGTCGCATGGAAATAAGGGGTGACTGTTCTATAATAATGTTCTAGTAAGTCTGAATTGCAGTTGTTTCAGCTTCATTCAGTATTTATATTTCAAGCTGGAAGGCAATGTTTTCTTGAGGACTGTGCTGAATGGCTCTGTCTCTCTATACGTTCTGCAAATTTTCACCAAGAATTTAGGCTCAGTATTTTTCTTTCAAATTACAAATAATTTGGCTGCTAATTTGTGACATACACTTAGTACTAGAGGCAAAAGTAATATGATTGTCCTATTAAGATCATGAGTTCAAAAGAAAAATCTTGCATTGGCACATTTCAACACTGCAAACTATCAATGCTATTTATAAAATGAATCCTATATTCTTGTCATAAAATGGCTAGGTACAAATGACCAGATAGTATTCTGGCATCTTGTACTGGTTTTGGCTGGGGTGGAGTTAAATTTTTTCATAGTAGCTTGTATGGGGCTATGTTTTGGCTTTGTGGTAAAAACAGTGATATTAAATAACACCGGGATGTTTTGGTTATTGCTGAGCAGCTCTTACACAGTGTCAAGGCCTTTTCTGCTCCTCAGACTGCCCTGCCAGCAGATAGGTTGGAGGTGCACAAGAAGTTGGGAGGGAGCACAGTTGCGACAGCTGACCCCAGCTGACCAAAGTGATATCCCATGCCATATGACATTGTGCTCAGCACTAAAACTAGGGCAAGTGGAAGTTGGTGGGTATTGCCGATGCTTGGGGACTGGCTGGGCATTGGAAGTTTGGTGGTGAGCAATTGTTTTCTTTTGCATCACCTGTTTTTCTTGGGGTTTATTTTCTTCTCTTTGTTGTGTGGGTTTTTTTCTTCTTTTCTTTCTTTTTTTTTTTTTTTTTTTTTTAATTATTAAACTATCTTCATCTCAACCCATGAGTTTTCTCACTTTTACCCTTCTCATTCTCCCCTCAACCATTTGGGAGAGAGTGAGCGAGTGGCTGTGTGTGCTTAGTTGCTGGCTTGGGTTAAACCATGACACATCTCTTATGAAGAAATAGGGATCACACCCAGGCCAAGATATATATGGTCCTTAATTTTTAGTTTCATGTTCTAAAGAGTTTTGATAACTTGAGCACAGGTGATGAAGGAAAAATATTTCCTACATCAATAGTAAGGCAGAGTAGTAGCATTTGCACTTTCTTGTTTGGTTACATCCTTTGAACTGCAATGTACAAGTAAGACTGAAATTTTAGAAAAATCAGAAAAAGTCTGCTTTTGGTAATGTAAAATCTCCTGCCTGGAAATAAAACATAAATTTCAAGCCAAGCTACAAATTTTAAGAATGTTTACCACAATTGCAACAAAATTTTAGATTCTTTGTTTATATTACAAAAACTTGTTGGTGTTCATGAGATTTTTCAGAAAAATTATCCATAGGAGGCATTTTGTCATCAGTAGAGAAAGAGAGAATTTGTTGTCCTGAATTCTAGTGACAGAATTCACTGTCAGAGGGAAAAAATTATTAAGGGCAAGGGCAAATACCAAGCATTATTAATAGTTTCAAAATATGGGCAGATTTTGTGGTTCAAGACTGTGTTTTTGTTATGAAGTATTTATATAATTCTGTGGTAACTGGAGTACTAATCAGATATGCTGTCTACCTCAAAAGTATCAGTAGGACAAAAAAAACAAAAAGAAAGAACAAGTCTACAGGAGGGAGATCTGGCATTAAGAGTAGCAAAAAGGGAGGAAGATATTTATTTATTTGTTTGTTTATTTATTTATTTATTTATGAAGGACAAACAAAAATGCATTTGGTAGGATGTGAAACTGGTGAGTAAAATCGAGAGATACAAGTAATGGAGGATGCTTAGTTTGTGTTTATTGTAAAGAACTCATACAGTGAAATGTATGGTTATAGCTAAGATATAGGACAAGAGCTGTCTTTTGTATAGCCTGTTTGAATGTGTTATTTTCTTACAATTTTGTAAGAGAGAGAGACTTGGGAAAAAGAAGGGCAATCAGGTTGGAAGTCTGAATCATCATACTTTACTGTAGGAGTTAGGATATGTTTATAATATAGACTCATTTGGATGCAGATTTGTATGAACCTGCCAACATGTGGGAAACTAAGTTGCTCTTGAGACAAATCTTACTTTTGAGTTTGGAGCTGAAATATCTGACTGATCTCTTATCAATTTCTTAAATTGCCTTCTGTATACAACTTGTCTTTAAAGGTGGCCTGGGTAACAGTATTTTACTTGGAAAATGAATAGCAGTCAAATTTTCTTTATTGATGTGTTACACTCATTGAGAGCAAAGTGGTCATCTGTAATCTTTTGCTTGGTCTTAGTTTGCTTAGAATTAAACAAACAAAAAAAAAAGTGCCATTCTCGATCTTAATTATCAACAGAAATATTGCATTATTTTCATTGCATCTGCTGCCAAGGAATTAAAACTGTATATAATTTTTACTAAAGGTGTGGAGAGAACTATTGGTATTTATTTTTATTGCAGTCTAGAAGTCTGGAAGACTGTTATATTACTTTGTGCCAGAAAGAAAGGCTTATTATACTCTGAGAAAAATGCTGTGAAAATAGATGATTACATGATAGATGGAAATAGATGATAACATGGATTAAAAAAAAGTAAAGAATTCCTACACTATCCTTAAACTCTACTTGTTCAGAAATGCAATCAGATAGACTGATAGACTGATCAGACTTCTCACAGGATAACTACATCTCTGTCTAGGCAAACATTGTGCAGTCTAAGACAAAATGAGTAGGCTACACAGAGTACAGTGCATGTAACTGTAATACCTTAGATAAGAATTTTCATTCTGGTGTGGTTTAGGGGTTCAAGAAAAGGTCTTAATATCCAGATAAGTGTATTTATATCACTGACACTGCCATACAAACCTATTACAGAGACCTGGACAATGAACACTGGGTAATAACTGTCTGTGCCTTTTGAGAATATCTGCATTCACTGTTTGTGGACAATTCAATGCCTGCAAAATAGAAATTGTAATACCTATCTTTTTTTGTCAAGCAGTGTTACATCACTGAGTCAAAGTTTAGATAGTAATGCTTCTTTCTTTCCTTTTTTTTTTTTTTTTTTAAATTCCTTAGCTGAAAATAGTGCCCTTTTTTGCAACTTCTTATTTTTTTCTGCAAACAACTTGTGGCTGCCAGCTCCTATCTCCTCAAAGGCTGATAGAAAAGAAACAACAAAAGAGCTTTTGTACATTTTTTTCTCCCATTACTGCACAGGATTTGATTCAAAATCTGACTGAACTTTATGACAGTTACCGAGGGAAAATATTTTGATTATCAGGAGCTCATGGTAAGTTTGAAAATATGTTTTCACCTGTATGTTGAAGTGTCTGTTAACTGGTTCAAGAAGATAAAATCTCTTGATCCAGGTGGTAGGAAAGAGAGAGACTTTACTATATAAAAATTAGTCCAGATGACTGGAGGGAATAAGAGAATTTATTGCATTTTGTCTTCTTTTGTGGTAAATTCGTAATACTGAGTAGCTAAAAGCCAGTTTTCTAAAATATCCAGTAACAGGCACAACTTTCTTTCTTTTCTCTGCTGTGATGTAAAGTGATGTGAAAGTTACGAATTCACAGTTGGTGGCCATCTAACATTTTGATGTACGTTGGCAGTGTCCTAAAGATCATTTGCATTATTCCAGTGAGCTGTGTTGCCTTCTTACCCCCTGTAGAGACTCTCTAATAATGTTGAAATGTATTGTTGCAAACATTGGCAGATGCCCTGTAGTGCATAAAAATCATAGACACTTTTTTGTAAATGCTGCAAAATAAATATGGCAATTATGATGGTTATATTTTTACTTATACACTCAGACATGAAGTACAGTGGGACAGCAGGACATCAGTAGGGCACTTGCGACTGAGACAGATAGGTAGGGACAGAACTGGCTTGAAGGAAGAACCAAAAGACTTGCTTGTCCAATATGTACAACACACTCAGTAATCGAGAACTCACTTATCTAGTTATTTACTTTCTAACCCACTGAGTCATTTATTTTCTTTTAAATCTGTAATTTGTGGAGAAATCTTCTACAGTTCTTAGAAGACCTCCTTTCAGTAATTCTGACACCTGTAGCGAACTTAGTGGATAGTAGGCTGTAATGATCTCTTTATTTGTTTGTTTCAATCTAGTAGAATCTAATAGGATTTTCCCCACCCATCATTAACACTCATTGAAATGCATAAGTAGAGGGCATTTGTAATTCTTTTCTGAATGTTTGTTGTTGTTATTCTGCTCTGTTTTGTATATGGCATGAGTGAGTGAGCTTTTTAGTCTTTCAATATTACATTATTTGTAGAAAGATATATTTTTTACTTTAGGTTTCCTCCCTTCTTTGCAATGTACAACTAGAAAAATGCCTTCCATAAAAGTATAGTATCAGATCTATCCAGAACTGGGAAATTTAGCATTGTGGTATTGTATGAAGAGTTTCTGAGAGTGGGAAGAGGTCATTCTCTGCTTTTTAACATTGCATTCCCCTGGCAGAATGGTGAGTGGTGTTTTTTTGGTTTTTTTTCCCCTTCAGTTGCAGTACAATTCACAGAAGTGTAATGCTTTACCCTTTGATTGGAAGAGATTTAAGGCATCATCAGCCAAAATAGTTTTTTAAGTAGGGTACTCCAGAGAAAATTAAAGGACTTTACATTACAAGTAGTAAATTTGTAAGCTCTTTAACAGGACATTTTTGCAACTGTATATTTTTCTACTTTGGTTTTGAAAGGATTTTTTTTTTTTTTTTTTTTTAAATCCATATCAGTATCAGAAATGATACAGTAACTTGCCCGGTATTTTTTGCTTTGCTTTTGTTTTTATTCTTAGACTGTTAGAAGCATATGGTAAAAATATACGATACAGTTTCTCTTGCAGACCCTACAGAGAGACACTTACGGAGTCTGTTTGTGATTGCTAAATAGCACAAAAACCATATGGCAGACAGATACATGGTATGGACAACGTGGGATAAATTCTTCCACCAATTATACTATTGTAAATCTGTAGCAACTCATGTTCCCCTTTGATTTCCTTAAAATTCTTTCTGCAGACAGGTATATGTCATTGATTGGATTTTGTTTATAATAGGCTTACATAAAATCAAAAAGGGTGCTCATACAAATCTCACCATATATTATTTAATCTGGTTCCACTGCAGGGAGTTAGAGGGGCCAGAACTGCTGTGACTGCAGTTACTGGGACAGCTTGCAATTGACTTCAGTGAGTTCACGATCAGAGATTTTACCCTTCAGAAAGTCAATGCTTTTATATCGTACTCCTATCTGTTCTACGGAGGGTCACTGTCAAGCAAACAGCATTTTAATATACAGTATGCTTCCTTCAACTAAAAAAAAACCAAACCCCAAAACTCGAGATTTATGTGATTTGCTTTTCTTTAAATCGTTACATAGCAATTAAAGCAAAGCAATGACTGGGGAGTAAGTAGAAAGTGTATTTCATATCCTTTCAGTGAACTAATAAAAAATTTATGCCATTTTATAATACAGTATAAGCTGATGCAGGGCTACAAGGGATTGGAAGTAGGATGTTATTCTTAGTACAGAGCATCTGTGTTTATAAAGCAAATTTTGTCATTATATCAGCAAGTATAGTTTACACTGGTTTATGTAGCTCAGAAGTATTATATGCTAGTCTTTCAGTATTAAAAAAGCATCACAGCAGACTGCTGAATTTTAAGGTGATATTAGGATATGATAATTTACAAGTTAATAACTGCTTTTGAAATAAAACTAGAATCTTCTAGAAAGATATTTTTATATATATATGATAGATAAGAAAGTAAGAAAGAAAGGTATTTCCACCTTATGAAAGTTAATGGGATTTCAGATCTCTTTAGCACAGGCAACTGCAAATGGCTTTAACAATATTTTAAAAACTTAATTATTTCTTCATGGTTGCCAATTTTTTTTTTCTTTGATACGTGTTCTTCCACTATTCTTTATTACCAAGGTACTGTTCCTATAAATTATTTTTTCTCCTGGGACTAGCCATCCCTGCTTCCACCTCCTGAACCCCTATAAATGCTGCCATTTGTTGTGCATTGAATGAATCTGATACTATTTTTTTTGTATGGTGGTGGTGTTTTGTTTTATATCCGTTATTATTTTTACTTGGATTCCTATATGACATCTTAATTGTACCTAAAAAAGAGTATGGGTGGCATGATCTATAGCATGTTCTAAGATGGTGACACACCAACATTCTCTTAAAATATTCCACCATGACCTTTATATATATATATATAAATTTTTTAGCTCATATTTCAAATAGATTTAACGAGTTTTGAGTATAACATTAGCTGCATTAATTAGAAACAGTACTCTAGGTGTTTAAAATTCTATTACCCTAATTTTCACTATGTTGCTGCAAATTGTAATGGTGCCGGCTGCTACCTACAACTCCAGCAATTGCTACCAAATTGCTCCATCCAAATTGTTCGGTAGGTTGTCTGCATTCTTCACCAACTAGTGGATTACTACTTTTGGAATATATGTAGGCCAAGGAAAGCCAAGAATTTATTATTAGTCTAGTTAAAGTCTTAACACTCTAATGAAAGAATTATCATTACTCCAATCATAGTAATATTGACACATATTGTTCAGATTATCTAATTATTACAGCTTATTTGCATTAATTGTGCAATCACAAATAATATAAACAAACTTTGTAATAACTTGGGTGTCATGATCATTTCTCCACTGCTCCTTAGGTACTAAGGTCAATGATTTCTGTCTTGGGGTACAAATAGTACAGTCAACTGTCAACACGACATGTCGTTGACTGGAAGAAGTATGGTACTAACTTAACCCCCCCTTACTCTTCGATCCACTATGGGTAATTTTTACATGTTTGGTCTTGCAATCCACTAACTTGCTCTTTCTTTACTAGTTTGCAAATCTGTATTATATCTTGCACTTGCAATATGTGGATGATTGAATATATATGACATGTTTTTCTTAAGCTGGATACTTGTTTTTGTGTACTTTGTTGTCTCTAAAACTGCTTTTATCCAGCTCCCAAGGTTGCATTTGTTTAATGCCTGCTAACTGACCATTTGTGAGTTGCTTACAGCCTGGGTCTTTCTGTATTGTCATATACCTGTACTTTCAAAGACTCTGGTATCTGTCCATGCCTGTACTCTTCTGCACTGCATTTTTGTTTTACAGTGATAGATAGTTCATCCAATGCAGAATTCTGCTTGTTATTACTATCTATTGGTTAGAGATATATAAATAATAATTAGAGTTGCATAATACAGCTGTACAAAGCTCAGCAAAAGTTAAATCAAAGTATTTAATAGTCATCCTGTGGTTAGACAATTGCTGTTACTGCTAAACAAGCTAAAACAGTGGTCAAGGCAGTCCAGAACAAGTTTAGACAAAGCCTTACAAATCCTGAAGCTTGTGTTTTTAGTTTAACAGAAAGCCTGTGGACTTCTTACGGCAACAATGGCAACAGCATATTTATTGTGTTATATGGCGACAGGTATCTGATGAACACACAAACCAAAGATGAACACAAACCCAAATGTATGACACTGGGTACTCAAACTCAGCATAAGCCCTTTAAAATAGGTGGATATTCTTACCCATCATTCACATTATTGTTGTAGTCCTGCCTTCTATCCGTGGACGTGCTTCAGAGAGAGAAGTATTATTGTTGTATCAATACAGATAGTAAAAACTGACATGTAAATTGCCTTCCTATCATACAAGTAACAGGTCAGTGTCAGAAGTAGAAACCCAAGATAACCATGGCATCTCTCAGTTTCCAAATATATTTGAAGTATATAAAAAAATTAATTCTCTTTATCCCTCTTGTTTTTTCCTGCCTAATAACACTAAATGGAATTTAGGAGTTTGTCATTTTTGTGATTAGAGCATTTCCACACTCACTGCTAAAGTAATGGTGTACTACTGCCATTGTCTGAGGCTGTACTTACACATCTGCTGATTTATTACTCTGTAACATTATTTCATGATAAACAGATTAGAAAATCATACAGCCAAACATAAGCATTTCAGCAATGGGAATATTTTCCCCATTATGAAGCTTTCAAAACTCAGTTATATTTCTGGAAGAAGGGGAATAGAGTCAGAATACTTCTCTTTCCTTCTCCCATCAACTTTGGTCAATGAGTATCTTGCTGTTTTTTGGTTTTGTTTGTTTGGTTGGTTTTTTTTGGCTTTTTTGATTTGGTTGCACTTTATTTTTCATGAATATAAGCAACTTACAGCATTTCCAAAGAGCAGAACAAGCTTTCCCATATAGTTCTGCCAAAGCACTGACCTGCAAAACCCTTGGCATTTCTTTCCTTGGCATTTCATTCCTTGGCCTCTCCTGAGTAGAAGCTGCCAATCATTCAGAACAGTGCCAAATTGCATAGTGCTTTTGTGATGTGAGAAAGGATCTGCTAAATGCTGGTGGGAGACTACCCAGCTGATTTATTTCATTTCAGTTGCAAACAAAGTAAATGAAGTAATTAGGCATAAATCTAGGTTTTTTGAGAATAGAAAGCTAATTCAGTCATATTTTGTTTGAAGCTAGTAAATTAACTGTTCTTTTTAACTGGTTTGATAAAAATATAAATGGATTTATGGTTTGGTTTGTGGTTTTTTTTTCCTCTATTATGCTTAACAGAAACTAAAGGAGCAAGGAAAAGAGTGAGAGATCCTTCCTGGCATTTGCCAAGAAAGACAAAAAAGAATGAATGGGTAAGTCTTGACAACTAGGCTCAGAAAAAAGTGGTGAGGACTTTCTGAGAAGTTAAAAGATCTTGAGAATGGAAATACAGGGGAAGATGAGAGACTTGAGGTAGACCATGACATTGGCAAATCTCTTAGTCTGGTTTGTGGATGAAAAGGAAACCGTGAGCTGAGTTAGAAGAATACAAGCTGATTTCCTTAGAGGAGAAGAAATAGCAAATTAAAGATGGAAAAATTCCAATAAATCAGGATTGAGCCTGTCTGTCATGTCCATGAGAACACAAGTGGAGAAAAAATGAGGGATGGAATATATACTCTCTCTATATATATATACTCTAATGTTACTTCAGAACAGGTTGGCTAAAGGGATAATAGCCAAAATAATATAGCCAACAATATATAAGCATGCATTGAAGTGTCTTAAAGGCTGTGAATTCTTCCTGTGAAAAAGGTCCATAAATCTAAATCATCTTGAAAGACTTGCCTGAGAGCCTGTCACCTTTGAAAATTCTGGAATTTGGGTTTTGTGCTTTTATTCAACTCAGAATAAAAGATCTTGTTCTCCCAGCTGTTGGTGATGAGTGCAGGGGTCAGGCAACAGAGTAGGTGAAGGTATCATGACTCTGCCAGCTGAATATGCTGAGATAATCTTCTGAACTCTAACTTCAAAACCTGGCTGGGGCCTTGGTTGTTGTTCCCTCTTAAGTTGGGTAACATGCTGCAGGGGACATCCAAACTTTAATTTCTCTAAGCCCTGTTTTTTTTCAACTGGCTTTCAGTTTCCCATCAGAGTGTTCAGTCATTGCTCTTCAGTTGTTCAGCTGAAAAAATATAACTCCTTGTCATGTTCAAGGTGATGGCAGTGGAGAGTAGGAGAGTGGATAGTGGGACTTCACAAACCCTTAGTATTGATGTTGAGAATCTGGTGTTATTGGTCCCAGTATTCCTTTTTTGGGAAAACATAACATGAGATGAAGAAAACCCTTGTGTAATACTGCTTCACAGACCATTTCTCAGTGAACTGCAATATCAAGTTCACATGATACTTAGTGGGATGAAGAAGAAAGTAATTGGGATAAATATGCAGTATTTATCTGTCGAAGTCCTGGATTATATAAACATGTTTTGAAGGACAGAAAATGTGGGCCCAGTACGTGCTTTATGGTTACATATACATCGCTTACGGAAAACAGGACAATATTTGTAACTCTGTCAGGGTAGTGCTCAGGGGTGTACAAGTAGCAGAGGGCTGTCAGTTTCTTTCTTCTTACTGCTTTATGGACAGAGAGATTCATGTCTTCTGCAGCACAGAACTAGACTCCTACTCTTTTCAAGGGAAGTTTTTTCCCTATACTGTAATCCCACACTGCAGGTTGAACAGCCTGGTCAAATGGAAGTTACCACTGCCTGTGGCAGGTGGGGTGGAACTAGATGGTCTTTAAGGCCTCTTCCAACCCAAACCATTCTATGACTCTATGATTCTAAAAATGTGGGTAACTCATAAAGTGATTATTAATTCAAAATATAGTATAGGGGATATAATGTAATCAAGGGAATGTATTCCTTGTTCTTAAATGCAAAAGAGACCTAAATTGCTTTATGGTGTGGTTCTCTAAAGGTAAAGAAATGTGGAGTTTGGCACATAGTGTATTTCTGAGGTTTATTGTTAGTAAGTATGTATATATCTAGTCAGTAAGATATAGGCTCACTCATAATTTAAATATCAAATTAACATTGCCCTTGGCTAGATCTCACTCTAAAACCTTTTTTTTTTTTTTTTTTTTTTTTAAACCTCTTTTTCATTGAAATGGCATTTCAGCTTTATCCTTGGCTGGTATTTTGAATGAAAATTTGCTTTATTTGGGGGCTTATTTTTTGTTTCTTACTTTTCCCATTTTGGAGCTTTTCTTTTTGACCATGAAATATACCTTCTAAAGAGAGAACAGAATATGTGTTAAAATATTTATATGACTCTCTCATACAACTTATAATTTTGATGTGTGCTAAAATCATATAAAAATGTTTTTTTCCTCCACCTAGCTTTTCAGTGTTTTAATAATCATATGCTGTGATGCATGTTGTGCTATATTTCATATCGTCTATATTGTCAGCATTGAATTTAGGGAGACTGACTGTCCTCTCTGTTCTCTATTCTTCTTTGGCATCCAGACCAAAATAATTCAATATCTCACTAAAGTTTTAATTCCAGAATTATTCAGTCTCAAAAGCTCCTGTTAAGCCTCAATCACATTTTAAGTTATACTTCTTTTGGAGGAGTAATGTGTCAGACTGGTACACAAGCTACCTGCAAGTGTATCCCTTCACAAATGTGAAGGGTTGTGAAGATCTTTATGCCTAGTATGGTGAACAAAGCCCGTGTGGTCATCTTGTAAGAGTTAATCTTCTATTCTACTATGAAAAACATACTTACATGATTAGGCCAATCCAATTTTGTTTAGAACTCTTTCCAAAATCTTACCGATTTTGAGAACATCAGATTCCCCTATTTGGGAAAGCCAAATTTTCAGATTCAGAGAGGCAAAGATTCAGAAGTAGGCAAAGGCTTGAGAAGTGGTCGGCAAGTGTGTGGATGCAGTGAGCCTCCACATGGTTTACCAGGCTAAACCCTCACTGAAAATTCAAATTCCCTTGGAAGTGATGCTCAAATAATCCCTCAGCTACAAATTTAGAAGAGTGCAAAGAGCTGTGTAACATTTCCAGCAAAGTATGTAATGTGAAGGAATTTATGCTATTGAAATTGTGCAACGAGTGTAAAATATTTTAACAGAAGCCTTCCAAAAGAAAAAAAAAAAAGAGCTGGAGTGACTTTGCACATATGAGTCAAGGTTTACAGTATCAATGTAGTCATGAAAGAAATGTTTCATAGATTTGCCTTAAGTGCTTTTGAAAATGTTACTTTGGAAGCAAGATTTAAGTGACATTAGTATTAGATCTCTGTTCTTACCTCACGTTTTTTGTCAGTATAAATTTTTGTATAATTCTGTGGAGTTATGCTAGTATGAAATTGGTATAAGTGGAAAGAAAGCAGGTTTTAGTCCCAAATTTAAATGTAAAGTTGCCATGCAATGGTCAGCATCTGACTCTACATTGCCAATCTGAATGATGTGTTACATATTGTGCAAAGAGAAAAGAGAAAGGAAATATAATGATAAATGTAATAGTTGCCACCTATCTTATTATTGTCAACAGATGGAGGAAAATGGTGACTACTTATTGGCCACTGACACTGATATTTAACAAGGCAATAAAAAAAATCTCTGTGTGCAGAATCCTTGTCTTTCTCTACTCTTAAAATACTTCTTTTTTTTTTCAATATGGGAGTACAGATGCATTTTTGCTTCCCTATTAGTAGCATAAAATATGTTTTTTATTATTATTAAACGGCATACGTGCAGTTTGAACAACAGCATGCAAATAAACAGGAAGGATTGAAAGAGGATATAGCAGCAACTAGGTTTGACTTTTTCTAACAAACTACCCATAAATCACAGGATATTTTCATTGTACAAATGGGAAAATAGGCATTTAAAATAGATTTTCTATGAAGAAATTCAAGAATTATCATGATGAAGTGAAGAGAAACTAGTATACCATTTGATTCCCCCCCCTTCTTTGCTTGAGCTGATGTGTGGACTGAAATCCAGTATTCAACGTTAAAGCAGCAATCTGCAGCAGAGTGGATGAATTTGTGATAAATTGTCCCTTGAGGTTTATAAAACATACTCTCTATAAAACCAGCCACAGTATGTTTCTCCACATTAGTCAGTTTCTGACATTCAGGCTGCTGAAGCTTCTAGGCCAGTACTGGTATCTGCCATCCCAAAGCTGTAAACAACTCTTTGTTTATAGCAGCAGCGCTCATACATCCATTTCAAGGTTCTACAGCGATAAAAGGCTGACTGCCTACATAAACTGGAGTGGGCTGCAATGTTGTTATTTTGTTTATTGCTCTTTTACTGCAGTGGTCAAATAGTTCCTCTGAGACTAGACACTGGTACTCTGCCATCTGTACAGTCGGTGTTAGACAACTTGTGTCAACTAAACAAACCACTATGACAAACAGTTATAATGAGCATACTAATTAAATAAAATGTTGCTGTATTAAATTGTGGGGGAAATGTGGAAGACTAATAGCAAATTAAGAAGAACTTGTCACTTACCTTTTAATGGGTAATGACAGTAGCCCCTAGAGAGGTTTTGATTATATTAATGCTTCTTCATTTCTTTAATCTGCACTATTGTTATAATTCATGTTATTTTATTACAGGGAGAAAATAAAGGTTTGCTACTTAAGAGGGATAGAAGATTTTTTCTATGTCTCCCTGACGTTAAGAGTTGCCAGTTTAGAACAGACCTATAAAATTTTGAAGTTCGTGTACGATTCATTCGCACAAAACTCACTATTGTAGTCACAGTGTTCGTCCTCTTGTCATAAGGCTCAGAATTTTCTGTGATTACTGAGAAAATACACACTGACTCTTTTTCTGTTTCTTGAAGTTGACCTTTCCTTTGAAAAATCATGTTAATTAATGGAAAGCCAAATAAGTGAGGCATGATGTCTATAATATAAAACAAACAAAAGTGATGTAGGTGTACCCCAAATCTAAAGCTGTTCTGATTTCTCGTCCATAAACTCTGATATTTTAATCAGCTCAATATACCTTATGTTCCTGCTGTATTGTATCAAATCTTGAAGGAGTTTCCCCAAATGATTGTTCCTTATTTTGCTGATCATGTTTCAAGTCACTTAGCACTTTCACAAAAAAAATGTATGCTTAATTTATTTAAAAAATACCAGGTTCTCACACCACTGGGGAAGCAGCAAATCACATGGGAATGTAATGGACACCTGGAAATATGCATTTTTTATTGATCAGTTCAGATTCTTTCTTTAGCTTCAGTAGGAAGTCTAGCTACAAACTATTGTCACTGTTAAAGGAAAATGGGGAGAAAATGGAGAATGGGATTGTCTTTTCCTGTTACTTGCGTAGCTACATTATAAAAATTGGAAACCTGACAGACTATTTCTCAAAAAAAGCCTAGGTTTATTGTAGGTAAAGTAATTATGGGGATATCTCATGGCTTAATCCTGACTGTTTTTGATAAGATGGTGTTAAACTCAAAGCTCCCTGGCCAGCATTTTCTGGTGATAAGGCAAAAGGCTGGCTGCTTTGAATGCAACCTTAATGAAGAGCTGTTACAAAACCTGAACTTTTGTTGAGAACATTAAAGGTCTTGCTTAATAAAAATCTTTAGGGACCATACCCAAGAATTTTAAACTGCCATGAAAACATTGTAGATTGAAGTGTGTTCCTCTTTTCCAAGCACAGAATTTTGATATGGGGTTTTTGGTTTGTTTGTTTTGGTTTTTTTTTAAGTGTAGATAAAAGTAATGATATACTTTTTGGTGGTTATTATGAAGCGGATTATCTTTTTTGGTTTAATTAAATTGGAAAAGATGTCTAGAAAGTAATACACATTTCTTAATAAATAAATAATATTTACTATCTACTACAAAGAAATGATACTTACAATTTATTTAACAGTGAAAATATTTAAACAAAGGATTTGTCTCTTCCCAGGTATAAAGAATGTAGGAATAAGGGAATTGCTGGCTTCAGGAAATTGAGATGAACAGTTCTATTTCTCTCTCTCTAGGGAGACCGAGGTAAAATAAAATTAAATAAAAAGCAGTGATAAAATCCTCCAAGAACACACTAGTATGTAAAAAAAAGAGAGGTCATAATACTCAGAGTGGATGCTGTTTATTTAGATTAAATGAAGATGGCATAAATGTACACCTAACAGTTCATTTTGCAGTGAAGTTAGGAAGATGTTGGCAACAGCAAGGCAAGGAAAACAATAGTCATGTAACCAAGGCACAGGATGGGAAATCAGGAGACCTTACTTCAGCTGCAAATTTCACAAAAATTTCTGTGTAATGTGTTGTAAGGTACTTAAACTCAGATACGCAAACACTCTGGCTCTCACTAAAATCAAGTACCCCTTAAGTCTGTGGTGTGAGATTGTCTGTTTGCATTGTAAGATTGTGGCGATGGTGGGGAAAGATTCAATCTCATGACATACATATATGATATCCAGTAAAATGAGACATTATTCTTACTGCTTGTGTAATGCAAATACATATTAAAATCTTGTTTGAGCTTCAGACCAAAATAAAAAAATTTCAGGACTGTTTTCTGTTGTCCAGCTCTATCACTAACTTTCTCAAGTTAATACATTTTACAACTGCTTTTTCATCTACTTCCTGGTTAATAATAAAAATTTATGAAAGATACTTCCACTATATCCATGTACACATACTTACCTGAAAGAAAGGTTATTATAATAGTACCTTAGGGGGAAAATGGGTCCTGACTTATGTTGTGTTGCTGTCTTCTCATAGACAGTGTGCAGTAATGGAAAAAAAAAACATATATACTTATTTTCATAATCATCTGAGCCCTAAATTATTGTACATGGAATAACTAAAGCACCTGCCCTCCTGCGTGGAAAAACAGTGAGTTTTTGTCCATTTTAAATGCTAACATTTTACCATCCTTTTCTCTTGGCAGTACGTAGTGTGTACTTGAAAGCGTGACGGAAAGGTCTTGCTGGAGCCCTTCTGATGACCTTCTGAAGTCAAAGTTTTACCTCTTTTCAACAATACAGCTGTCCCTGAATCAATGCTTAAAAAAAAAAAAAAAAGCTTTATTATGTAGTGTCATCAGATGTTCTCTGCAAACAAATTATAGTACATACACAAGTGTTTGTGTGTATGGGGGGTGCTTATGCATGCATGCAAATCTGTCTACCTGACAAAAAAAAATGTCTTTTGTAGCATTAAATGTTTCTTTTAGTTATTCTACCTTTCCTGGATTTAAAGATACTGTAGCTGACACTTGTATCAAAGGGTTAAGGTCTTCTTTGTTGTCAGGAGGATGGATGACTTCATTATGACTGCAGTGCATGACTGAGGAAAAGAAGGGTTGAAGTGGGAACAGTCACAGAGCTGCTGAGCTAAGAGGCTAAGTGCTGCTTGGGACAGCTGATTTGTCATTGATACCTAATAAATCACAGCAAGCAGGAAACATGCATGCTTTCTGGAGAACCCTAGCAGAAGAGGCAGGTGTTAACAAAGTAAACCGAGTCGTTAATGTGCGGTGGTAAACTGTAGCAATTACAGCATGATCCATGAGAGGTGATACAGTTGTTTGACTGTAATGCCTTATTCAATGAGGGATACAAGTTTATATATTATATATAATACTAACAGTACTAATTCTATCTATATTAAATCAAGTAACACAAACAATTTTTTTTCTCTCTCTTTACCTTACAGTGAGATTTTGATAAACTACATTAGATTTCATTAGTTGTTCATGATCCATAGAGTGGGTGTTTCTCACTAGGAGGGGATATTTACAAAAAAAAAAAAAAAAAAAAAAAAAGAAGATCCGAGACTTATTCATGATGTGATGTAATTTATGGACACAACTTAAAGCATAAGAAATATTTTAAAAGTGTAGATTCAATTTCTGTCTGCATAAACTACTACACTATCAATGTATGTCATTTCAGTAAGTTGCTTTTTTATTATGTATTTTTCCTTTACAACCATTAACTCTTACTTTATTTAACTGGGCTATCTTGGCCTACATCATACAGCTTTTTAAATTGTCCCCAAAGCCTCTTCTGTACCTCTTCTGTTCTCTGCAATCTTTTCATCCTCATGCAAAGCAGATGTAAAACATTACCATTTTGATTTGGCAGAGAATCATTCTTAGTCTATTCAGCAGGTGTAAAAGTGCACAGTACAATGGAAAATTAGATTATTTTATCACCTGTGGTCCTCTTTAACTTGAACTCAGTTGACATTGCTTGATGTTTTTTCGGAATACTGACAGAACTCCCAGCTGCTTTTCTGTAGCTGGTATTCTCTGTCATGCTATGGAGAGCATTAATACTGGTCTAAAATGTAGACTGTTTCTTTATGAATTCTAAATAAAAATTTTCGTGTTTTCATTACTGTGGTTAAAAATGCAAACAATGAAGGCTCTGTAGTCAAATTAAATCATCCACTTTGCAAATACTTGATAACAAATAAATTAATTTGATTCCTTCATTCATTTATGCATGTACTTGATCCTGACCTATAATAAAAGGTCAGAAACTTAATATATAATATTTTATTCTGCAGTTATTATATTTCAGTTAACTATACGCTTCATAGCATGGTTTACATCAAAAATATTAGACAACCACAGATGATATAGGGACAATCTTGATCTCTTGGATAGGTAAATATCCATCATAGCACCTATTTTTAAACTGATTGAACAGTAAACCAGTGTTTCTATGGTTACACTGATCTTTTTGACTCAAGAATTATAATCTATTATATGGCTGAAAATAATAATAATAATCATCATCATCCACCTGCTTTGAAGACTTTACCCTTTTCACAATTAAAAACATAAAAATTTAATCTCTTCTGTCATGTATTTGTCTGTGTAGGTACCACAACTCACTCTCTTTTCTTTTAGTAGGGAGGAAAGTTGTCCACAAGATGTTTCACTAGCACTGAGGTGGTACCAAAGGTCCATGCGATGGCTTGTGTGGAACCAGAGTTCTCCTGGTTTTTCATTTGGCAGTTTTCAATGTGTTTTCTTATAATAGCTTGTACACTAAGGAACATAAGAACTGTGCTCTTAATACTGAAAGATATATACATAGAAAATACATATAATAGAATCACAGAATCATTTAGGTTGACAGTGACCTCTGGAAGTCATCTAGATCAAAACAGCTCAGGCTGGGTTGCTCCTGACTTTCTCTGGTAAAGTTTTGAGTATCTCCAAGTATGGAGTTCTTACAACCTCTTTGGTGAGCCTGTCCCAGTGCTTCACCACTATCACTGTGAAAAAATACATAACTTTCATCAGAATTGTTTTATTTCAACTTGGAATTGTTGCCTGTCATCCTGTAACTGTGATTCTCTGAGAAGTCTGCCTCCATATTTTCTTTTCTTTTGGGTATCTGTAGATGCCAGTAAGATCCCCCAAATCCATCCCTTCCCAGGCTGAGCAGACCCAGCACCCACAGCCTCTTCTTGGACAGAGTGCTCCAGCTCCCAATCACCTCCATGGCCTCAGTGGGGCTTGCACCAGTACATCAGTGTCTGCCCCATACAGGAGAGCCCCAGTTTGGGCACAGCACCGAATTGTGTCTCATGGGTCCCAGGCAGTGGGGTAGGATTCCTCTCTGGACCTTCTGGTTGCACTCTGCTCATGTAGCCCTGGACATGGGAGGTTTCATTGCTTCCAAGGGAATGCTGTGGCCTCATGGCCAACCTAGTGTCCTCTCGTGTCTGCACAGCTGTTACTAACCAGTCACTGTCCGGGCTGCATTGTTGCTTGGGACTGCATGTTGCATTTTGGACCTTCAAACAAAAACTTCGCTGTTCAGTTGGAGTGGAAGGAAGTTTGATTTTTTTTTTTTTTTATTTTGGTTTTATGTGCTGCAGGTGTGTGGAAGAAAACACCATCCAGTTTGGGGCTGCTTATCAGTAAGATTTATCAATGAATGAATGGTTGAACTACTACAGAGGGAAAATAGAATATACATGAAGTAGTAACTTCAACACTTTCAAAGGTGGAAGAAAAAAACCAGTATAGACAATTCAAAAGGTTTAGCAACTAAGATAATATACATTGGAATTTCATATCAATTAATTGCCCATTGCTAACAGAAGGGCAGGATGTATGTTCCACTTTAAAGCACAATCTGGAGTGTCATGCTTATATCAGGTGTCTGAAAGGACATTGTTTCACAGTTTCTGTTTCTTCTGTCCCCCAGAGAAAACAAACAAACAACCCCCCTACTGGTGTCTAATCCAGAATAATCTCCTACAGAGTTATTTTTTTGTTTTAACAGAACTAGTTAGAGAAGCATCCCATGACTGCAGGTATTGCTTTTTCTATACACAATGAGTGAGGCATAGTACACAAAGAGAGAACAAGGAATAAAAAGCCAGCCATGGTATCAGACTCTAAGCAGCAACAGGATTCCAAATGCATTTGATAAAGATGCGAAATTCTGATCAGGCTTACATAGATTTATGTTTCTAGTGAGTTTTGTACTGAACTATTTAATTAAAATACTGCATTTTGAGCATGGAAGTCTTAAACCTTTTGTGCATACCCCAGAAAAGCATGTCCTAGTGTAAAATGGTAACTTTAAGAATGAAGAGATCCTGCATCAGGAAAAATGTGACTTTTCAACTCTTGTCAGGCATTCATATAAGAAATTATTAGTTGACTATTGTTATTCTGCAAAATGCTGGGAAAACCACCTGCTTAATTACAGGAGAAATGTTCTGCTTTATCTTCAGAGTACTAGAAAAAATCTGCCAATCCTGTGTGGTTTAATAGAACATATGTGTCTTTTCACAATCAATTAACAGAGGGACACGCTCTGGTTTTCTAATTATACTTTGATTTAGTGTCAGTCCACAGGCTAGAGGAACATGTAAGGAAGTGGTCATTTAAGTCGATTTCACCATGTGACACATGGTCACTAGGCTATTGGCCTTACTTTTTCGGAGAACTTGAAAGCAAAACCAGATTTTTAAAAGTGATTCATTTCTTCTCTCTTGTAAATAGTTGATTCAGGTATAAGCATTACTTATATTTCAGTCATTTCATTCCTTGCCAAACACTCACGGATGTGATCACAACTATGTAAGATACACTTTTTAGTTATTTTTTACTATGTTTTACCACTTGAAATGGTTACATTGCTGTAGGAACTGAGTGGCCCAATAGCATATATCTGAATTGGCAGAATGTCTGAATAACAGTGTGCTGGCTAAGCTAATTTTCATCTTCCCAGTTTCCACATTTTTCCCCCAGAAATTTTTTTCTGTGTTGACATTTAGTTTTACAGAGTAAAATAACTTCATCTTTGGTCATTGCCTAAGTACTAAATCCTGTGAAAGTTGAAAACACAATTTGAATCCACTGGATCCAAACATTATTAAGTGCTGCTCTCAGAAGGTACATTTCATGCCTGTTTTCTTTTTTTCCACATGTAAGGCAGCTCTGTGTCAGTTTGGATCCTTGTGCACTCAGGCCATTATCTGGGAAAAAACATATTATGCAGATTTATTGCATGGAATATTCCTGTGTCCTTAAGAAGTCAATCAAACTTACATACCTACACAAGTTCAAAATTATTTTGTATAATTCTAAAAATTCTATAGCTGCATACAGATATATTATCATAGAATCATAGAATCATAGAACGGTTTGGGTTGGAAGGGACCCATCAAGACCATCTAGTCCACCCCCCCTGCCATGGGCAGGGACATCTTTCACCAGATCAGGTTGCCCAATGCCTCATCCAACCTGACGTTACACACTTTCAGGGATGGGGCATCCACAACTTCTCTGGGCAACCTGTTCCAGTGTCTCACCACCATTATCCTAAAGAATTTATTCCTTGCATCCAATCTAAATCTACCCTCTTCCACTTTAAAACTGTTGCCCCTTGTCCTGTCACTACAGGCCCTGGTAAAAAGTCTCCCTCCATCTTTCTTATAAACCCCTTTATGTATTCATATGAATACATAAAAGCTAAAGAAATCCTTCTTTATTATACCACAAAAATCAAATAAAGATACAAAAATATTCTTGGTGGCCTCTACAAACACTAGATAGTAGTAAATACTACTTGTGTAGCCCCTCCAAAAGTATGTGTGATTGCACCCAACCAGGCAACTATTTTTTTTCTGTAACATCAGAAGCTTTACTTTGGAGCAATCATTTTTTCTTGAAGTCTGAGAGTAATTCAGCCCTTATTTACTCAACTCTCAGTTCTTTAAGGTGTGAACTGACAGCTGTGGTGAAGGACACTGAGCTGTGTAGGATGTGTGTTTGTGAGCACCTGTTTGTGTGTTTGTGTATGCATGTGCACTGTAGTGCTTGCGTCATAGCTAGATCCTTAGGGTTTGTTAGCTATTTAAGGTTTTAATCACAGACACATTTACCTGCAAATGAGTGATCACTTTGTCAAAATCGATTTAAAAAAAAAAAAAAAAAAAAGAAAAAGGTGAATGATATCAAACCTAGATGAAAGAAAACATGACATAAATGCTTTTATCCTTCTTTTTTTCCCCTGGATTACAGTGCCCTCCCGTGAAAAAATAATAAGCCTCTTACTTCACCAATCACCTAACTGTGTTTTTTCAGAAGCAAACTTGGAGCTAATCTTTCCAGCTTTTTTTCCTTTTTTTTTTTTTTTTTTAAACTATAAATTGGAGATGAATAACCTGAAGTATATCCTTTTTCACTGGTGGCTGTAACAGCAAGCCATGCTGGTTTCATTAATGATTTCCAGTGGTCTCTGAGCAACATTAGGTTCTGAAAACCAGGGCAAGGCAAAATTTCCACATCTACAGCTTTAGCTTTACATGCATGGATTTCAGCGTGGGAGGATTTTCCAGGTCTGCAGGCGGTATGGCATAGAAATGTGGAAACTGGCGACATCTAAAAGTGGGCAAACAGCTTTGACACATATTTATGAAGATGCTTCCCCAAACACATTTAGCACTTTCAAAATCAGAGCTAGCTGTTTCACTTTTTAACTGTATTGAGTTTTCAAGAGGCTTTTTGACCACACAGCTTTTAATCCCATACAACTGAAACCAAAGCAATAAACACCAGGACAGGAATCGTGCAGAGTTCCTAGAAACAGATTAAATACAAATAAAGGATGTTGCAGCTAAAGATTGAATAACTGAAATATGTAATGTCAGTCAACCCTCACCACCATGCTACCCAAGCAAACTTCTGAATAAGGAACGTTGACTTTTCCTAACCTGAGTCTTCTCTTCTTCCTAATCTCAGTTTTGTAGAATTCTAGGCAGCACAATTGTCTACACAAGTCTGTATAACACCCCAGAAAGAGGAGTACTGTGCTACCCAAGGCTTATTGAAATGTACCAGAAATATAAAGATGACTTCTCCTGTTTGGGTTTTTTTTGTTGTTGTGTTGGTTGGTTGGTTGCTTTTTTTTTTGTCTCCTTAATCTTAAATTTAGTATCAATTCAGTAACATTTCATTAATAGTTTGGCATTTCTGATGTCTGATGAGAGTAAATTAAAATTCTGCTTCATTGTTAGTTTCAGGGAATCCAGGCTAATTTATTTTTTTAAATCCCCCTATGCTTACTTTGAAAGCTACTTAGACATTCTGGATATTTCATCTGGCTTTATGCTGTACTATTTGCTTTGATTGGGAAAAGAGGTAATTATGGAAAACATTTGTTGAAAGAGCTTTAAACAACCATGCAATCATTTTTCACTTCACTCACTGCTTTTATTTCATCATTTACTTCACTCTAAGAAAACATTTTTAATACTGGTATAACTTTTTTTTTTTTCTTCTATTTTAATAGAATAGATCATATATTGGACTGTGTTGCTTAGCTATTTTTTCTGCATCAAAAAAGAAATGAAGCACATATTTCCATGTTTTATGCACTTTATTTTTTCTGTATTTGTAATGGTAAACTTTTGCATACTGGAAAAATCAGAGGTTGCATAATGTTGTCTCAAGCAGTACCAAAGAAGGTGAAATGAAGTTCACAAAGCAGTTATACATTAATTGCAGCAATGCAGTGGAGCTCAGCTGGGTAGCCTAAATTATGAAGTATGTATATAGCAAAGCAACACACTTGCCACGTTTCCAATAACTGAAGTCATGGACATGCTTTCAAATAATCCTTTAATGTGCAGCTATTATTAAAAAAGCCTAGTTTTTAACTAATGGAGCTAGGAAACTAGCTGGCCTGTGTGGCTTGCTGATTTGTAGTGTATTTTTAATCTATGTATGTTGGTTGTAACATAAATCATAGAAATATACAATCATTTAGGTTGGAAAAGACTCTTAAGATCACTGAGTCCAACTGTAAACCTAACACTGCCAAGTCCAAAAAAAGTCTAAAAGTCAAAAAAAAAAGCTACACTGAGTTCCAGTGTTCTTAAACTAGCTGTTACTTTGCCCAGAGACTTCACTAGACAGTGTTAAGTCAAGAAAAATTATGCATGAGCCATCAGACAATATGGATTGTGAGCTTTTGAGGACAAACTCAGAAAGGTATCTGATCAACCTTCTGCTAACTTCGCAGACTTTTATTTTATAGCAGTCAGAGGGAAAAATATCTGTGCAAGTGCTAGGTAATTGTAATTGTCACAGATGGAAGGTGTTGGAGCTTAAAGCTAACAATCACAGCAGTGTCTGGATTTCAGAGCATTTTATATCGGCATCATCTTTCCTTTCTCCATGGGTTTTTATCTTAAGCTCTGACACAGCAACCCCTGCCTTGCTCTGACCTCATGGAGAGAAGGTTCTGGGAGGGTGTCAGTAGCCTTCCCCTGGCATCACATCTCCCCAAGAGCCCTCCCTGCCTCTCTCTCCCTTTGTACATCTGAATTTCAGTTCTCCAAGTGAACACCATGCTGTGACTCTGTGACTGATTTTCTTAGTGGCTCTATTCATGGTGGTGACTATGAGCAGTAAGGTCCTGATCTGCCACAAGATTTTTCTAAGGAGATTGTGTTGGGATATTGCCTTTGACTTTTAATGAGTAAAAATGCATATTAATATCTGTGTACTCAGTCTTTCTTAAAGGTATTGGATTTTAGCTTTAGCAAGTGGTCTCTAATTTTCCTGTTAGAAATGACTTGTCTTCACATTAGTGTTCTTTTCCTTTATGGCATTAATCAGAATACTCCCTGTGAATTACGGTTATCCAGAAATGCAAATCTGGTTTGTAGTTCACCTGTCATTACATTAGGATGGAAATCTGCTATTACAAATGTGAATAAATGTTGACCTCTGGTGTTACAAAAAGAGAAACATATCTTTCCACTTTCCATGTCTAGTCAGAAACTAGGTACATATTTGAGTGGGGCAAATATATATATATATATATTAATGTATACTTGTGTATATATATGCACACACCACACACTCTGTGATTTATTTTCCTGGTGAAACTGCTAGATACAAAATTAATAAACAAAGTCGTTAGAAAAAGATTTATTCTGGGTTTTCTTTTTCTTTTTTTTTTTTTTTAATAATTTGCTGTGCAGCTTCTCCAGAAAAATTAAAAATAACTTGTAGTTATGGGGTTTTTTAGGTGATTAAATAATGCTCAGAGTAAAGTATTCTGTCAGGCAGCTGGGAAATTTTAATCAAAATATATTTTGAAAAGAAATATTGGAAGGTGATTTTACAGTGGTGTTCAGAATGAAAACCAGTGTTGTTCCTTCATATTTCTTATCTCATGTAACTGATTCAGTTTATTTCTGTCTTTTTTATTGAATTATTTGGCTTGGAGCAGAACATAAAAACATCTTCAATATTCTTTTCTTTCTCTTTTTTTCTGTGTGGTTTTTTGAATTAATTACTTTATTTTAATTAAAGGCAACCTGCTTATGGTTGTGAAAGTATTAATTTCCAGTAATATTTGATAGCCATGTATGCACATTTTTCATCATAATATTTCAGATTTTCTCTTATTGCCTTCAACAATTTTAATTTTTAATAATCTGCAATCCCCTTTAATACAGTAATATTCTCCTGATATTTGATTCTTTCCTAAGACATCTAGAGAAAATTTCTAAGATATTGCAGGTAGTATAGACTTAAGATGTGAAGGTTCCTCCTTAGTAGTCAGTGGGGGTTCAGCCCTTAATGGAAATGGTCACTGCAAAGAATGAACCCTAATATCATAATATATACTTTAAAGTACTTGGACAAATGTGTTATGGCTGTTTAGATTTAATCAGTTGAGTCCAGGGCAGAAAGTGGAGTGCTGATTAATTAGCAGTGATTCAGGGAGCATAGGAAGAAATCAATTTTTTTTGAGGAGTCCCATGTGGAGCACTGGGGCAGCAAGTCTGCTGCTGTTCCTGCATTTAGCAGGAGAGAAAGAAAGGGAAAGAGAGAAGGGAAAGAGCCTCAGGCTGTCTTACTCTCCTGAGCAATTCCTGCTCTTCTCTACTTCTTGAGATCCTTCAGAGCACCAAACAACCTTTCCATCAGTATGATCAATTTGATTTACTGGATGGCCCTGGTAGGTGTTTTGGGGGAGAGCTACGTGTGTCCTCCAGAGAGAAGACACTGAAACTGCCCATATGCCAATGGCAGTTGTGCAGGCTAGAAGTAAGAACCATGGCACTGAGGTCAGTATGAAGTTCATTCTTGCAGATCCACACACAGGTGTGCTCTGCTTTACCAGTTTTCTTGAAACAGATCCTACTTCCTGAAATGCTCCTAACCAAAATGGGGAAATCCAAAATAACGAGCAATGTTCAGGTGTCAGAGAAAGGTTATAAATTTCAGTTTCTGAACCTCCTTTTTCATGTGCTATGTTTCCTGAGCAAATAGTAAGGATTTTCCTCCTTCTCCCTTGGGAGGAAACAAAATTTTACCCAGGGTTCAGTATTGGGGCCAGTTCTGTTTAGTATCTTTATCAATGATCTGGATGAGGGGATCGAGTGCAGCCTGAGCAAGTTCACAGATGACACAAGTTGGGAGGGAGGGATGATCTGCTCAAGGGTAGGAAGGCTCTACAGAGAGATCTGGACAGGCTGGATCTATGGGCCAAGGCCGATTGTACGAGGTTCAACAAGGCTAAGTGCCAGATCCTGCACTTGGGTCACAACAACACCATGCAACGCTACAGGCTTGGGGAAGAGTGGCTTGAAAGCTGCCTGGTGGAAAAGGACCTAGGGGTGTTGGTCAACAGCCAGCTGAGTATGAGCCAGCAGTGTGCCCAGGTGGCCAAGAAGGCAGCCAACGGCATCCTGGCCTGCATCAGAAATAGTGTGGCCAGCAGGAGCAGGGAAGTGATCGTCCCCCTGTACTTGGCACTGGTGAGGCTGCTCTTTGAATACTGTGTTCAATTTTGAGTTCCTCACTACGAGAAGGACACTGAGGTGCTGGAGCGTGTCCAGAGAAGGGCAACAAAGCTCATGAGGGGCCTGGAGCACAAGTCTTATGAGGAGCGGCTGAGGGAACTGGGGTTGTTTAGTCTGGAGAAAAGGAGGCTGAGGGGAGACCTTGTCACTCTCTTGAAAGCTTGTCGCTTTCAAGCCTGAAAGGAGGCTGTAGTGAGGTGGATGTCCATCTCTTCTCCCAGGGAACAAGGAGTAGCACAAGAGGAAATGGCCTCAAGTTGCAGCAGGGGAGGTTTAGACTGGATATTAGGAAAAATTTCTTCACTGCAATGGTTATCAAGCATTGGAACAGGCTGCCCAGGGAAGTGGTTGAGTCACCATCCCTGGAGGTATTTAAAAGATGTGGTGCTTAGGAACATGGTTTAGTGGTGGACTTGGCAGTGTTAGGTTTCTGTTTGAACTTGATGATCTTAAGGATGTTTTCCAACCTAAATTATTCTATGGTTCTAAAATTTATTTTTGTTCTGTAAAGGTTTGATTATAGCTGTTTTAAAATAACTATCACTGTAAAAGAGAAGCTTAAACCATTTCTTGATTTGCTTTTAACTCTCTCTGTGGAATCTATTTCTAAACATGTAAGGAGAGTTTATGATCTCCCCTTATATCGAACAGATTATGTAAATGTATTGAAAGCAAGTTGGAAGCATAAATCACAGATGTCGGTTTGATGGAAAGTTTGTAACCAGAAAAGTCTACAGCTCCCAAATCCCAATGTGTTAATTATAAGGCGGCATCTGGTATACAAATTTATGCCGAGCTAAGAAATGTTCAGACTAAAATAGAGTATGCCAAAGTGGGCTTAGTGTCTAAAACCTACAGTCATCATAGGGAAACTTAAAATCATGTGACCGTGAAGTGTCTGTGATCTAAACTGTCTACAGCTAGAAAAGTGATGTAAGCTGAAAGGGAAGGTGGGTAAAGACAGTTGACAACGGCTAAATGAGCTAGTTGTGTGCACCTGGAGCAAGTTTTTTTCCCCTTTATGTAATACACTCACATGTGGGTTACATAGAAAAATTCAGAAATTCATTAACTTGATAGCATATGATTTTTATGACTTTAATCCTAACAAAGTATATGTGTTTTTCACTGGTTTTGTGTTAAAAGGATAAACAGAGGAGCCAGTCATTTCTGTTGGATGCTATGTGGTTACAGAAGACTATGTTACGCTCTAACACATTTTCTGAACAATGTGGTAGTATTTCAAAATGGGGTAATTCAAACAGAGCTGTCTAAGTAATTGCTCTGTCAAACTTTAAGGAGCAATACTATGCATTAAAAAAAACCCAGTTAAATCTTGGGCACTTACACTTTTAAAACTGAAATACCCTCAATAGCCATTCAATGTCCAGTTGTGTTTTAGGTTGCCTGTAGAGTCACTGAAGACTCCCATGATATAATGAACTGCCGTTTTTTATGTTAGAGGAACTGCATTAGTAAATACAGAGAAAGACATCACTGGAATTTCTCTGCCTGCGGATGAAAATTACAATTTTGCTGCTTCAGATTAACTGTATCATCCATATGACAGAAATCAACATAAGAAAATGGCCTGACTTTGAAAGCCTAGCAGATCATTCATACTGTACCTTTTCAGGCAGGGAGAGTTATTGTATAAACTCAAGACTTCATGCTGATTAACAATCAAGGAAAAGTAATAATCCATAATTTTTACTTCAGATGACTCTAAACTGTGTGTGACATCAGATAAAGATAATGCTGGCCCCTACAAGTTCCTTTTTTGAGTGCTCTTAATGAACCTGCCCTGAACTAAAAACTAAATTTCTCACTGGAAATGTGCAGTTTTTTAACCCTGAAATCATATATAGCTGGAAAAACAGTGTTGAATAGAATCAGAAGATCAAATTAACTTGCATTTGCTTAACCAAAAAAGTTCCTTGTGATATTATAGCTTTCTGATCACCAAGGTTGTAATCCAATATTTGAACAGATCTGTGCATAGAAACCACCAGAAAGCTGCATAATCTGGATATATTTAGAGACAATGAGCTAGCAATCTTTCAGAGGAATAGCTGGCAGTCTGTTTGACTCAGCCTTGGAAACTGCAGTAACTCAGTTATAGCAAGGGAGTCCAGTTTCTGTCCTGAGCACTGCCTTAGATTCAAAGCCTCTCTGCTGTCTGCAGTTGTGCACTTCCTCTGTTTGGAAGCATGGCTGGTTTGCAGAGGGTTATGGAAAAACAGTTAGTTCAGTCTGAAACAGGAAATATTCAGCATTCCTTGGGGATTGAGAATAGATATGTAAAGAAGAGAATGGAGAGCAGTTCATGCTATAGCAATAAAACCAAAGCCAAATACTGCAGACGACATCCTCCAGGCACTAGAGGAGGAGGATTATATTGTTGCAGGGATGAAGATTGCCTGCTGTGCTGGTTCGAAGAATACAGGCACTGAACTAATAATGTGCGAGATCTCGTCCAAGTGGCTGTGGCACAAAACACTAAAAAACTTAAATGACGGCTTGGGAAATTTCTTAAGGCTACATAGTGAAGATCATCTGGATGTTTTCTGAAGAGACAGTCTTCTACTCCAGGAGATTACATTACAAAATTTTCAGAATGCTTTTCTGACGTAGATGTGAGTCAAGTTTGCTGAAAGAATATGAACCCAGAATTGTGGCTTGTCATGGAAAACTTGGCCCACATTTATAGACTCAGTTTATACTGAGTTCAGAGTAGACTATATATCTATAATGGTATGTCTCTAGTGAATACCAAAATAGCCGTTATTTAGAAAAGTATAGAAACAGATTGTCTTGAATGTTAATAACATTTTGCACTGATATCAATTACAGCTTTGATTCATAGGTCTCAAAGTAAATTTTAGAAGTATTATTGTTCTCATGGTTTTGTTTTGCTTTTGTTTTTTTTTCTCCCTAGAGACAGCAGTTTATAGATTATTTAATTTTGCTTAGAAATTTTAAGTTAGTGGTAGATTCAAATGTAAAACCAGATAGATATGCTGCCAGTCCCTTTCTTAAATGCTTTATTCTAGTTACAGATGTTGAGCTGTTAGGTATTAATCCAAGAGAAGCAAGTAACCAGAGAGGGCATTTCCAGTCACTGTGTATATGCTTTGTAGAAAATGAACTGTAGGCAAGAACTTTAGCTGAAAATTAAATTTTCGAAATAAAAAATAAATGCAGTTTATTTCCACTTGACAGCTGGTTTGCTTTTCTTTGCCTGTGGTGATCTTATCAGATTTTATGAGAATGTTGTGCTATTCAGCAAACAGTAAGTGTTGCCCCTTGCAGAACAGTACTTGCTACATATGGCACCT
This sequence comes from Aquila chrysaetos chrysaetos, assembly GCF_900496995.4. NCBI lineage: Eukaryota > Metazoa > Chordata > Aves > Accipitriformes > Accipitridae > Aquila > Aquila chrysaetos. Next base: position 53,970,515 of record NC_044030.1, read on the forward strand.
CTGAGAGACCAAACTGCAATGTAAAGAAGTACACAGAAGAAGTACAAAGGATGGACTAATGATTGTTGAGTTTGCCATAAAGATAGCACTTCAACAGACTTAAATAGAAGGTGCTTATGGTATATACTGACCAACATAGTGCGTTCCTGATTGTTAATTTAAGCAGGAAGGTGGATACATGGATTTAGCTTTCTGCGGGCAGAGTTGGATTTTATTGTTTCAACATAAGTAACTGGTTGTTGTAGAGAACCTAAGAATGTGCTGCCACACCAGAAAGGCATGGGTCTCCCATAGGTCTATGTGATAGCTCTGAGCCCAGTATAGGTCTCTCAGACAATCTACAGCATGCAGCATGGCAGTATGTAGCTGTGTTCAGTCACACCCGCAGATTCAGTTGGTTGATTGTTAGAGCTCCCATTAATGCAAGACATTCTTGGTTACTGAAGCTACTTATGGTAAATGTGTTTTTCTCTGTATTTATCTCTAGTGTAATTGAGCTAATTTGTAAATGCTGTTTAATAGAAAATGGTGCAAAGATTACAGTGTGCTAAAAAAGAACAAGTCTATCTTTAGACAATACTGTTAGGATTGAAAGATTAAGCAGGCAATTCAGAAAATTCAAAAAAAAAAACAAAACAAAACAAGGGACTCCCTGCAATATTTTAATTTGGTCTTCTTGTTTGTGTGCACTATGTTGTCATTTAATTGTCTAATTATATGCTGTGTTTTTTTCTGTAGGATCCTGCCTCATTTGTTTCATAGAATTGGCAGTACTTGCTTAATGAGCAGTTGTTTGATATGTTTTTCATTTGTTATTCAAAGAATGCACCCCCTGCTGTATTTTCTGCATGCTTGTTAAACCCTATTCTGAAGACGGAATTACTAGTTTTTAGTTTGACTGCACAGTAGATGGTCATTGCAGTTGTGCTTGTGTTTTTGCCAGTAGAACCTGGAAATCTTTTTTTAGTGAGGTGGTTTTTTTTCATCATAAAATGCAGAGTTGTTTAATGCAAAGGCATTTGCCAGAATGTAACAGAGCTGGTGAAAGGTTTTGCTGAGAAAGATAAGGGCACTGGCACAGAGCTACAGCACTGCCATATAGCAGAGGTGGAGCTACCCAACTAGTTATCTAAGATGTATACTGTATATATTCACTCAGGTAATACTACTATGTAGCACATTTGTTCATTCTTGTAAATATTAAAAACACTAAACAAAAAGGAAGAAGAAAAATAGAAGTGTCGTGAAAGAAATGAAGAAAAATGTCAGTGACCAAATTAGCTAATTTCTTTTCCTTACTTGGGAAAGACTGTTGTAATGGGTAACAGGAACATTGTTTCTGGAGTGTTTTCTGAAAAATAAAAGCAGTTACATAATAAGATTTTTTTTTCTTCTTTTGAAAAAGAAATACCTTTTTTGTAACCTTACTGGGAGTTCTGCTCTTTTAAAAATAGCTTTAAGAGTTTCAAGTTTCCAGATTTCCTATTGTTTTTTGAACCATTACTTTTTTTTTCAGCTAAGGTCCTGCTGTTCATCGTGGAAGACAGTGCATACTGCTTGATTGGGTAGTTCTGTCCCTGAAGTAGCCATTCATGCCTCAGTTACAACAAACACATGAAACAGACATGAACTCAAGTTCTGCAGAATGTTGCATATAAGACAGAATTGCTTCACTAAAAAAAACTAAAGAAAGGTGATTTTGTTGTTGTTTTCTGCTAGTAATTGTGTTAGTAGAAATTAAAAATATCCTGAAAGGTACTTGTTTCCTGGACTTAGAAAAAGAACAGCATCCACATTTCATATCTGGTCAAGCAGATGAAAGCCCTCAGACCCAGGCTCTTGTTTCTTCACTCTCTTATACTTCCTCCCTTCATTTCATTAATAGTTCCCATAATAATTTAATTTATCCTGTTTTGTTATCCCTTAAGATCCTACTCCCTTTCCACTGAGAGCTGTGAGGTTTTGGTATGATCAGGCTGGCACCTGACTTCCGGTAAAATCAGTGAAGACAGTATGCAGTATTGTTATGTGGGAAAGACCATGAGGAAAACCCAGGCTTTTGCTGGCACTTCTTAAGAATATCCCCTGACCTTTTTGCTATCTGCAGCTCCGTTTCCTCACCTATCAGGTCACTTTATGTGAAGCCTTCTTTTTCTAGACAGACAACATTTTTCCTCTTAATTTTTAATGTTGCATGTAACTTTAATCTGCAGAATATCCCTACCTAGGTGGTAGGGATAGGTGGTCTTACTTTTCAAGTCCCGTTCAAATTATTTGTTTCTTGTACAGAAGCCATTTCACTTCATTGTGTATCATTGTCACCATTCGCTGTACCTTTCTGAGGCCAACTGCAATCTTTGAGAAGGATGCAATGGAAATTGAACATTAGTTCAGAAGGGTGTATATCATAACTTCTGTATGTTGTGAATTTTGTTCAGGCTTCCTTCCCTAGTAATTCCTACCCTTCAATTTTCATTCTTGATGACTACTGAGCGATGAGCTCATATTTTCACAGAAAATTTCTGGGTGGTAGTAGTGAGTGCATTGTTTGTACAAATGTATGTTTGTTTGTTTGTTTGTTTCCCACGTATCATTTTATATTTATGAATGTTGAATTTAATTTCTTGGCTTTTTTTATCAGAGAGTTGCTTAAGGCTCTTGTGCAACTCATGCCTCAAATTTAGTACTCTGTATACTTGAGCACAATCATTAAATGTCACCACTGGACAATTCACCCCTTTTTGTGAGTCATTTGTGAAACTGTTAAACAGAACAGCACCAACACAGTCATCAATGCAACAGTGAAAAATGATCATTTATTCTTGTATTATGTCTCCTGTTCCTTTATTTATGTAAGGGCCTTCCATCTTTTTATGTGACATCTTACTGTCTCCAAGTCTTGTTGGTTAAAGACCTTGTTGAATAATTCTCAGAAACCCAGACAGGCTGTTTTGACTGTTTCTTTCTCTTATCTACGTGTTTATTGAGCCTTTCAGAAAAGTCTTTTAAATTTGTGAGGCATGTATTTCCTCTACAAAAGCTATCTTGTCTTGTGGTCATTTTTTCACGTATAACTTCAACAGGGTGTGCAAAACTGCCAGTTTTAGTGAAACTGGACCTCTGTCTTTTTTTTTTTCAGTCTATTGAGAATACATTTGTAGCTGTCATTTATGTCATAAAAACGTTGTTTTCTAGAGGGATATCTGACATGCTGTTTCATTACAGTAACTGCTCTCCAAAGGTGTTCATTTTATACCCAGTGGTAAATTGGATTTCTGATAACAATTAAAAATTCATCTTCTTCGCACACTTCAGGAAATCACTTCAATGAGCTACATCATTTTATACTAACAGTGTTATTAACCTATACACAAGAGAGAACATACTTCATTTATTATTTTAAATATAACTGCTTGTAGACTGATTTATACAGTAATTTCTTTTTTTTTTTTTCATGGTGGAATTGCACAGTTTAATAATGATTACTCTTATGCTAAGTATGATTTATGCAAAGCTACAATTGTTTGCTGTGTGGCTTTTTGTTTTGTTTTTGCAGGTTAAACCTGGCAACTCGTCCTTTATTCTGCCTGAAAGATGTTCTTCAGATTTATGTTTTATTTTTCATTACAGAATCTTAATATGAACACACTTCACAGCTCAAAGTGAGGAAAAAGTCATTAAACTTGTTTTCTATAATCAGGAAGATGTAAAAGTGTAATTAAACTAATGGAAGGCTCACAAAATTATTAAAAAATATATTAAAGCACCTGTAGTACCTGTGCTCGCAATCTTTTATATCATATAAGACTTTTGCAGTGCTTTAAGTTAATATTTGATTCATAATCATAGAAATAGCATCAACACTAAGAATTATTATAATTTACACATAGAATATTCATATGGAAACTGCAACTACATGAAAACACTGTTACTACAGTGTGAGCCACTGTTATTTTCCTAACATTACGTGAGGAGCCCCTCTGTGTCTCCTGTGAAAACCAATGCTTTTTAAACTCCCCAAAGTAAGACCGAATTGTTGAGAACTTCAGTTCACTGGTGGTGAACATAAATTCAGTTTAAATCCAAAATAGCTTGGTTTTCACTTAAAAAAACATGTCATTCAGCCATGCTGTTGAAGGCTTTGTCAGCAGGATAGAACTTCTTGTGTTCCATTATTTAGGGGTTGTGTATTAAAAATAAGTAGGTAAAATAAAATCATATATTTGGGTCATTTGTTGTCATTCTGTGTGAGCAAAGAGAACAGATTATATTATATTCCCACAAAACCGCAGCTGAAGACCATTAATGAGTCACTATTCAGAAGTTTCTACTGCAAATGCCTGTGATTTATTGTTTGCATTTATAGTGTCTTCATCAATCCAGCAGCTAAGACCTGATTATGCTTACAATATTTACGTTTGTATTTGTTATATTTCCTTTGACCTCTGACTAATATCAGAAGTGATCCATCCAAAAAAATCCTCGTTTCAGCAAATGCTTGGCTTTGGGAAAATACGGAAAAATCTTTTTTTTAAGAGTTTCATGGACTAGTCCCAAGTTATGCTTTATGGGGAAGTGAAGTGAGCTGCTGAGGCTCCCTGGTGCTAGGAAATTGCCCTGTTGTTAATTCTTGATTGGTGAAAGGTTGGCTTCTGGGATTTTTTGCCACCCTTACTGAAGCTGGGTGTATGAAAGCAACTGTCTGAGAGATGTGACAGAACTAGTCCATTAAGGATTAATGAGTTACAGATCAAGAGTAGTACTTGATCCTTAAAGATTTAAAATATTGAAAGATAATTAAAACATTTAAAGACTTAAAAATTTTAAGCCCTGGGTTTAATAGAGTAGTTAGAGCATATTGCTGAACATCAGTGATATGTACTCCCAGTCCTTTCCCAATAACAAGCCTCCGAACAATAGTCCTTCTCAGGTTTAGATCAGACATACCTTTCCAATGCTATATTTTAATTTAAAAAGATCTCAATTTTTCTAGACTTCTTTGCCATCTTTGTATCTGAAAAACAATAACTGATTATGACTAAACTATATCTTTCATTTTTTTGCTTCTGGCTAAGAGACGGACCCATACATGAATTATTTTTTTTAGAAGTTCAGTTACTTGAACAAAAAACTTCTTTTCTGAAAAGTATCTTTTTAGAAAGGGGTGGGTTTTTTTGCAATAACAGCATATCCTGGCAAAAAATTCAGGGTTGTTGGTTGTTGTTTTTTTTTTTTTTTTTTTAAACACTGTTTCTGAGATCAGAGAATAAAGTGCAACAAACAGAATTACAAATAAATTATGCTCCTGCTTAGCAAAACTTGTTTCTGTACAATAAATGATAAACCATGGAAAATAAGTATATAAAAATAAAAAAGTTATATTTTTAAATTAAATTGGATAACTAAGATATCAAACAATAACTGTGAATACTACTAATTAATACGCATTACATGTGATCTCAAGTATCCTTTATAAATGTCATGGCTAGAGCAAGAGCAGATTAAAATAATTAACTACATCATGTAGCTTATAAAAACAGGATCACAGTTATGGGAGAGGGCAACTCTTTCTTTAATTTCATATTTTTAATTGACTGCTTCTTTAGTTAATTAAACATTTAGTGTAGTTTTTGGTTACAGTCTTAATGGAAATTATTTTAAGCAGCTATTAAATTGAGAATCTTTCATATGAACATTTCAGTCATAGAAGGAGCTCATTCCTGTTAATAGGTTGAATTGGAGCTGAACTTACTTTTAATATTTAAGAAGTAAATTAGTATTAAATGTCCCACAATAATTTATTGAAATTTCTATTCTCTTGAACATCCATACCACATTATCAATTGAAATCATTATGTGTCACCACCCACTTATTCCACTGATTCATTATAGAACATAGAAGGATTTTTTTTCAACAACAAAATATACTCTTCATGCCATTCTAGTTGCAAGCTCTTTGTTCAAAATTACATAAAAATGCTAAGGCTCTCTTGAAGCTAAACCAAATGCTTCTTTCCTAATCTTATCTTAAAGATACAATTAAGAAGAGGTATAAGGTATATAAAAAGAATCAAAAGTATCCATTTAAAACCTCTGCAGGAGTGTTTCAGCAGATGTGGCAGGCTGGCCTGCATGTCATACTTTCAGTTCTGTGAGATTCTCAGTAGGTCATAAAGTAAAACCAAATAAAGGCAAGTGATACAAAGGAAAACAATTGCTTACCACCAAGCGACTGATGTCCAGCCAGTTCCCGAACAGTGGACCCCCTGCCAACCTCCTCCTCAGTTTTATTGCGAGCATGACATCATATGGTATGGGATATGGCTTTGGTCAGTTGGGGTCAGCTGTCCCAATTGTGTCCCCTCCCAGCTTCTTGTGCCTCCCAGCCTCCTCGCTGGTGGGATGAGAAGCAGAAAAGGCCTTGACGCTGTGTAAGCACTGCTCAGCAATAATGAAAACATCAGTGTGTTATCAACACTATTTTCATCACAAATCCAAAACATATCCCCATACAAGCTACTATGGAGAAATTTAACTCTAGCCCAGCCAAAACCAGTACAGTCATAAATATAAATGTCTTCCTATAAATTGTTGACAATGTAATAGTCATATAATACCTCTTGTGAAATTTTTCTTCTTCACAATTTTCATTTTTAAAAAAAACCTGCTTTCTTCTGGAAACACAAATATTTTCATTTGGGGAAGAAGTGTTAATTAACGCTCATTTTTCTTTTTAAGTAGGAAAATTAGATTGACAGGCTAAGATTTGTTACAAGATATTTCAGATTGTGAATATTGTACATCCCATTGCAACTACAGCAGTGGCTATTTGACTAAATTACTATGTTGTCACTATGGTTCATAGAACTGAGAAAGTTTCCACCATTAGTTCGAAGTGCCTATTTTGTTTCCACAGAGATAATGCTATCACTCCTGAGAATTCATGATTTTACAATTTTTTTTTTTCCTTTTCAGAAATCTAAATATGTGCTTACCCATTTTTCATGAGAAATATAAGCTCAAAAGGGACAGAATTATGAAATAGCTGTATTTTTTAAAAGGCAAAAATATTTGATTACTTGCCTTGGGAGTGGCAACACTAAGTTCCATTCATTGCAGATGAAACAAAATAGTTGATCCTTTTTCAAAGGTGCCATTGTGAGAATGAAGATCATGTAAAGAATTGAAACCTACTTGAACCTTCTTTACATGTGAGTGTATTTAATTTATAAATTGGTTGCAGAAGTGTTGGTTTAATTCAATAGCATGATGAATGCTTTTGGCAAGTGTACACTTTCCTGCCTAGTACTGTGCAAGCTTCAAATTGAGAAGTAAGCTGAGAACTTAAAGATTTTTCCAAGTTGTGTGAGTTCCCAAGAAGCTTGTGTTTTCATTAGAACATTGTTCTGAGCAAATATAACTGTTCAAAGTGGATGATCTTCTCTTGTTGTCTAAACAAGCAACATTAACATTCTAGCCCTCCTGTGAAGTTGAAAAACTTTATTTGGGAGTATATGGCCCTGGTTTCCTTGCTCGAATGGAACCTTGAAGCCTTTACTTTTCACCTGATTTCTTTATTTCTTTTCCTTTTTTTTTTTTTAAACTTGTACATATTAGAGTGTCAAAAATCATCAGAAATGGATTGGCTTTTCCAGACAAATGCCTCTAAGTTTCCAGAGTAGTTGTATAATATCACTAAGAGCAATTTTTGTAAATGGTCTGTCATCCCACGTTTGAGACATCCATTGCATCTTTAAAGTATAAGGCAGCTATTACTGTAGACAGCTTTGGAAATTTATGGGCTTCTTGTGCAAGAAAAATACAGTAGCTGCAGATCTTAGACAGATAGTATTACAGGCCTGTATATATTCTGTCCTTTACTTCTCATGCACTCATCTGGCTTGGGAAGAAAATAGTCTTGTCAGTGCTTGAAATTAGATATACTAGTCTAAGAAAAGTGTTTCCTCTATTGCTGATGGCACCCCTGTATGCTTGGCCTCTGAAATCATCAGTGATCTATGTAGGGCTTTGGAGCTTCAAAAGTTGTCTTCATCTTCTGCAAATAAATCCTATTAAACCAATCACATTTTCCTGGGAACACTTCTTCATTGATGATATGATTTTAAAACAGCTGACTACTCTTAAAAAGATAATGTTCCCACCAGAGGAAGTGAAATTATGGGTGCATTAACTAGATTCTGAAATCTGAAAGTACTGTGGCGTTATGCTAATCTACATCACCAACACAAAGTTAAACCTTTTTGAGATTTAGATTAACTAAAGCCTAGTAAATATCCCCACATGATAAATTTCATAAAAAACAGTGAGGTAAGACTTAAGGAGCACAAACCCAAATAGGACTCCAGAAGAACCTGTACATGTGCAAGAGGAATTAATGTTATAGTATCACTTGCACTTTGTAAATCATTCTGGTAGTCACCCATAACTAGAGAAGCTTACACAACATTTCCAGTTCACAACACATAAGGTGAGAAGGTACCTGAGAAATGTGTAAAGCTCCTCTCTTTCACTTTGCCTTATTGCTGAGAGTGAAATGAACCATGAGGGATATTCTCCCTTTGGTGCTCCAAGAGAAGCAGGGACAGGTAAGCTGCTTTCCCTCTCTGCTCTACCCTGCTGACCTTTAAAAGCCATGACTAAAGTCTAACTTTGCCCCTGGTTTCTTTCACCTATATGGAGGAAGGGGGTAAGGAAGAGACTGGGATACTGCCTTTCCTTGACTCAAGAGACAAGGAGTAGGAAAAAGCTTCATGCTTCTCTTTTTTCACTTGATGATGGAGGGATTTGAATGTAACCTAGAGGTGAGCAATTTGCAGCCTAGAGAGGACTGAAAGCAAAAAAAAATAAAAAAAAACAGACAATACTTGTTCATGTGAGGAAGGAAGGGAAATTTCTCTGAAAGACCTTGAAGTCTGGCAGTATTCTCTGAAGATAACAATAACTGGAGCTCAGGAGTTCCATGGAGCCAACAGAAGAGAAGTGTATTGTGCAAAGAGACTATTTCCTCTTTATATTGGCAATGTTGTGGGAAGAATGTCCATGCTTTCTTATAACCTTTGTATAAGGAGTCTGAGAATGCTTGATTTATTTATTGTAAGGCTGATATTTAATGAAGGGGGTTGTTTATATACTTAGATTTGCACTGTGCTTTAATATTGCTATCCTGACCAGTGTGTACAGCAATATATGAGAGAAAGCAGTAGTGAATATTAGGGTGTTTTAACCAACCACACTTATTTTGAAGTTTGCAGGTTTATTTTGAATTTACAACAAAATTACTGTTTTAATTATTATTTTATGTGAGAGGAAAGATGAGGGGTTCCAATTCAGTAAGTCAGTGCCTGAAGAAATAACCTAAATATTCCAAATAGCATCCACAGGAGGAATTCTTTTACAGATAGGTTTAATTTTCCTATCAAGGTAAAATGTGATATAAACAGGAATTGAACTCACGATCCATGAATGCCAGTGTAATTCTTCAGCCACCAGACCATCCATCAATATCATTTAATTGCCAGTTTAGGACAACTATTTGCCCTGCTTTGCTATGATTTGTGTACTAAAAGCAACATAAAGGATGTAAAATGGAGACCTCCTTTCCTGTGCTCTGGTTCCTATAACTACTCTCAATATCTTACTTATGCTCTTACATATAGTCTTACAATCTCACTGCTGTATAATTACACATTTGAATATTTGTTCTAGTAGTTCAAGAGCAGGAAGATTATATGAAGGTGTGAAAAGGTATTATTTAGGGGATCATAAGCAATGGAGAGAGAATAGCAAATAATTGATAGATATATAAATCAGATTCTTGTTTTTAATAATCATTGAGCTTGTACTTTTAACCAATTGATCTCATAACACAAATAATAGACTACTAAAGTGATTAGTGTTTTAGCAACTGATACAATTGGATTTCTTGAAATAAGCATGCTGTAATACACAGAGATAGCTTCTGCATACTGCACGTATCTGAACCAGTCAAAAAGCAGTACAGTAGTAGACAGTTGTTTTCTGATGGTGAGAAGCTTGCAGGAGTGAGGGCAAAGAGAAAATAATCTTGATTCAAATGTTGCTTAAGATTAAAGTCTCCTGAAAAATGCCCTTTAATTTTCACACTTTCATTCTTAGAAGAGAGAAAATTGCTAAACTTCTCAAGTGTGATTCAGACACAACATAAATTGCAAAACATATTTGATTGTAAGTATCAGCTTTTATTTTAATTGTTATCATATTTATTTCACTCTTCTGCTTTTTAAAAACCCTTTGGCACAGGCATCTCATTTATCTGTTTTGTGAAACACTTTACATGGTTACGTGAAATTACAGGGCCATAATTCTGAGTGTACTAACAGACTTAATAGGTGCACTTAACATGAAAACTCTTTGTCAAATGTATTTTTACTACTGAGTGAAATGCTGAGTTCACATAACAGCTTTTGTTGGTCTGTTGTATCTGTGACTTCTGTTGTCCACTGATAATTATAACCTATGAAAAGCGCTATGGTCTCGGGATACATATATATTTTGGAAAGAGCATGATTTGCTGCAGTATTGCTATTTTGATCATTAGGGAAAATTTTATATAGTAACTGGAGAAAAAAACCCAACATCTGTGTGAATAGACTTGCATGGTGGGCTTTACTGTTGAGATCCTTTTAAAATACGGAAGAATAATGCTATCACCTCGTTCAGTAAACGTTTATAACAGAAGCAATGGTCTTCAGTCATGCTCTTTCCTAGCAGACAAACAGATGAGATTTGCAATGTTTTTGAACACATAGGCAGAAAAGATTTATGGAAAGTATGAGGGTGATCAAACATATTTTATATTGAAGAAGATGGGTTGAAATAGATGCTTAATGGCCAGAGAGTTTGGGGTGGGATTTTTACAGAAGCACCCAAATTCCATTGAAGATCAGTGATGTTTTAATGCATAATTGGTGGAGGCTTCTTTAAAAATTGGAGCCATTTTACACATTAGCAATTTACCAGCCCTTCTGGTTTTATAGTAGACTTTTTCTTTGTTTGTTTGTCTGTTTTCCAGAAAACAGTGTAGTCTCACTCTTGCCTTGTACATAATTTATGAAAAGCAGGTTTTATTATATCCTACTCCTACTTGATTTAAATTTCGTCAAGTAGGTGATACCAATCAGAATTTTTCTGATGGAATACATTTTCTCACAAAGTTACTGATTAATGAAATTACTGGAATGTTTTGGTTTTGATGCATCTCTACAAAACAAAACCTGAAACTTTTTTAAAGTTTGAAATTGTTTAAATTAAATCAGACTGCTATGCATAAATAATCCAATTTTGAATTTTGTTGGGGTTTTTTTTGTTCAGTACTGGAGTTTAAGACAAAATAAAAATAAAAAGTAATCTTAGGTTTTTTGTTTGTTTGTTTTAAATCATTAAAACACAGCATTATTTTTGCCTGAATATTTATTTGAGTTTTAGTTTGTATCAGTTTGTATCATAAGCTTTGGGCAGATTTGTGGGTGTGCTTGTTCTTTAATCTTTCAATATACATAAACTAAGAAATTCCTTTTCTTAGATTTTGGGGACAATACCCTTTTTGTTTCTGTCTTCCAGCTGCTGTAGCTTTATTAAAGTAAAACAAGGCAAAACCAACCAACCAAAAAACCACCTAGCATGGATTCTTGCTTCAGAACACTCAGGAGGTGTTACTGGTGTTCATGAAAGATTCTTGAATACTTAATTCCTGCCACCAAGTTTTAATTGGGAATTGGAGACAGTAAAAAACCAAATATATAAAGTAGCATAATAGACTTCCAAAAATCTCCAACAATTACTAGCTATAGACACACAAAATACCCCTCTATAATTAACAGGTAAATCTATAACATAAGAAAAGCAAATCTCATATCTATTTTAACAAATCAGTGTGCAAATATTCTAGAAAAAAAATAATGAATTTTTGGAGATTAAATAAATATCTAAATGAGTTATCTCTTAAGACCTGTTGTGTATTCTGAAATCTGAGTGTGGACTTGTTGGGACTTGACAGGTGAAAGTACCCTACAGTACTATCGGTTGGGATCCAAGATCCACAGATCTTTGCTGTTTCTCTAAGTTCTTTATTTGCTGTGTAGAATGGAAGCAGCTTGGCTAACTTGTTAGGAGCGAAGTGTGAAATTGAAACAAATCACAGAGACTTAGAATTCTGAGAGAGCTTCAAAGCCTGGTCTGGAGTTTTACTTATGGGTTTACACAAACACAAGGGATCTGATAATGAGATGGGTCATCCTTGGGCCATAGATGTCTCCTATCTAGACTATTCATATATGCAGAGATTTGTGGTGCTGTGTTTGATTAGTAGTCTAGCTAATTCAATAAACTTCTGTGAAAATTTTTGAATTGTATGTAATACTTGGTCATCTTTTATTATAATGCAAACTTACCTTTGAATTAATGAGACAGAGTAATAAAGTTGCTGTATTAGGCAAGAAACTTCACAGGTAAAACTGCTTTAGCATGCTGTTTCTGTCTTTTGTAAGAGTTATAGGCATATGTTCATGTGAACTGTAGGTAATAAAGTCAGTCCACGGTGAAATGTTCATGCTGAGGCTATATATCGTTAGAATCGAGCCACATACACCAAAGAATTAATGAAACCTTCTGCATATTTTTTCTACCGTGTGGAACTATCTGATAAGGTAATGTCTGATGATAAATTGAGTTTATGGTGAACTGCTAGATTCAATCTTTGGCTGTAAATCTCCAAAGCTAGCTTCTTTCAACAGAGAAGCTAAAGCCACTGCAGTGTACACCAACTGTCACTTGAATCAAATTCATCCTGACAAGGATAGTATCTCTTGCGAAATCTTCCTTCAATGGGGTCACAAACAGTTCGTAATGAAAAAGCTGAATGGAAAAATTTCTCCTATAATAATAGAAAATTTTTCTCAAATATATGTCATAAATTGTTGTTACATCTCAAAAATCCCCAATTTTTTTCCTGTGTCATTTTATAGTTTAATATTACCAAATTAAATTAAATTTTATCATAACCACTTTCTGAAGGAGAAATGGTTTGACCTCCTTTGAGAATTCTTTTCACTCTCAGTCCTCTTGAGCACTTACCCCCATTTGCTGTTTCATGAATATTTGTTTGATAAGGATATAAATTAAAATAACAACTGATAATTAAAACTGTCATGATTGATTCATTATGGCCTTAACCTCTTACTGAGAAGATTCCTGTATATTTTAATGTAGAATTTATAAAGCAGACATCTGTTAAATATACTTCTCATTTCCTCGTCACATTCAAATTCTGACTTAGGGTTTGAATCCTGTAGGTTTTTCCTCACCAAAACCTAATGCTGAATCAGTAGGAACACTTGCTAATAAAGAAATGGTAACTACAGATTTTGGCGGTAAATAGGTAAAGCTACTGCAATAATTGTATGGTACAGAGGTTGCATAACTTTTGTCTTGAAACAGATGGAGAAATGTTCTTTTAAACCTGCTTCAGTGACAGCATTGTTAATCATAGAGGAAAGCATATAGGAAGATATGGATCACAAAGATATTTTGTAAAGTGTAACGGAAGTACACGTTGGCATATTTCTGGGGTGAAGCATAAAATTTATTTTTTCAGTTGTATTTTCCTTGTGAATTTGGATTAAAGCAACAGAATAAGCAATTGTAATTAACAAAACTAAGCTTAATACTTGATTTTCTAAGCATAAACTTAAGTCAAAACTGAAATTTCAGTGCTTTACTAAAGAATTTTGCTATTGAGAAAATGTGGAAGGCAAAAATCAGAATCAGATTACTTTTTCTGGTGAGATATCAGTGGGTGAATGGGCTGAAATACTTGTGTTCTTTTCTGGTAATAAGAGGTCAAAAAGAGCAATAATTGGATGTTCAAGTTGAGAAGAAATTAACAGAAGTATAGAAAGGTTTAAAAGACTGAGCTGTCTAAGAGAGAAATAGAAGGTGTAAGTATACAAACAAATGGAATAGTAAAAGGAAGGTAGATTGGAACTTAATGTTCAGTCTTTTTCATGCAAGCAGACTTGAAAGAGGACATGCAAAATGGTTAAGTGAAATACTGTTTTTAAAAGAGGATGTAATTAATCCATGAACTGATTGCTGAAAGATTGACAAGTTAGCACAGACTGAGCGGCAGTTAAGTATTTTCATGGACTATGATAACATCCACCATTGCTGTAGACTGCTGCTTTTTGGAGGAGGGGAAGGAATTAAGTAAAAAGTGATCTGAGGCCTTAAGACATGAGATAACAACTAAAAGCTGTCATTGTCAAATACTATAATCATCTTCTTCCAACGTGTTTCTTTCTGGACAGTGTCAGAAACAGAGTGGCGAAATAAATTAATTATTAATGTCCAACAGTGCAGAAGATCTAGTGATCCACCTTAATAAAAAATGAGAGGGGTTAGTGTTGACACCATCAGCGTGGACCTTCATCCGTATTGACTGATGCAGGGAAGGTGCAGGGGGGCAGAAAAACAGGCAAATCATAGAGGGAGTTACCTGCCTCTGCAGGGAGGGCAGAGACCTGCACTAGGTCACAGGAGCTTCTTCAGGCCACACAGTTACACTGGGAGACCTTTGATTTACACAAGAAGTTAAACCTGTAATTTCCTAGCAATTAGCTCCACTTACTGATGGAAGGGAATTTGTGAATTGATTTGTTCCTCTAGTTCTGCACTGTATTTTCTTGCTAGTGTTGCTATGAATGATTTATTGAGAATGCTGATAATTAATTGCTTTGGGAAAGCCAACAACAGATTTGCTTTTATATGCTCTAATCAGCAATAATTATGTTAAAAGTGTAAGCCTGGAAGGTGCTGAGTATCTCCTGCTCCTGTCGTGTCTTCCTCGTGTGTCGTCTTCACCTTTCAGTTTTGTACTTTTATTCATACACAAATAAGTAAAATATTTCAAAATTTGATTAATACAAACAAAAAAACCCATCCCAGAGTTACAGGCCTTATTGAACATATGTACAGTTTTTACTTGATTGTACTTATTGTATTTTATCCCATTTTATATATAAACACAGAGAAGGCTGACGGGAAAAAAAAAAGAGAACAAAACAAAATTAAAAAAACAAACAAGCAAACATAGAAACAAAGAAGTTTGTCTTAAGAGTTAGTTTGTAACACTTCCTGCTTTTATTAAGGCCATCCAAACTGAAGAATAACTTAATTTGTTAGTCTTATTTTCAAGCCTGTTGCAAACTACATTGCTCTGAAGGTTGTGATTCAAGTTGTCTAACAAAGAAGTTTCTGAGCTGTAAATTGTCACCTAATGGGAGATGTACTTTGCTGCCAACAGTGATTAAACAGGAAAACATAGGAAGTTTGTATATGCAATAGGGAAAATGTCCAAGCAATATCGACAGAAAAAGTTAATATATCACCATCAGTAGTCTGTTAATATTTAATGTGAATGATTGAATGAGAAGTTGTGTTTAGATGCTAGTTGTTGCTTTTTCAAGAGAGAAATACAGGACTTACAAGGAAATATATTAAACATAGAGTTAGACAATAGAAAACTGTATAGCATAATTGTTCAAAGGAGGAAAATGCATCTCCTGTTGTACATACAGAAGGCAAAAATTTTAAATTGATTTTGAATGAATTCCATTTAAGTGACAAATGATGATCTAATAATAATGTAAATTCAGTTTTGACAAGATGTGCAAATAACTGAAGTCAACTGATATTTCTCAACTTACTTTTTGAATGTGCTTTATTTAGTAAGTCTGTTGGTTTTTACCACATAGAAAGCTAGTAGAAATAGGAAATTTTAAAATCAGGAATGCAGCATCGTTAGAGATAATATAACAAGTGAAGTTATTAGCTATGCAGGTTTGTAGGCATAGAAACCACTTTATTCAGTCCTAATTACTTTCAAGAAAAATGCCATCCTAATCAATCTGGGAATTACATGTTTGGATAGCATCTCTTTTCAGCTACATCTTGAGTAAGAATGAGAATATATTAGCAGAATATTCCAGTTGTAAAATGTTTTAAATTCAGTAATCTCCTTCTTAATGATGACATTCAACTACATTAAATAGTTATTTTTATATGATACATGAGCAAATTCATGCCATGTTCAAGCTCTAACACTAAAGGTTTTTTTGAGTTATGTAGTACATTCACACATGAGTAGTAATCTTGCATAAAAAGTTACGGTAATCCTCACAGTTTAGCTGTTGCCTCTATTTTAAGTATCTTTGAAATATCATGAAGCTTTTAAAAATGTTTTGCTGCAGTATATAGAAGTTACATAAAAGAGAAATGACAAATCTGTCATCAATATTTGACCCTGTTTTATTGTTAGTCAGGATAATGTATATTTTAAATCACTTGGAAGTTTTGCTAGATTAGCCTGTTGTGAATAATTTCTGAAAACTGGTGTTTATCAGTGCTTAAAATGCACTGTAATAGCTGTATAGCACATCTGTTTGTCTTTCGGCACTGTCTCTGTCTCCTGAAACAGGTAGTTTGTGGTCTGTAAGATTTATTATAATTAAATAAATCTGATGCTTAAAAATTATGTGGCCCATATGATACTACAGCTGAAGTAGTAAGTGGACGTGTGTGATTTTGATGTCAAATTACTTGATGTGATTTCAAAATCAATTTCAGTGGCATTTCACTAAACTATGTTGCTAATAGGTAAAGGGCTGAAATACCGTAATGCAGCCTATGGATTTACGTGTATTTTGTCCTGAAGCTTTTTCTCTATTTCAGTCCATTATTTTCTTTAAAAATGCATATGTCCCTCTCAACACTTTTTATAGAGTTAGTTATGTGAATTCCTTCCTTCAAAAATAATTAAAAAATATATATTCAATTAAAAAAATCAAAATAAATTGAGAAAGATGAATCCACACAATTTATTAATTTTAAGAATTTTGGATAACAAAAGTTATCAAAGTTTTGTTTTCCTCTTCTTGTAAGGGAGAACAGAAGTTTCAAAATGTGAAACTCCATGGGACACGAAAATCACTTTCTATCTACCCTTAATCACAATTCAGTCTGTATAGTTTTGTGTATGTTTTGTCATGCCCACTCATTGTGGTTTTGTCTTAAAAATATCATTAATGAAGTTATATGTATGGTACAGCCAAGTAAATTTTGCGTGTAGTAATGTTTTCCTGCATAACAGTCCATGCTGCATTCCTTACTTTATATGGGTACATATTAAAGAATGTGAACTAAATATAAGAATAATCCTTTAAAAATAATTAAAAAAATTGCTCACAAAAAACATTCATTAAAAAGGCATCTTATAATTAGAAAATTAAGATATTTTGGATTCTTGGCTATCATTTCAAAAGTAACAAAAAGTTAATATGAAGATTAAAAAAAGAAGAATGGTATATGAATGTAAAAGTGGTGGATATAATTGGATTTATTCTTACGTATTTCTTGCAGTCTCAGAATACTACAGTTTTCTTAAAAATTCAGTTGCCTGAAATTTAGCATTTCAGTGTAAGGCAGAATACTTAAATTTATTTAGGGTGCTTTATAAAATACCTTGGAAGACAGTAAAAATGTAAGATATAGCATATAATTGATTCTCCTCATCAGACACAGTGATCATCCATAGTTTGGAAGTTTTTTACACTTAGTGAACGCTGAGTCCTATTTGCTCGAGTTGTCCAATTTATCAGGTACCTGCCATGAATTTTGGGAAGGAGTTTAGGAAAAGGAACCTGCTTCCATGGTAGTGTATTCATGCACCTTTACCTCTCTGTACTTAACAAGTAAGAGTTTGTGCTTTCATGGTTAATATGACATGAAAACAATGTTATGTAGTTATTTGTTTGCATTATTCTAAGGACATGCATTTAACAAGATTAGCAAAGCCTTACTTGAATTTGTTAGCTTTTAAATTTCTCTGGATTTCTATATGTTTGGAAGTTGGAATAATATAGCAATGTCCGTATGAAATTATGCTATCAGTAATTAGGTCTATCAGTGAAATTTGGCTATTATGGCCTATGAATAAGTGAAATATTTTGTATCACCTGTGACTGTGAAATGTTCAACACTTAAAAGAAAATTAACTTTTGTGTATATACTAGCAATACTTAATGTTAGGCTACAGAGATCTCTTACACTAGCCCCTAAAGTGGATGAAGTAGTATATTCATTGGTGTATTGATGTAACTACTGCAATGCAAAAGCCGGACAACAGCCATTAATTCTTAACCACCACAGAAAGTATACAATATGGATGAAATTCCAGGGTTGGAGTTCCAAAGTGAGGCACATGGACCCCATCAAGAGGGAAAATCAAAGCAATGCACTTGCTTCTCTTTTTCATGCTTTATTTTTTCTCATATTACCTGTGATGGTGGTTGAGATGACTAATAAGCAATAAAGCAACAATAGGAGTTTTTCTACAAGCCAAAACCAGCCCAAGTGCAAACACCATGTATCCATCTGGAGGCAGAATGAAGAATAAAATACTCATCTTAGCTTGTGGCCTCAGTTTTGGAGTCAGCTTTCAGAAACTGGGAGAACAAAAAAGAAGATAATTCATTTGATTACAGTACTGATATTCAGGCTTCTTCACTGACATCTTTTCACCTAACTCAGTCAAGACAGAGTCTAAAATGAACAATAAAGAAGTCAAAACTTTTACTCATTGGGGAAAGAAATCTGAGTTCAGGAGTTCAGTGTTCAGTGCCTTTTTCCTTCTCGATCAGCTTCATAACTCCTCCCAAATTCTTATGTACCTAATGGGCACTTAAGTTAGGTACTTCCAATTTGTTATTAATTTTATTTAGGAATCTGATATTTTTTTTGTTCATACTGAGGGGTGCCACTATCAATGCCACTTACAAATGCTTAATGTAGGTATATGGCTTTTGTTTCATTTTTATCCTCTAAAGAGTGCCTAGAGATTAGTTGTGACAACACTGAACCTTTCTGTGCTTAACTTCCTTTCTTAGGTGTGTGTCTTGGGGCAGATCCATAGTGCTAATAGAGCACAAATAAAGGAGTTCTGTCAAGGTCTGATAGGGCTTTAATGTCTACGTGACTCAGTACAAAACCATATGGCAATACATGCCTGGGTCCCAAACGCAGTATAGCTGCATTTGAGAAGTAATAGCCATGACTAATTCAATCAAGCTTAGAGCTGCACTGAGGCAGCTCACTGCTTCTAGTTCAAAAGCTGACTTTGACACAGTGAGCTTGAGTATAGCTGCACCACAGTACATAACTTTGGTCATATCACATAGCATTAGTTTATTTCATAAAAGTGTATCAAAATGAATTTATTCAAGATTGGGAAGTAGTCTGAAACCATCTGTATTAAAGTAATTTAGATAAGCAAGGGTGCGTACTCTGGTGACTAAACAGTTTAGTACCTGGGAAATGTAGAGAGTTCATGGATGCAAAAGTTGACTATTTTAGCATTGTACTCTGTTATTCTTAATAAGCCCAATCTCTCAGCAAGGTGTTTTAGTCTAAGCATACTATCATACTAATAGTCATACTGCTTCTGGATGGGAAATAACTTCTGCCCTACAGTCACTGAATTCAAGCAGAATAAATTCATGTATATCTGAAAAAGTCTGTGTAGACATATAACTTGCAGGGAAAAGTCCAGTAGTTTATGGGATTGACAGTATAATACTTCCAGCCCCTGGCCCAGACAAAAGGACAACTGGTTTGCATGAAAATTGTGTCTCTTTTGCAAAAATGGTCACAAACAAATCGGTTTTCAGATCCCCAAAGCTCCAAGTCTTTCTCTTTATTCCCACAGAAAACTACTTACAAAGACTTCTCTGGTAGTAAAGGAAAACACAACATATTTGTATTTTTCTTTAGACTTGTACAGTTATGAAGTGTCAGATGTATCTTGTACTATGTGAAAGTTTGAAGCTCAGAGTAAGATCACTAGCCAATTGATACTCTGAATTAAAAATTAAGTACCATTTGTCCTTCCTACTGCACATCTGAAATAGCAACAAAACCAAAGTAACCAGCACAGCCAATTTCTAAAGTGGACTTAACCTTTTAGAATATTTTGTATTGCTTTTCTCAGTTGCTCAACTGTTGCTCTATTTCTAGTCCACTCTTCACATAAAGCTCTTTTTCTCTTGCTTTTGCACTAAGTGGCAGAATTTTGCCAAAGATACTGTGCCACTCGTGAAACAGTCACAGTGTTGTAGCCAAAGTTTGTGACACTACCAATTTGGCTAGCTTTCTTAATTATGTCTTTGTAATCCATTATATCTCTGGAACAAAAATTAATCTTTTTCACATTCATCCTTGCTGTATATTGGAACCACAAACCAGATAAAAATCAGAAGTAAATTAAAATAAAAAAATGGACTTAAATAGCCACTACATGCTATTAAATGGGCAGTGCATTTTAAATATCTTTAAAATTTAAGACACTATAATTAGTGCAGTTTTTGTTTTTCTTCTTATCATGTTAAGTGAATGTCTGAGTATAAACACATTTTCACACTCTATAATACACAGTTACAGAAATATTTTCATTTATTTGAAAACAAAACAAAACAAACCTAAACCAAACCCCTAAAGAACTTCATTGTCTTACTCTAGTTCTTATAGAATTCCTGTGGAAATAATCTGAGAAAAATATCTCCAATATTGGTTTAATAAACCTTACTTATTCTAACTACAATAAATAAAATATTTTAATTTTTTGATAAATATTTTCTAGTTTTCAATAAATGTTTATTTCAAATTGTAGAAAACAAAAAGTGTTAAACATGATTCCATATTGCAAATATATGAACAGGTTTATCAAGTGGCATTTACCCTCACTGGCATGTGAGTAAACCAATTAAAATTCCAGCAGCATCAGTTAGTAAGAATTGTCTCTTTCGAAGGCCAGTGAAGGAAAATGCTGAAACAAAGAGAAACTGTTTTTCAAATTCAAGAAAACATCTTTCATTACATCTATGAATTGCATCAGGTTACAATGTGCCCCAAAGGCCTGAGTTATGTATAGGATGTAAGGGGAGGAGCCTGGCTAGACCTACTGTTTACAAACAGAGAAGAACTGGTGGAAGATGTGGTGGTTGGAGGCCATCTCAGGCTTAACAACCATGAAATGATAGAATTCTCAATTCTCGTGAGGTAAGGAACAGGATCAGCAAAACCACTACTATGGACTTCCGGAGGGCAGGCTTTGGCCTGTTCAGGACACTGGTTGAGAGAGTCCGTTGGGAGACAGTCCTGAAGGGCAAAGGCGTCCAGGAAGGCTGGACATTCTTCAAAAAGCAAGTATTAAAGGCGCAGGAGCAGGCTATTCCCATGTGCTGCAAGACAAACCGCCAGGGAAGATGACTGGCCTGGCTGAACAGGGGGCTTTTGCTGAGACTCAGGAAAAAAAGGAGAGTTTACCATCTTTGGAAGAAAGGGCAGGCAACTAAGGAAGAATACAGGGATCTTGTTAGATCATGCAGAGAGGAAATTAGAAAAGCTCAAGGTAGAACAAAAGCTCAGCTAGAACTCAATCTGGCCACTGTCATAAAAGACAACAAAAAAATGTTTTTACAAATATGTTAACAATAAAAAGAGAGCCAAGGAGAATATCTGTCCTTTATTGGATGCAGAGGGGAACATTGCCACCAAATGTGAGGAAAAGGCTGAGGTACTTAATGTCTTCTTTGCCTCAGTCTTTAATAGTGAGACCAGTTATCCTCAGGGTACTCTGCCCCCTGAGCTGGAAGACAGGCACAGAGAGCAGAATATACCCCCCATAATCCAGGAGGAAATTCTTAATGACCAGCTACGTCACCTGGACACTCACAAGTCTATGGGACCAGATGGGATCCATCTGAGAGTACTGAGGGAGCTGGTGGAGGAGCTTGCCAAGCTACTCTCCATCATTTATCAGCAATCCTGGTAAACAGGGGAGGTCCCAGACATCTGGAGGCTTGCCAATGTGACGCCCATTAACAAGAAGGGTTGGAGGGAGGATCAACGGAACTACAGGCTTGTCAGCCTGACCTCGGTACTGGGGAAGATTATGGAGCAGTTCATCTTGAGTGTGCTCACATGGCATGTGCAGGACAAACAGGGGATCAGGCCCAGCCAGCATGGGTTCATGAAAGGCAGGTCCTGCTTGACCAACATGATCTCCGTCTATGACCAAGTGACCCACCTAGTGGATGAGGGAAAGGCTGTGGATGTTTTTTACCTGGACTTCAGTAAGGCCTTTAGCACTGTCTCTCACAGCATACTCCTTGCGAAGCTGGCGTCTCATGGCTTAGACAAGCATATCCTTCACTGGGTAAAAAACTGGCTGGATGGACAAGCCCAGAAGGTTGTAGTGAATGGAGTTAAACCCAGTTGGTGGCGGGTCACAAGTGGTGTTCCCCAGGGCTCAGTACTGGGGCCAGTTCTGTTTAATATCTTTATCAATGATCTGGATGAGGGGATCGAGTGCACCCTCAGTATGTTTGCGGATGACACCAAGTTGGGAGGGAGGGATGATCTGCTCAAGGGTAGGAAGGCTCTACAGAGAGATCTGGACAGGCTGGATCAATGTGCCAAGGCCAATTGTACAAGGTTCAACAAGGCTAAGTGCCAGATCCTGCACTTGGGTCACAACAACACCATGCAATGCTACAGGCTTGGGGAAGAGTGGCTGGAAAGCTGCCTGGTGGAAAAGGACCTGGGGGTGTTGGTTGACAGCCAGCTGAGTATGAGCCAGCAGTGTGCCCAGGTGGCCAAGAAGGCAGCCAACAGCATCCTGGCCTGCATCAGAAATAGTGTGGCCAGCAGGAGCAGGGAAGTGATTGTCCCCCTGTACTGGGCACTGGTGAGGCCGCACCTCCAGTACTGTGTTCAGTTTTGGGCCCCTCACTACAGGAAAGACATTGAGGTGCTGGAGTGTGTCCAGAGAAGGCCAACCAAGTTGGTGAGGGGCCTGGAGCACAAATCCTATGAGGAGCGGCTGAGGGAACTGGGGCTGTTCAGTCTGGAGAAGAGGAGGCTGAGGGGAGACCTTATAGCTCTCTATAACTACCTGAAGGGGGGTTGTAGTGAGGTGGGTGTTGGTCTCTTCTGTCAGGTGGCTGGAGATAGGACAAGAGGAAATGGCCTCAAGTTGTGGCAGGGGAGGTTTAGGTTGGATATTAGGAAAAATTTCTTTACTGAAAGGGTTGTCAGGCATTGGAACAGGCTGCCCAGGGAAGTGGTTGAGTCACCATCCCTGGAAGTAATCAAAAGGCACGTAGACAAGGCACTTCAGGACATGGTTTAGTGGGCATGGTTGGTGGTTGGACTCGATGATCTTAAGGGTCTTTTCCAACCTAGACAATTCTATGATTCTATGTATGGGCTGATTTGTTGCTACAAATATTATAAAAATAATATAACTGTTAGCATCTGATGGAATGTACTTCAAACTCTCTGTAATTAACCTAGTTTTCAGTTGCCTATTTTTTTTGTTTGTGGTTTCTTTTTAGATAGAATTAAAGGTAGATTGTTTGCTCACCAGTGCCGTCCCTGCAATGTATGACCTTCATACAAATAGCAGCTTTTTCTTGCTACTGTTTTTCTGATGTCCTACCTAGGGGTGAGTGGTTATTAAGGGGAAGAAGATACCTGGCAACAGAAAGTGTAAAGAGTTGTCTCCTTTACCTCCTTCCTAGGAGGCCCAGTGAAACAAGATGCTGAAGCAAAGGGCAACAAAAAGTGGTCAGAGCATTTGTATTGCAGAAGATACATGACTATTCAGAGGCTACACCAGTTGACATAAATTAGAACATCTTTCAAATTGCTGTAATGTATCATAACTGGCTTGGCTGCATCCTGTTCAGCCCTTTAAACAGAGCATGGATGTCACAAAGAGTCATTTTGTAAGAGTGCATTAACAATCTTTGTAGCCTACATAGATGAGAAGAAACTACCTATGTACTTTCTGTATTACTTGAAAACATGATAAATGGATATTAAATATGTCAGAAAGCAAATGTAAAAATGACATTTTTTTATTAAAACAAGGAAAAGTTCTTCAAAGATATTGTAGTGATATGAAAAATTTCAGACCATCTTCAGGGAAATTAGTCAAAGTAGATGTTAGCTGTATCCTATTCATAATTATTTCAAAGAAGGTAATCATGAGGACAGGAAATTTAATTTTTAGATGGAACAATTAAAGATCAATGGTAACAACCACAGAAAATCATCCAATGCTCTAGAGGTATCATTCATTCCTCATTATTATTAATTAGAGATAATCAACTATTATGATATTTAATTAGTTGTGGAGCTACTTTGTATTTTCTATCCATAAAAAGAGATACAAATGGGAAAGAATGAAATATTGTCATATGCTATATGAAATGTTATATTTGAAATCTAGCTGTTTAGCTGTGAACATGCTGCTATTAAATTGTATTTTGTTCTGTGATATGGGCATTCTTTGGCTAGAAGTAATATAGGTCTGTACAAATAAATAAATAAATAAATAAATAACAGTATTTCAGAAAAAATTCACAACAAAACTCAAATGGAATATAATCACCAAGACTTTAAATGGACAAAACTTGACATTTTGGGGAAAGCAAAATTCAGCAAGTACCACCCTTTGGCACAAATGACCCAGATAGTCATCTGTACATGGAGATGTTATAATCATAACTGAGGCTCCTGGAGCCTGTTTTCAGTGAGCTGCCAAGCATATTCTGGACGTGAAAATTAAGTACTGGAAGGGTGTTGCAATGAACTCCTGTACTTGAATGAATCCCAGCTACAAGAAGTTTTAATCCTCAAAAATATAGTCTTGTGCTTAAATACTTCAGAATGATGGCTTCAGTAAATTGTTATTATTGCCTTGCTAAGGATCAGCTCTGCAAGGTGTTAAGGAAAGTGTTACTTATACAACAAAGCTTTAAAGCATGTGCTCAGCCACATAACACCTTAGAGAATAAAACCTTAAGTGACCTTTTCCCTTTCTACTTTAAAAGAGCACCACCCATGGTGGCTGGTTGCTATTTTGGCAAAGTGTAGCAAGCAAAATGTACTTACTAAGAATCTTTCTTACAACATTCAACATTTTGATTTCCAGTTTAAGCAAGACTAAAAGGACACAAGTGGAGAGTATCTGTTTTCATTTCAGTCTGCGAATCTGGGTAAATCTGCTTTAAAAGGTGAAAAGACAGGAAGATTTGGGGGGGGAGTTGCAGAAAAGATTTCATTGAGATTGATTTTGTTCTTTTTGATGGTTATCATTTCATTTGAACAGGCTCTGCTGTTATTAAGGATGTAAAAAAACCCTTCTTTGTCTTTTTTTCCCCATTGATTACATACATTAAATTAAGACTTTATTCAGAGAAACAGCAGTGTTGACTAATGAGCCCCAAGAACAGCTCTTAGAATCACTAGGACTCACAAATTCTAATTTTCTCTGTGACCTTGTGTACATCACTTAGTAGGTCTCCATTTTCCAAACGATACAATAGGAATATGCAGGTGTATCTACAGGTTCAGCAGCAGCAAAAGGAAGAATAGGGGCAGAACCTGGTGACAAAGGTCCTAGAAAAGCCTGAGGAACTGAATGCCTTCTTCACCTCTGTCTTCACTGGTAAGACCTGTTCTCAGCAATCCCAGGTGCCTAAGACCAGTGGGAAAATCTGAAACAAGGAAGACTTACCCTCGGTGGAGGAGGATCAGGTTAGGGAATATTTATATAAACTGGACATATACAAGTCACTGACAGGATGCACCCATGAGTGCTGAGGGAGCTGGGTGACAACATTGCAAAGCCACTCTCAGTTATCTTTGAAAGGCCTTAATGATTACAGGATGTTCCTGAGGATTGGAAGAAAGGAAATGCCTCTGCTATTGTCAAGAAAGGAAAGAAGGAGGATCTGGGAAACTATAGACTAGTCAGCCTCACCCCAATCCCTGGGAAGGTTGTGGAGTAAATCCGGGAAAAAAATTTCAAACACACTAAGGACAGGAAAGGGATCAGGAGTAGTCATCACTGATTTATAAAGAGTAAATCATGGTCTGATCAACATGATAGCCTTCTATGATGAGAGGACTGGCTCAGTGGATGAGGAGAGAGCAGCAGGTATTTATCTCAATGTTAGCAACAGTTTTGACACCATCTCCCATCACATCCTCATAGATATGCTAATGAAGTATGGGCTTGAATAGAATAGAATAGAATAGAATAGAATAGAATAGACTGTTTCAATTGGAAGGGATCTACAATGATCATCCAGTCCAACTGCCTGGTCAGTTCAGGGCTGATCAAACATTAAACCATGTTATTAAGGGCATTGTACTAATACCTCTTAAATGCTGACAGGCATGGGGCATTGACCACCTCTCTAGGAAGTCTGTTCCCATGTTTGACCACCCTCTCAGTGAAAGAATGTTTCCTAATGTACAGTCTAAACCTCCCCTGCTGCAGCTTTGAACCATTCCCATGTGTCCTATCGCTGGATATTGGGAGAAGAGATCAGAACCTCCCTCTCCGCTTTCCCTCCTCAGGAAGCTGTAGAGCAATGAGGTCACCCCGGAGTCTCCTTTTCTCCAAACTAGACAAACCCAAAGTCCTTAGCTGTTCCTCATAGGACATTCTTGCCAGCATTTCACCAGCTTTGTTGCCCTCCTCTGGACACATTCAAGGACCTTCACATCCTTCTTAAATTGTGGGGCCCAGAATTGCACACGGTACTCAAGGTGAGGCTGCACCAACACTAAATACAGCAGGATAATCACCTCATTTGACCGGCTGGCTATACTGTGTTTGGTGCACCCAGGGATGCAGTTTGCCCTCTTGGCTGCCAGGGCACACTGCTGACTCATGTTGAGCCTGCTGTCAACCAGCACCGCCAGATCCCTTTCTACAGGGCTGATCTCCAGTCACTCCTCTCCAAATTTATACTTGTGCCTGGTGTTACCCTGTGCCAGGTGCAGAATCCAGCATTTGGTCTTGTTAAATTTCATCCCATTAGTGATTACCCAATGCTCCAATCTATCAAGATCCCTCTGCAAGGCCTCTTGTCCCTCAAGAGATTCAACAGCACCTCTCAGTGTGGTACCATCAGCAAACTTGCTAATGGTTTATTCAACTCCTGCATCCAGATAGTCAATAAATACATTGAACAGAACTGGCCCTAGAACTGAACCCTGAGGAACACCTCTGGTGACTCGTCGCCAGCCAGAGATAGCCCCATTCACTACAACACTTTGAGCCCTGCCCTTCAGCCAGTTCTTCACCCAGCACACCATGTACCCACTCATCTCACAGTTGGACAACTTGTCCAGAAGGATGCTGTGAGGTACACTATCAAAAGCCTTACTAAAATCCATAAAAACTACATCCACTGCCTCCCTTCATCCACTAGGTGGGTGACCTTATTGTAGAAGGATATCAAACTAGTTAAACAGGACTTTCCCTTCATGAACCCATGTCGACTGTGCCTGATGATTGCATTATTCTTTAAATGCCTTTGAAGAGTACCCAGTATGTTCTTCTCCATAATTTTTCCAGGAGCTGAGGTTAGACTAACAGGTCTGTAGTTCCCTGGGTCTTCCCTCATGCTCTTTTTGCAGATTGGAATAATTTTGGCTAGCTTCCAGTCAGCAGGGACTTCCCCAGACCTTTGGTAGATGATTGAGAGGAGTCCTGCCATAACATCTGCTTGCTCCTTCAGTACTCTGGGATGAATCCCATCAGGCCCCATGGGCTTGTGAACATTTTGTGGCTTGACAGGTGGACAGTGAGTTGGATTGAAAACTGGCTGAATGACTGGGTCCAGAGGGTTGTGATCAGTAGCACAAACTCCAGTTGGAGGACAGTAACTACTGTTGTACCTCAGGGGTTGGTAATGGGTCCAATACTGTTTAGCATCTTCATTATTGACCAGGACAGTAGGATAGAGTGCACCCTCAGCAAATTTGCAGTACATACCGAACTGAGAGAAGAGGCTGATACACCATATGTGTGTATTGCCATTCAGAGTGACCGTGATGAAATGGAGAAACAGGCTGACAACAACCTGATGATATTCAAGAAAAGGAAGTGCCAAGTCCTTCGCCTGGGAGTGAATAACCCCATGCACCAGCACAGGCTGGGGGATGATGACCTGGAAAGCAGCTTTGCAGAAAAAGCCCTGGGGGTCCTGGTGGACACCAAGTTAACCATGAGCCAGCAGTATGCCCTTGCAGCAAAGGTGGCCACAGCTTCCTGGGCTGTGTTAGGCAAAGCACCACCTACAGGTTGCAAAAGGTGATCTTTTTCGTCTTCTT
This sequence comes from Aquila chrysaetos chrysaetos, assembly GCF_900496995.4. Lineage (NCBI taxonomy): Eukaryota > Metazoa > Chordata > Aves > Accipitriformes > Accipitridae > Aquila > Aquila chrysaetos. The sequence continues at coordinate 53,998,820 of NC_044030.1, forward strand.
GGCGCTGATGAGACATATCTGGAGTGCTGGGTCCAGTGCTGGCCTCCCCAGTAGAAGAGAGACATGGACATCCTGAAGCAATTACAGTGAAGGGCCACAAAGATAATCAAGGGACTGGAGCATCTGACAGATGGGTAGATCTGAGAGACCTGGGAGTGTTTAGCTTTGAGAATGGAAGGCTCAGGGGAATCTTATCTACGTATATGAATAACTAATGGTGTGCAGTAAAGAAGATGGAGCTAGACACAAGTGTTGCCCAGTAACAAGGCTAGAGGCAATAGGCACAAAGTGAAACACAGGAAGTTCTGTTTAAATACGAGAAACCCCCCCCCCCCCCCGCCTTTTTTTTACAGTAATAGTCATCAAAGGCTGGAATAACTTGCCCAGAGAGGCTGAGAAGTATCCGTCATTGCAGTTATCCAAACCCACATAGGCAATCTCCTGTATCTAACCCCCCTCTGCACTGGGGTAGGACTAGGTGACTTCCAGAGGTGTGAGCTAGCTGCAGCTTTTCTGTGATTGGGTGATTTATCTTTCATGAAAGGTGAAATGCATGTTGGTATGGGAGGCAAATACAAGACTTACGTTATAAATTCCTAAACCTGGGATTGGTTTTTGTATTGAGTGAGCACATTGGACGTACAGTACAGCAGAGGTTTGCTGACATATATTGTTGTTATTAATTATTTAATGATTATACAGGGTTCTGAAGATATAAGTGCTAATTATATGCTATCTGTTTCTGAATGTGAGTTTGTATTACTAGTCATAATGCTTCAGCTAGTAAAAGACTTGAAAGCTTGCAAGCATACCGTTATTATACTCTTCTCACATATTTTATAATAAAAGCTGTATAAAATAGATAATGCACCATATTCTACTTTGTCTCATAATTTGCGTGAAAAACAACCCTATTACTTAATCATCTCTCCTTTTCTCCTTTAGAAGATGTCATTAACAAATGTCTTAAACTCCATGAATAAGTAAAATTGTATATTCAGAGTGTAAATGTTTTAAAACTCTAAAAAATGTATCTAGGATAATTTAATTGAGTCCTGAAGATATGTGCGAAGTGAAGACTGCTCCTGGCAAATTAATAGTAGCTCTGAATATTCAAATAGCAAAGAGTAGAAAGTGCTGTTATAATTAGGATTAAATGAATGTAAGCTGCATTTATAGCTCTTATTCTTAGCTTTTTGTGATACTTCTTTTAGGACCGTGGTGCTGTGTTCTTACTGTATTTTTCTAATGAGTGAGTGATGCTGTGCCTGTTAATTCAAAGGGTACTTTCTTTTAACATTAAGATTGACAGCAACTATGCAAAAATGGTATCTTAAAAATCTAGTTTAAAAAATGTGTGCTTTATTCTATCAGCCACTGTTCTTTTTTCTTTTCTCTTACTGATCTTTTGCTTATCTTCTGATATTGAGCATAGAAGTAGCTGCAGCCATATGAACTAATACAGGTCTCTTAAAAGAGTATGGTGGTTTTTCTTAAATACATTAACAGTGAAAGAACTGCCCAGAAGGTACAACTAGTAAATTATACTTTGTCAACACTATAAAATAAGTTATTAAAATAATACAAATTATATTCAGCCAGGACAATATAGCATTTGCAGGGCTTTTAATAATCAAATAAAAACCTGCAACATTCAATAAAAATGGGGTAAATTTCTGTTTAAAGTAATTAAAAAAATAGCATTCCTTACTAGTATTACAAAAGAAAATGCTAATATAATTTTCTTTTTACTGATTTCACTGATATTAATACTTTAGTAGTGGGTTTGGGTGCATTTGCTAATAAATTTGTACAAATAAGTCCATCTTATTATACAATAATGACATATCTATTGCATATCCTGAAAGACTTAATCATAGTTTTCACATCAAGTTGCTATGCTAAAACCATCATTTTTACAGTGCAGAAAAGGCCAAGCTGAAATATCTTTGTCTTTCTGTAACAGTGATTGGCATTGTAGGCAGTTGAAATGTTCAGTGTTTAGTTCATGCTTTGTTTCTGAATGGGGTTAATCATTTGAGGCAGCTAATGATATAGTGAACTGACAAGAATATTTACAAAAACAGATGTCCACTTCAAGCAGTACTAGATACTTTTTCCTTATTCTTTTCTTTTTCTTTAAAAATGAATCATTGAGAGATGAAGGGTTTGTTTTAGTTTATTTATAGGTGTTGAATGAATTTATGTGTCTAAATAATTTATTTATTTTTAATAGAAAATTATTCTAATTTCCAAGGGAAAACAGTGGAAATAATAATGAGTGTTAAATAAAAAGCTTCTTCACTGAAGTAGAAGAGATAAATGCATAAAAAAATATTCCTGGCAAATTCATTATCTGTCAGGCAACCTTGATCATAACTCAAGACCCCCCAGCCACATTCAAGAAGTAGCCTGAATATCATTCTTTATAGTCTAATGAACTCTATTTATAGTTATGTGTTAATATTAATATCTAATCCTTTTATCTCTGTCTCTGTCTGTCTCTGTGTCTCTTTCTGTGTCTCTCTTCATACCTCTCTCTCTCTCTGTCCCTCCCTTCCCCCACCACCCCTCATATATAAGCATCTATGGATTTGAGAATTTCAACTGGCAAGAAGCCTGACTGATTCAGAAACTGAGAGTTTGACCATATTGTACTGTCAGCACTGGGCTCTGAGAACCTTTGCATTATCGGGGAAATACATTTGCTTTCTCCCATGGCAACACTATGGGATTTGAAAGCGAGCTTTCACTTATGACTTTCTAATGATTTAAATTAAAATTCACTGTAAAACAGGACTAGAATTTCCAAAAATAGATTAAAATCTTTACTGATGTCGTCTTAAAATCTCTGTCCAGGGAGTATGAAAATCCATATGACAGCAATTCAAATCAGGGAAAACAGAAGGGACTTTTGTCTCTTTAATAGGATCACAGAATCACAGAATGGGTGACATTGGAAGGGACTTCTAAGGTCATCTGGTCCAACCCCCTAGCTCATCAGGGTCACCTGGAGCCAATTGCCCAGGACCACATCCAGGTGGCTTTGAATATCTCCAAGGATAGAGAATCCACAACAACTATGGGTAACCTGTGCTAGTGCTCAGTCACTTTCACTGTTATGAAGTGTTTTCTGACGTTCAGAGGGAACCTTCTTCATTTCAGCCTGTGCCCATTGTGTCTTGTCTTGTCACTGGGCACCACTGAAAAGAGCCTGGCTCTGTTTTATTTACACCTGCCCTTCAGGTATTTATATACATTGGTAAGATCACCCTCTGAGCCTTCTCTTCTCTAGGCTAAACAGTCCCACTTCTCTCAGCCTTTCCTCGCAGGAGAGATGCTCCAGTACCTTCATCATCTTAGTGGCCCTTCACTGGACTTCTTCAGTAGCTTCATATCTCTCTTGTACTGGGAAGCCCAGAACTCGACAGAGTACTCCAGGTGTGGCCTTACCAGTGCTGAGAGGAAGGATCATATCCCTCAGCTTGCTGACAATACTTCACCCAATGCATCCTAGGATCCCATTAGCCTTCTTTGCGGCAAGGGCACGTTGCTTTCTCATGTTCAACTTAGTGTCCACTAGGACCCCCAGGTCCTTTTCTGTGAAGTTGCTTTCCAGCTGGGTGAATCTGAGAATGTATTGGTTCCTGGGGTTGCTTCTAGCCAGGTGAAAGACACTGTATGTTTCTGTGTTGAACTTCATGAGGTTTGTTTATTTTTTTTATGGAAAACACAGGTAATTTTGAACCAATAGTTCTTTCTGTATGTGGACTTTTAATGAGACTTTGTTTATGGTAAGATATTGATTCTTCTCTGAAAACCAGAACAAATACCTTGAGTCTTTTCTACCCTAGGTTTACACATGTCCATGATTCCCAAAATACTTTTCTGTTTTTCATTGCAAGTTTTTTAATAACTGGAAGAAGCACTGTGTTCATGGAACATGTATTAAGGTTATAAACAAATGTGATAGTTACATTCTGATTATTTTTGAGCATTTCTTTGCACATGCTTAAACACCTATTGAAATAAGAAAAAAATAGCCTATTACAACCCAACAAAAAAGAGTAGCTTAAAACAATGTAGGGCAAGTGCAACAATAACAATTAAAAAAATCACCTTCCCATGAACCACTACCCCTTAGGCAATACCTTTTTCCTCAGCATACTTTCTAAAATACAAACTTTGCATCATGTCCTGAAAGTCAACAGATCTGTGTTGTTGCAAAGTAAGGATGACAAGAAAGTATTTAATGAACAAATACATCCAGTTCTAGGATATATCTCTCACTTCTAACTGGGAAAGTCTGTTTGGGATCATGACACTGTGTGAAACAGGAAGATGGAAACATTTGGCTGTTTATAGAAAGAAAGTAAAAGCTAAATTTTAGGTTATGATTTTCTAGTGTATTTGCTCTTAACTGTATCAATTAGGCACAACTTAGAAAGAAACTTCATTAGCCAGAAACAAAAGATAAAAAAAAAAAAGACATTCTGCTGTTTAGTTTGGTTTTTTTTTTTCTATTACAGCTATTTTATATTTGTTTTGCAGACTATTTTTAGTTAAACTTGTATCCTTTAATCATTACTTATTTTTAGCAGTATGACAGTAAGTTTTTGGTTCCTTCACCAATGTATTAACTTAATATCTATCCTGCATTGTACATGAAGCAAACCACAGTTGTAATGAAACCTCATGAAGGAGATGGGAAATTAAGTTCATCTCAATGTAATATGTTAGCTAACCATGACATGTTAGCAGTTGTTAAGTCTTGTTTAGTTAGCTCATATTGTTGTTGGATTCACCTTTCTAGAAATTTAATTTCAGCAATATCTATCCTTCATTAAATGACAGTATGTGCTGAACATGAAGAGAAACATTGATTGACTCACAGAAGAACTTCTTCAGAGAAATATTTCTGTTCCACAGGCATTACAGTTTTCTGGTATATTTGAAACTATCAAGAAATTATACCACTCGGGCATACTAGATATGCTTATTATTATTATATTATAGTGTGATACTATTATAGTGTGATAGTGAAGCCCCTTTGAAATGTCTGGCTGGTGCTTCTGAGAAATCTGGCATCTGTTGAACAATTTCAGCGAGAGGAAAATAAAATAATAAATGACCTATTAATAAAAGAGTTAAGAGTGAACAGAAAATAGACCACAAAGGGAGGCAAAACAACAATTCGTCTGGTCTAAACATCAATAAGCACTCTATGGAGAATTCCAGTAGGGATAGTACAGGACCTTCACTGAAGAAAGAAAGATCTTCACAGGGGTGGAAAGACGCTAAACAGAAAAACCGAAGGTAAAATGGAGGGTCTTTTTCTGTAATCTTTTGCTAATGAGCAACAGATCTCAGATCCAATAATGAAAAACTGCTATAGCTTTAAGTGTAGGTGGTGAAGAAAGTAATGGCAAGAAGGCATAGTTTTGAGGGAACAAAACTTCAGCCTGTTACTTCCTTTATGCTAGAATTAGGTTTCTTTCTGTTCTCTCAGTGAAGGATCCAAGGCAACTGCACAGTTTGTTTTTCCTTCAGATTGTTTTTCTCATGGAAATACAAAGTACACAGTTGAGAAGAACAAGTTTCTGAACTGGTTAATTGCCATGCAACTAAAGCAATGCATAGGTGTGTATTTGGAAACATTTTGATTATATACATTCTATTTGTTACAACAAAACAAACTTTTTTTTTCATGAATCTGCTTCTGTGTTGCCCCGTGCTATTGTCATTTTTAAAGCTTCTGAAGTATAAAGTGCAGATGCCAAGAATTTGTCCAGTGAGATCATATTAATAGCTAAAACAGTATGTAAGAGTGTGGTTTGATCAAAAAGATTTGTCCCTTCGTTTTGCCTTAGAGTGAGAAAGGGTACTATCTGAAGCAGAGGAAAACTTGAGCATTACTATTCAGATGGGTTTCCCTGGATAGAATAAACAGTCAAAAATTGTCCTGCTTACAGAATTATTACCAAACGTTTCTATGGATCGGATTATTTGGAACATAGATTTTCTAATTACAGTTAAGTTTTAATACTGAGCTTTTTTGATGGATGAGCTGATTGGTGGTGGTTCCTGATAATTAGAAGACGACTAGTGTCATAGCCATCTTCAGAAAAAAGAAGGAAGATCCATGGAGCTACAAGCCATTCAGCCTCACATCAGGCCCCAAGAAAACTATGGAGCAAATCCTCCTGGGAAACATTTCCAAACACATCAAGAACAAGGTGAATTAGAAGAAGCTTGTAGGGATTTACCAAGGCCATATTATACCTATCTGAACGCATTGCCTTCTGGGATGAGATGACTGGTTTGGGTGTTTAAGAGGAGAGAGTTGGATCTCATTTACATACAAGACCTTTGGCATGGTCTCTTACAGTCAAATTGGTGAAATCTAGAGTGGATAGAGGACTCTTAAGTATTGTTCATTGTTTTCATTAACAACTGGAATGACAGGAAGTAGTGCAGTCTAAGCAAGTTTGTGGTCAACCTCAAATTTGGTGTCAACACCAGTTTGAGCGAAGTGATTAATATGCTGGAAGGTAGGGTTAGATAACAATTTATAGGAATGTGGAAAAGCCGGAGAAATGGGCAAACACATTCCTCATGAAATTCAACACAGGGAAATGCCAAGCCCTGCACCTGTAGGTTAATAAATTCCCCACACCAGTACAGACTTCGGGCTCACCAGCTGGAAGGCAGCTTGGCAGAGAAAATGCTGGCAGTCCTGGTGCACAAAAGCTAAACATGAGCCAGCACTGTACCTTTGTAGCAAATTAACTGTACACCTCCCAGGCTACTTGAGCAAGGGTGCAGCCAGGAGGCTCAGGGAAATGCTCCTGTCCTCTATCCACTATGTGTGAGACTACCTGGAGTGCTGTGTCCAGTCTGGGCTCCCCAGAGCAAGAGACGTGGACATACTTGAGTGAGTCCAGTCAAGTGTTACAAAGATGATAAAGGGCTGAAGCCCATGGCGTACAAACACAGGCTGAGGTAACTTAGTTCCTAGGGAAGATAAGGTTTTAGGAAGATCTTGTAGTGCTCTTCACAATGGGAAAGTGTAGAGAAGACACAGCCAGGCTCTTACAGGTATACAGCAAAAGGTCAAGGGAAATGGTCACAAATTGCAACCAAGAAAGTTCTGACTAGGTATGGGGAAAAAACTTCTGCTATGTAGTGGACAATGTGGAGACAGGTACTCAGAGAGGCTGTGGAATCTACATCATTGGTGGAGATATAAGAATATCTAATTATTTGACTTGACAGAGCCTGAGCCACCTGGTCTAGCTTACTCTGCTGGAAGGAGGGAGTCAGAATAGGTGACCACCAGAGGTTTCTTCTATCCTGCACTGTCCTATGATTTTATCAATTTAATGTTTAAAGACTAAAGGAATCAATTGTGTAGCCCTGTCCAGGCTTCATTTCCTGATACAGATCTGGAGGTTTTAGAAAGCTACTGTTTTCCTCAAGTTACAGACAGAAAATGAGATTTTGACTATAACAACAGTCTCACAGAATATATGCTAAAGACTGCTGTACATTATTTTTATTTTGCCTGATTTCAAATCCACCATAACTTGGGTAGCCGTGTCAACTAAAATGTATGTCAAGCAAAGTAAAAATGAGCCAGTCAGACCACTAATTTTCAAGAAGAAAAAGTGGATTCCTATCTTAGTCACATGTCTCATAATTAAAATGTTAAAAAAGATAAGAGATATGGAATGACTGGTCTTAACTAGACTGATTAATATTGTTTTGGGGATCTCAGAATAATCAAGTTAAGTGCAGTTTAATTATAGAATTGGAAATAAAGGTGATATATGATATCCTATCAGTGCTTTCAAAATCTCTGCACTCTCTCAAAAAATTATAATTGTGCTTAACAATTAGGCCCACAGCTAAGTCAAGTGCTGTTTGTTGTGTTTTTTTTTTTTTTTTTTTTTTTTTTTTTTTTATCTTGTACATTACCCTCCATGATTTGTAATAGCTCAAAACACAGTAAGTGCTTAGGTCTTGTGTAACCCTCTTACCCTCATTTGGTTTATATACTATGTATAAAGTGTAACTTAGTATCCATGGTACCCTGGAAGAAAACCACTCTCTGTCATTCTGTTATCTACAAAAATAAAGGGCAATAATATCTTATTTTTATTATAACTGTGAGATAATTATTATTGTAAAAAGTAGGAATATTTTATTTATAAAATTCCACTTTTTATTTAGCCTTCTTGGTGATGACTGCTCTTAACATGTCAGCCATATTTGGCATAATTTGATATACATGCTATTTTCTTTTGAATCAGAAAAAATGCTTATGATATTTTGTCATGCACAGCTTTTCAAAAATAGCTTTTATGCCACAGAGAATACTGAAACTATTAAAGATGTTGATCTAATTAAAACACTTTTAGTGATCTGCATCTAACTGTTATGGATAATTTAAATGATCCGGTTAATATGAAATTAATTAGTCAAACTTTCTCTGAATGTTTTTTTTAAAGCCCTCTGAGAATGTTGATTTTTGCAAGACTATAGTGTCTCATTACCTTCTCAGTCTAAATAACCCTTACCTTGTTTTATTTCATGTATTCATGAGGGAACAGTAGGAAATCCCATTTAAATTTTTCTTCAATAATTTTCAATTCTGCATCAATATCAGAATATTGACTTTCATATCATATTCATCATTAAATTCATTTCTGTACTTGGAAAAAGTGACTACAATAACAAACACTTTATTAGCTGCCACTCCATTTCTTAATTGTCATCACAGCTATGGGGAAAAAAAAAAAAAGGCAAATACAGTTTAGTTTATTGTGGAATTATAAGGAACTGAAATTTAGCTGAAAATACGTTCATGGAATCCTATTATTAGACTTAAGAATTTTTTTGGCTTTGAAAAAAAAACAGTTGGGGCATTACTTAAAAAATGTAATGTTGAGTTGGGGGGGGTTAGTTATTTAAAACAAAAAGTAATTTTGTCAGCATCAACTCTGAATGCTCAGCCTTTTTCACTAGTTCATAATTCCACTGAAGTTAATGAGAATCGATGCCATTAGCAGAACATGCAAGCTTAGGTAGCTTGACTGCAGTACCAGGGTATCATTAATTTTGGATCTGTACAGAGAAATAGCTGACTTCTGAATCCAGTGGAAAACATTGCATATTACAATTCCAAGTGAGTGTAGGTATTTAAGACTGAGTCTTCTTAACAGGTCCTGAAGAGTTGCTAAGCTTTCACAGCCCTAACTTGCTGGTTTATTCTGTATTTGAAATGCCAGTAGAAATATTCAGCACAAGCTTTCTTTTCTTCTGTCCATGCTTTTTCAAAGGATCTGTTCATTACGTGATGAATTCAATATAAATATTCAGGACCCACACTGTATTTCACAAATAGACTTTTTAAAAGAAATGATAGAGGATTTTGTTGGGGGGGGGGGGATTAGAAGTGGGGTTTTTGTTGGGTTTTTTTTGTCTTGTTTTCTGGTTTTGGTTTGTTTGGGGTTTTTTGTTTTTGTTTTCTGTTGTGAAATACACACATAGTCTTAAACAGTTGGCAGGGATTGTCCTAGAGAATGGAATATGTGTTTTACATGTCAGCAGGTGTTTTAGGGAAAACAATCACCTGTGGTTTTGTAGATAAACTTAAGTTTTACCAATGCAAGCTTGACCTTTTTAAAAAAGATCCAGTTCATTGTATGTAATATGTTTCACAGTAGCAGTTTTGAAACAAAATCTCCTGATGGGATGCATGGGATTTATGCTATCAGAGAGAGGCCTAATAGGTACTATTGAGTGGAATTTGAGTTCCTGAATGCGCTTGATGTTTCTTGAATGACTGTAATTATCAGGTCAGCTTGGGAGAGTATCTAGGTTTCTCTCCTCAGTTAGGAAAGTTCTGGCTCAAGTTCTGTGCTGGAAAGAGAGAAGATGGAAAAGATTATTATAGACCGTCACTCACCTTGTGCTGGGCCCAGGGGAGTGATTCTTCCTACTTAACATTGCCCAAGTGTAGTTTAAAAGGGACTGAAACTGTATGTCTAGGTATGCAGACATCAATTATAACTGGTTTATTTGGAGTTTTCTTGAAGGCACTGCTACCGAGCAACCCTAAGGAGAAGGGTGTAACTCAGAGCGAAGGAGTCAAAACATAGCATTGAGAAACAATGATGGGCTGCGTAATGCTTGTCAGGGATTTCTTGGGGACCGGGAAAGAAGCTGGGAAATTCTATGCACACCTGAAAAATATATGATTCATTTTAGTGATGCTTATGAATCACAGAAGAAGACAACCAACTACAAAAACTGAAGTTCTAGGTTACAGTGAGGTGCCAGATGAGGTTGAGAGTGAGGTGCAAAGCCTACTCATGAGATGATGGTAAGCTACACCAACATATCTCTTCATGAGTTATAACAGTACAGTTTCTGGGTTTTAGTTAACACAGCTGTACATTTTTATATTTACAAACTGTCATGTAATTTTCCAATATTCCACATTCTATAGAATTATTTATTTAGCAAAATTAGAGTGTTTTTCAATAATTAGGACATTTAATGTCTCTACCTATCTTTTTCTTTTTTTCATAAATCATTTTAAAGGAAACTTTGTGTGGTGTAGAGAGAGACTATAATTTTTACAAGAGATTTGGTATATGTCCTCAAAATACTAAGCTGAATGAATTCAGTCTCTGCCTGCTAGATGAGAAATCATTCTCTTTGTGCATTTCCGTTTGTCTGATAACCCTGTGCTACAATCTGCAGCATTTATATAAGCTGAATGAATGGGATCTGGTCAAAGATTAGTGTTGAGAAAAAAAGGCACGAAAAATGCCTTCCAGTTTACTAGGGTGAATAAAGGTCCTAGTTCTTTACCAAAACCAGAACAAACCAAAATGCCTCATGTAAATTCACTAACTCAGCATAGGATGTAAATAGAAAATACTTTTAGTTTGTTTAGATAGGAGATTCCACACTTATGTGTTTCCCAGTCTGCTACTTTTTTATGGTTAATATATTGGTTTTGGAACACTTGTTAGTAGCTGCATTAGTCACCATGTATGTTGCCATAGTTTCATCACTCAATCCCAGTGATTTACTGAGACTGAGTCTGTCATGAATACAGAACTGTCCAATAAAGTTTCCTCTTTAGTTACACCACCTTGGTGATAACGAGCTGATGGACTAGATGGAGAGATTAAAGATCCAGAGATAATGCACCAAGGTTTAAATGGAAACCAGATTTTTAAATGCTTGGGCTTGAGGAACATTTTGTTGCCTCTAAATCTTATAAAAGTGAAACTCAGTATCAAGGAGTTAGTTTCACCAGGAATCCTCTTCTGTCATAGAAATTAATCTGAACGTGATAAAATGCCATGGTGCGAGTAGCATACAGGTAGCTGACATTTATTTGGGGAAGTCTTGGATACTCCTACACAGCAAGTTTTACTGGCATCTTATTGTCCCACCTTTCTGTTCTGTGGAGTCTGAAACAGACAATTCTTTCCTGAAGGGATCAAATGAAAAAAGACATCCTAGTTCAGTGATATGAATCTGTCAGGCTTTTTTCCTTGTTGTTGTTTTCCAGAAGCCAACTGTAAATTGTACACTTTTAGTACCACAGGCTCTTAACTGTATGAAAAAGTTAGCATTTTATGGTCACATAATAGAACAATAGCCTTCTCTGCAAACAACATACCTTGTTACAGAAGACATGCAAATGTGCGACCTGAAGTGTTTTATATTCTTTAAATGCAATCATATACCTGTTTATCTTGTATCTGCAGTCAAAATTGCACAGAAGTACTTAAAGGAATGAAAACAAATTCCTCTTCCTATGAAAAAAGATCAAGAAGGAAGCTAGCTCAAGCCACATTGCCACCAGCACTGTTGCATATTGAATGAAAGGCCTTCTAGTGCTTTTTTTTGCAATAATGGCATCAAAAGGCTGTATTTTCAACTATCCAACTCTAGAATGCCTAAAAGTCACATCTTTTTTTAAAAAGTAATATGTTTATCACCTGAATTTCTGTTGCCATAACAATATGGCATTAAATTTTCATGGAGAAGCACTTGACTTCTCTTCCCAGTACTCAAAAATGGTTTATGAAAAAATATCTTGTTATTGCCATGCCTTGTATAGCCTCTGTTGAAGGAGATATTGACAGTGAGCAAGGGAACAGTGCATGACCTGTCTCTTACTGTTTGAGAAAAAATATACCGTTTCACTCAAAACTTAGTATCATTAGGACAGAAAGCTGATAGGAAGTGGTTAGATTTATCAAATGGATGGAAGAACCAGGGGTGAGGAAAGTGTTCCTGGTTATTTTTGTGAGCACCAATAACCTTAGTGGACATGAATTTTGCACCTCCTCCAAGTGCAAATTCATAACACTGAACACTGTATACAGTTCTGTTGAAAGTATGTGTAAGACTTCTGTTAGTCTATAAATAGACAGTCAAGTGACACGTCTCGAGGGTTTCCATATACTGTTACTCAAATTCTTTTTTTCTGGTCATTAATAAGCAATAGCGCCTAACTTTGAATTTGATTTCCAAAACCACACTTTTTTTTCTTAGCAATGCTATGTGAGATGGCCTAAATGAGAACAGCTCTTCAAAACTATTTTAAATGGTATGAATCTGTTTATCACATCAAAATTATTTCTCTGACAGCTTATGAAATTATGTTTATAGAAAACTTTACTGTAATTACTGTTCGCCCTTTAGGCACAAAGCACATCTGCAGAAAGCTTAATAAGAGGATAATCAAGGAAACAAAAAAAAAGGAAAAGAAAATGCAGTCAGTCAAAATCAATTGCTTGATAAATCTCTTTAGAAATAATGCATACAGTTTTTTAATTTGGAGTTTATAAGCATATGCTGTCATTTGAAATTTGTTAATATTTGAGCACAGCATAAATTGGCTTGGCAGAAAAGTTGTAACTGTCCCCTTTAGGCACTCTGGAGATGAACATTTTGAGCCAAATCGACTTTGATGGAATGAATTACACTGAAATATAATATATAGTGTCAATTTATTTCAATTATCAAGACAGATACTATACAGAAAATACTGTGTGTTATCTGCCCTGAGGGACAAAAATAATTTCTTAAACAGTCTTTTGCCTTAGTGACTTTGCAGTTCAATGTGTTTTGTCATATGATTTTTGGGAAGTGTAAGATACTAACAGGAATTTTGCTCTTAGATTTTCTCCAAGTTATGGAATCCTTTCTCAGATGATACATAAATGTTTCTTTGAAAATCAGTTAATGATGAAAATTCTACCACTGAAGATGAGTAAATTTAACTGGTCAATATTTGCCCCTAAATATGGAAGGATATATCTGCCCTGTTGGAGGAGTATATAGGAAAGTGGTATATTGCTGTGCATTTCCTATATTTTTTTAGCAGATGTGGAGAAAGATAATAGTCATAAATCCTCCATATACCATAGTAACCCCAAATTTCCAGTTATTGGAAGATAGCTGATATAAATGCTTTCATTTCAGGAAAAGCACATGTTCGGTAAGGAAACAATGTGGTTTTTTAACTTAAATTGCTTATGTCAGCCACTTATATTTATCACACTAATCTCTTCATAAAATGGCATTTCACTTGTCAGATTTCAACTTTACTCCCCTGTATGCTGGAGTGGCCTGATAATACAGTTTTGATAAACCATGTATGCAGCCATTGATATTGAATCTACCTACAAATTCTCTGTGTTTAATGGAACTCTGATAAATCTCAGTGAAATACAATTCTATGTTCAACTCAGAACTTCTACATCTTCAGTATAAACCCAGTTTATTTTCTTGTTATGTTTGAAGAATTCTATGCTTTAGAATTCTTTGAAATTACAACTCAAAGTAAATATCTCGCCTTCCTTCCTCACCCCTATTCCCCAGCTGAAATATGCCTACCTTCTAACAATAAGAGATGTCTAGTTTATTACATGCCTAAGATGGAGGCATTTTTAAAATATGTTGCAAGCACATACTGTATGCACATCAGTTTTTTAATATACTTTATTCAAAAAACAATAAAGGGATGGAGGAGCAAAAATAAATCTTTTACCCTTTGAGTTAAGGATGGCCCTGAACATTGGTTTCCACTGACTCAGAATTTATATTTAAGAGAAAACAGTCTGTGCAGCCTTCTTTTTTCTACTTGCTAGAGACACTGTCATTGGCTAGGTCATAAAGAAATATTAGATTCTTGTCTCCAAAAGTTTATTTGTGTGGACTTGCACTGCTGTTACTTTTTGCTCTTTACAGAGTGCAGTGCTGTCTCTAGGGGTTTCTAGGATACAAAGACAGATTAACCAGTGTTGCAGCTATTCATCTCAATGCATGTCCTGTTTGCAGGCATAGACTTGTTAGAATGGATGTGAGAACTCATCTACAGGAGATTAAAAGCATCAGATCAAGGTCTTTAAATAAAGTTTGCAATATCACTTCCTTTTATCATAACTATAATTATCCTTTATGTTTATAAATATGGACCATAGTCTCTATTTACTGAGGATGAGTTTCTACTTCTTTTGATAAGACCCATAAATTAGGCCTTAATTTCAGTTTCCTTTGAAAAGATCTTTTTGCTTTTGTTTTTAGTGTGAATTGATTAGAAGGAGGGTCTCAGGGTAGTATAGAGGAAAATGAGATAAAGCTTTGTGCCAGCTAAGAAAAATTAATAATAATAATTTATATTTAACAGATTCTCTCTTTCATATCCTACCCTAAGATAATATTCCTTTTGGCATCCTTAAGAGGGGGAAAGCTTAATATGTAACTTTTCTAATGTTATTACTGCTTGTTGCTGTTCATTATTCCTACTTGACTTCTGGTACATAGCAGAGTCTAAAACTGGAGAAAAATAAAAGCAGCCAAAAATCAACAATCCTATGGTATGATCCAAAGAAATGTAGAAGCACTGTCTTGAGCTATGACAGTACATTACAGTTAAACTCACCTTTCTTTTAACAAATCCATCTACTAGTCAAAATGCAGTAACAAAATTTTAAATACCAATCATATCTTTCATTGATTTGGTTTATTTATTTAAAATACATGAGAAGTTGTCTTCGGGAGAAGATAGATGTTGTTATATAACAGGTCCTATAAGTTTTAGCCTAAACAATTTAAAATACAATGAATTTAGCTCCAGAAAACTTTCGATGTATCCTTACTAATAAAATAGAATGAAGAATTGGGGCTAAGTGTCACAAATATGGTAAAAAAGAAACCCGGTTGAAAAAACATAAGAATTGTTGCTGAGATTGTTTTATATTTATGCTTGTAAGAGCACCAGGAAAAATATTTATTCTCAATGCTGAAAGACTCGTGAAATGCTATTTTGGTTACGATTTTAAAAATGTTTTAATTATTGTGTCCTGGACCTATAATTGTACATTTTTCTTTCATGACTGACAAGCAAGTAGATAGCAATAATGTGAGACCTGTGCTCATAAAGTAAATATCCCGAAATATTTCATAGTAGGGTAACTTAAATTTCTGTACTGTATTGCAGGAAAGGATATGGGAAGAATTAATGTATATTTTATTGTTATCAAATTAGGTCAACTTATTTTCCCATTTTCATTACAGATCTCAGATGGGTTCCTCTGTTAAACACACCTACTTCAATTTAACAGGAAAACTGTTAGAAAGGAAAATTACCTGGCAGGCATATATTCTGTAGGAAATTATGTCATAGTAATTAGTATTCAAGATATTTGTAAGAAATCAGCTACTCTCTTACTTTTCAAATTGTTTTCTCGTGTCTCATGAGTGAATGGCTGACGGAAATGCATGTGGTATTTGGATTTGACTTTGAAGAGTGGGGTTTGAAATAATAGGTATATGACTAAATGTGGGAAAAAGGGCCAATTTCTTGAGATCACTTTTATATAGCACTTAATGTGCTACATTAATGAGCGAAGTTAACTCATGAGTTAGTTCCTACAGAAACTTTTAGTTATAGGAGGAACAAACTTAATTGTTAACCATAGACTGTATATTTTCCTGAAAAGTCTTTTAATACCTTAAGAACCTAGACTAAATTTCAATTATGTACAGCCACACAGTACTTCTTAGTTCTCCTAGTATAACTGGAGTTGCTCAAACAATGCACAATTATAAATAAATGCAAATGTGTCCCAGTGTTGTACAATTTAAACACAAAAAATAAAACCTCATGTGCGCTCAACAAGTTCCCCATCTGACCTTTGGAGATGTCAAAATATAATTTCTGTAGAATATTAGAATAACCTTTTTTTTACATATGTCCAGGTGTATTTCAGGGAATGTAATCTGTAGAAAGGCAGGATTGTATTTCTGTAACTGCATTTCTTTGACTGCTTTTTTGTTGTTGTTTTTAATGCTAATGTACATAAAAGAATGTAGAGCTGTAGATTTACTGTAAATGGGATCTGTTTGAAATCATTGTAAAGGCATGATCTTGACAAGTATAACCTCTCAAGAGGAATGTTTGAAATATATCTGTGCTTTGCACTGGTTAAACAGAAGTTTGCTCTGAGATATAAAAAAATCAGAAAGTTTATTATAGAAAACCTCTATATTGTCTGCTGTTGGTGTTCTTCAGGTTTTCAGGGAATGGCACAAAGCATCATGTCAGATTTTATTGTGCCAAGATGAATAAAATCAGTTTTAGTGCCCCAAAGACTAAACTACTAGTATGAAGGTCATTAAACATTGGCATTTGCTCTTTGGCATTCAGTTGTGACAGGTGAAAAAAACAGTATTAAGTGTGGCACAGCTTCTTTATTCTGTTGTTATCCTGAAATAATGAGATGAGAGAATAGCGATAACCTAAATGTGTGCAATAGAAAGAGAACATGGTGCAAGTGTAGTAACTCTTATAGTAATTAAGATAACAGAGAATCTCAAGAGTAAGTTGGTTTTGCTTTAGTCATGTGATTATAGAAAGCTTTCCAGAAAGGGGTTTTTTTCATGTTGATTAGAGAACAAACAACAATTATACAAATGTTATTGAAGTTCTCTCATTTCCATGTATGTTTTATACCATTTGTATAAGAAGTTCCTTAAATGGTTTAGAAATATATACTGGTGTACACTTAGCAGAGTCTAAAATCTGAGCTTAAATGTAACTCCCTGAATTTATAGTTAGTGTGGAATTGAATCTATTTTATTTTATTTTTTTTATTTTATTTTATTTTTAAGAATAAGGAATCAAACATGACTTCAGGGATTAGTAAATAAGAAAAGTCTGTTTATATATTGTATTCTGGGGCCATTGATAAAGAACAGTGATCCTTGTGAATCTAATCAACTTCATTGTCTGACTTTCTAAGAACTTTAGCTTACGTCATGATCTTGAGTAACTTCAGGTAACAGTAACTTAGGTCAAGCAGCATTTTGCTGAATAAGCTTCTATTAATGTAACGAGCTAGAGTAAAAGCAAAGGAAGAAACTTTTCTATTTCTAAAAGCTTCTCTTTAGCAGGCTGATTTGCACAAGTGAGATTATAAATTACTTTAAAAAGTGGTGTTAAATGAGCCTTTTAATTTTTAAAATTATTTATATCTTACTTATGTACCAAAACATAACATTACATTTGAATGTAATGTTACCAACAATTAGTAAATAATACATACCCCAGCGTTAGCAGGCTGTTTCTACTCCTGGAAGTGACACAAAAAAGTTTGGAGGGTTTTTTTTATCCTTTCTGAAAGGGTCGTATATAATCACTAGTTTTGAAGAAGCTAGTAAAAGGAATTCTTTATCTGGTAGATAAATTATGTGGCCCCTCGGGCAGAAGATCATAAACAGTACATCAATGACTACTGTGCAAACAGCACTGTTGAAAAATATACTTAATTAAAAAATAAATTTAGTTTTCTGATATTCAGAAAAATGTATGCAAAAGCAAAATGTTAAAGAACTTATTTGACAGAAGCTTGATCCAAACCAAGTTGGTGGAAATCGTTCTCTTCGGTGGTGTTTACAACAAACTTTCTGTTCACGAATATAAAACTTCAAGAACTGAAAAGTTATTTTATAAATTATGTAGCTAGTGTTCAGCTCAATTTGTGATCTACTCTTTTCTATTATAAGATATAACTATTTAATGTGTACAGCAAAAGATCACCTGTTTGATTTTTTTCCTGAAGCACGCTGCAAGGTGCATGTAGACTGTACAGTTGCCAGGAGATGCTGTTTACCTTTAAGGTAGTCTTTGTACCAATTGCTAGATGTGAAAGAAAGGGGAAATGGTGTATGAACTTCAACTTAATGGCAGCTTTTCAGCATTTTGATATTTATCAAACCCTTCTATAAAATTATTTTCTGAATTACCGAAGTGTTCCTATGAGTTTGACCTGACCGAACAAATTTCTTCAAGGCATTTCTGTGTAAGATATTCTCGTATAATAAAATGATTGATTTATTCATAATAAATGCTTGTATGATCAAAAGCTCAATTTTAACTTAAAATTCTTTTTTTTTTCTTCATTTCAGTTTTTTTTTTTTTTTTAAGTTTTTTAATTTCCATGGAATCTCTCTTTTCAGGTAACTATAAATACCTTTGGGGTGGGAGGGAAGTGAAAATGTTTGAAAAGAATGAAATCTTTAAAATATTATAGAAATTAACATCCAGATAAGTTCACTAACTCTATTCATTAAGTACCACGTAGAAACAACTTGTTTGCACACCATGCAGGAAAATGAGATCCCTGCACTGAAGCTGATCCAGTAGAGAGGGTTTGAATGGGAAAAGAATGTTCTTTTCTCAGCAACATGAGGTTTCAAGTGAGAGTAGCTGAGAAGGAGGATTTCTGATTTTGTTTTTTACCAATGTAATTGTTAGACTCACTTTCTTTTCAGCCCTGGTATGGTTAATTCAGATCCACTATATATCTTTTCCTGGGATTCAAAGGTGATACACCCAAGATAGTTGTATTTTCTTCTGTATTCTAAGGAGCTAAAGAGGGGTAGGCTTTTTTTGAGAGGTAGGTTGACAGGAATATAAGAATCTTGCTTTATTACTTTTCATTAACTCTGTCAAAAAAGTGCCACTGGTTTCCTTCATTTGAGGTTTGCCTGCTAAAGTTCTGCTGGAACTTTTAAACTAATCTTAAATACCAGTGTTTTAGGCTGAATAGCAATGATCACCTCTGCATCGCAACTACATCAATTTCATTAATGTATTACATGCATAGTGCTATTTTGTGAAATTCTGAGTTGTACATACTATTTGTCAGACTATCTCTTCATGACAGAAATTCTTTATGGACTTCATTGTCTCCTCCAAGAACAAACTTTTAAGGGTATTCTGCTTGCATTGCTTACAAATCTTGAAAGTGAGTACCTGTAGAAGATCAGGGTAATCTGAAATTCAGACATATCAAGCCCATATTCTTTATGGCACAGCAACAGGAAGCAAGCCTAACAATTCATACCATTTCTAATAATTGTTTTTAAAACAGCTCTGTGATTTAATGGTCCATATGAGAAAGTGAGATTTTAAACATCCATGTTCTTATTTCAGTTTTACATTTACTCCTGTGTAAGAAATATAGTAGAAATTTTATTGTCAGAAGGATAAGGAAGAAATTATATCTTTGCAATCTTCATTAATGGTTAATTTCTGTGTAGCTTTCTGGTAGCATAATTACTGGTTAAGGCTACAATTGCAAGGAGAAGATCTTAGTTCATAAATTGGAATTTTGTATTCTTCTACCTAGCAATGAATTAGAAATTTCATTTCAGTTAACCAGATAAATGGGTATTATGTTGTAGCATACCATATTGCAATATTGCATACTATGCTGTTAAATTTGGACACACTATAGACATAGTCTACCAACTTACACTTTATGACTTCCAGAATAGGAGAAGATATCCATGGTTATTAATATGTTTACATGTATAATACCTGCATACTTTTTTTTTCCTATTCTGTCTCAGAGCTAGCATAGGATGTAATTGCAGATGAGTTCTTTCAGGCAGGAGTAGTATCTTTCAATGTCTTGAAACTGGTTTGGATAGAATGGATTTCTAGAGGTTCTCATTTTACTTCTGAAACATAATTGAGAATGCTAATGTTCATCAATATTCAGAATCCACATCTATTTTCAGAACCATAGCACTTGAGATATTTTCCTTTTCTTAGAATGGGCAAAGCCTATGGTATTTCAATGACTGAATTAGGTTTAGTGCCTTGTTAAATGGAATTCTAGTGGCTCTAACTGCAATTATGTGCAGGGAAAATACTTCAGAGAAATTTCCACAGTGGATGGTATTGCTGGCTTGCACACAAACTGTTCCTAAATAACTGGATAGAACTAAATGTCTTTCTCCTTATAAATCAAAAGTTCATTAAATTAGTTTATTCATTCAGAACTTGGTCTGTAAATTATGTAAGCCTATACATAATCGCACAACCAAGTTCTGCATTGCCTTCTGACTGCTGAAAAACTGGGGGGAAAAAAACAGGTTGTTTTTTTTTCCTAGAACATACTGGCTTATTGGAGGATAAATGAAAAGAACACACAAATTCTGTCATGAGCATAAAAGTGTATTGCTTTTGAGAGAGAATCTCCTTGAATCCACAATTCTTCAGGGTAGCAACGTAATTGTGCTAGGATTCTGATTCAGAGATGTTTGCTTATCTGTTTTTTGAAAATGTCTTTTGAAAGTCTGCTCAGATGCTTCATAGTCTTTAGGAAATAAAATTCCTAGTTCTAATGCAAAGTAATAATTTTGTTGAAAATGTAAGCGAATTTCTTCTTATTTAGTCTTGCAGAAATAGAATAATATTAACTACCTTGTGTGTGTGAAGGACAATGAAGTATCTAGCATTTATTGGTCTTTTCGCTTCTAGATGACACAAAATCAGTTCCTTCAGGCTATATTAAGAGGCTAGGTATTTCAAACTTCCTATCATCAGCCCTGCTCCATTTTTACTTAAATACTCTTTCTTAAAAACTGTGAAAAATAACTCTATCCCAGCTGAACCCAGGACAATGGTACAGAAAAATCTCATATGTTTTTTTTTCCGGTGCAGAATGACATTGAATAGCTATTGTCTGTTTTTCACATAGAGGACACTTTCTAGAGGACACTGTCAGAAAGTAATTTCACATTTTTAAATAGTGAGGCTTTCAGACTGTGATCCAATATAAAAAAAAGGTTTGGTAGATCTACTATGTAGTTGTTGATCTTGCATTTTGCTTATGATTTCTTCTTTCTAAATGTATTCTTGTCTTTACACTCATTTTGTTCAGATTACAACCTTTACCCCAGTATATTAAGGTCATGCTGAATTCACAGCCTGTACTCAAACCTCTGAGCTCAGTGCTTTCTACTTTTTTTAACTAAAGTTAGGATGTCAATAGAAGTGACAGAACCTAGGATTTTGCTTTTTAGCTTGTTTTTCACTTTCCTTTGTGCGGATTTATCTGTTATTAAAATATTTCCTGTATGGAACAATTCATAAAGCCTTGCTGAAGTCAAACTATATCATCTGAATTATTAACTTATCTTGTTTATTTATTTTTAGTTATGCAATAGGCCAGATAGCCTATCAAGAAAGTAATAAATTTGATGCTATTAATTCTTGTATATCTCATTATTATCCTTGAACTATTAATAATAGTTCTGCTTATTAATAATTGAATTTAGTATCTGGATATCCAAATCAGCCTTTCAGGCATAAAATTCCCAGGTTCTCTTTAAAAAGCAATAAAAAGAGTTAACTTTGTCTTTCATCAATACTCTTTGGACTGGTTGATGTTGAGTTTTGTACTATCCTATTATTTACTCTTCTGGCTTGGCCACAGGCAGCTTGAAAAGAGTTCCTTCTACACAATGGAGAAGGAGGAGAGGTTGATTAGTCAAGTAGAATATTTGACAAAAAAGGCAGAGCACTATGTATGTAGTCTTTGAGTTATTCCCTTTCTTCCTACAAGTCCTGGAAAGTTTATCAATTCCTACCCTTTTCAGAGGAGTAGAGCTCATCTTAATACAGGCTCCATAAAAATCTGTACCAGTTGAGATACCACTGCGGAGCTTCAAAAGGACATTGCATTATCACAGAATCATAGAATAGTTTGGGTTGGAAGGGACATTTAAAGGTCATCTAGTCCAATCCCCCTGCAATGATCAGGGACATCTTCAGCTAGATCAGGTTGCTCAGAGTCCCACCCAACCTGACCTTGAACGTTTCAAGGGATGGGGCATCTATCACCAATGTGGGCAACCTGTTCCAGTGTTTCACCATGCTCATCGTAAAAAATTCCTTCCTTATATCCGGTCTGAATCTATCATCTTTTAGTTTAAAACCATTACCCCTTGTCCTATTGCTACAGCACCTACTAAAAAGTCTGTCCCCATCTTTCTTATAAGCCCCTTTTAAGTATTGAAAGGCTGCAATAAGGTCTTCCTGGAGCCTTCTCTTCTCCAGGCTCAACAACCCCAAATCTCTCAGCCTTTCCTCAAGGGGAGGTGTTCCAGCCCTCTGATCATTTTTGTGGCCCTCCTCCGGACCTGCTCCAACAGGTCCATGTCTTTCTTCTACTGAGGACTCCAGGAGCTGAATGCAGTACTTCAGGTGGAGTCTCACAAGCGTGGAGTAGAGGGGCAGAATCCCCTCCCTCGACCTGCTGGCCACGCTTCTTTTGACGCAGCCCAGGATATGGTTTGCTTTCAGGGCTGTGAGCGTACATTACCGGCTCATGTCCAGCTTTTCATCCACCAGTACTCCCAAGTTCTTCTCTGCAGGGCTGCTCTCAATCCCTTCATCCCCCAGCCTGTATTGATACTGCAGGTTGCCCTGACCCCAAGTGCAGGACCTTGTGCTTGGCCTTGTTGAACCTCATGAGGTTCACCTGGGCCCACTTCTTGAGCTTGTCCAGGACCCTCTGAATGGCATCCCATCCCTCAGACATGTTAACCATACCACTTAGCTTGGTGTCATCTGCAAATTTTCTGAGGGTGCACTCAATCCCACTGTCTATGCCATTGGTGAAGATATTAAACAGTACTAGTCCCAATATGGACCTTTGAGGGACACCACTCATCACTGATCTCCATCTGTACATTGAGCCATTGACCACTGCTCTCTGGATGCGAACATCCAGCCAATTCCTTATCCACTGAACAGACCATAGCTACAGCTATACATAGCTACAGTTATAGCTACAGTTTCTGTGTAAACTATAGCTCTAGTTTCTCTGTTATGAAGGCCTTTATGTTTTAAAGATACCTGCTAAACCAGGTGAGGTATTTAAAGGAAAATTGTCTGTGAGACTTGGTTGATTATTTATTGCACCATGTTTCTCCGAGAGTCCTGTTGCTGAGTATTCTGTCTATTGATGTTAACCCCTAGGGGTAGAGTGCATTGAGGGAACACAGGTACCAGGGGAATTTTGAAGTCTTTGCTAGTAAAGGGAGAGCCAGAATTCAATATGACCATCACACTGGAGAAATGGTAAGCCCATACCCTTAAAAGACATTGAGTATTTCTGACAACTAAGTTATGAGAAAAATAGTGAATAAGATGAAGTTTCAGATTTGTGTGGACACTAAAAACAGCTATTTTTTAATTCAGTCTATTTTATGCATAGTCAATGTTCCCTGTGTTGCACAAGACATAAAGATTTTTAATCATCAAAAAGCAGAGAATGAAGCTGTGAAATCTGTAGCATGGAATGCTTTAGATTGCTTTATAGCTTACTGGATGTCCTTGAGAAGGTGAACTTGAAGTTTGTGGGCTTTACAGAAGTGTGTTGTTTTGTTTTGGTTGGTTGGTTTTTTTTTTCCAAGGAAGTTGATTTTATCAGCGGCTGTAATATACCAACCATTGTTAACATATTTATTTGCATGACATTGCATATTTAGGATACTCTCCTACTAATCCTAAGAAGCTGCCAGTGGAGTAGCTATTCTAGCTTGCTACCAAATTTTGAAAAAGATAGTGTCTGTATACTTGTCAACTGCACAGGTCATGTGAAACAGCTGTTAAGCATGCTAAAATACTGTTTCATGTTTCTGTAAGAGGTATAGAAATACCTGTTTTCCTATGACAGATACAGTACATCATAACATTAAGCTTACTTTAAGGTTAAGATAAACAACCCCATTGAGCTTTATTGTTTGGTTATAACCCCTGGCTATTTAATCCTTTTAAGCAGAACAAATTAACTAATTTAATTAGGGATCTTAAGGCTGATGTCTAAAATCTATACATTTCTGTAGCATAATCTGCCATTTTGCCATATTATTAGAATTTCAAATTAGGTCAAAAATATCTCTGGCCTAGGTTTACAGTGTTCTTATTAAAATTGTCATGCCGGTGTGTAAAGGTTAGACATAGCTGAAATAATCGTGGCATTTTAAATCTTCTGGTAGAGATACATTGATATCTAGCAATCACAAAATCATTCTCAGTAAGACTGTGTTTAAGTAGTACTCAGTAACAGTACTATCTGCCTATTAATAACTATCTAATTCACATTATTTACTTTTTTTTTTAATAGCCCATAATCTGCCTTTTACATTTATGCTACTTCAACATCCTTAAAAAAGCTTCCTTAAAACTAATTTATGCTTTATAGAGTTAAATTCTTCTTTTTTCTCAAGGTTTTATTAATTTGATATATTAATTAAAAAAAAAGACGCTTTCTATGTATCACTGCATTTTGTGTCAGTATTTCTCAGATAGTATAGTCTATGTTATTTATCATAATGACTATCTTTGTAAGTTATATTAGGAAGCAAAGATGATGCACTGTAGGAATTGCTGGCTTTCTATTTTGCTTCCTTTGTGAGAACTCTCAAATGTTCAGCATTTACTATGTTTTTTTCTAACAGTGAAAAGGGGCCACTATTGATATATAGATTTGCAGAGGATGAAAAGGGTAAACAGAGATCAGAGCAAAGATATCATATTCTTACACAGCAAACCAGAAAGGCTTAAGGAATACCTAAATTTTATAACAGAATTTTTCCTTCATACAAGTTTTTGTGTAGCAAATGACAGTGTGTGTGAACTATATTGTATAGGTCAGTTTTGGCTAGCCTGTGCACAACCACTGAACAAACGTTAAGTCAAACTTAATAGGGACTTTTCATCTTCAAAACAGAAATTACTTACAAGGCATCTAATTTAGTTTTCATAGTCAGATTTTTCTTATCATTGCATCAGATAACCAAACTGTCCCTTTACTTGTGAAAGGGACATCGTAATTACATATAACTCCATAGATAATGGGTTACTACCATTGCTGATTTCCAACTACTAAGGAAAAATATTCCTTCCTATTGTTTTGGATTGAATTTATATTCAATGCTGAAAAAATCAATTGCTAAAAGATTTAATTTAAAGCAATGACATCATCCAGACATGCCTTTGAATAGACATAGAGTAGTAACAAGTCACAACTTCAGATTAACAGGGTAATCACTTAAATGGGTAAGGTTTCCACTAGTATAGCTTGAGGTACACTCTCCAGAATTAACTCCAAAGTTGAAGTAAATCTTTTGAAGCATTTCTGTAATATGAAAAGGAAAGAAGCGTGCAAGCAGAAAGGAGGCTGAAAAGAAAATTGTTCAAACTTTCTTTGAATTTCTAAAGCAAGATTTGTAAAGACTTTTGTTCATATTTCAGTTAAATTTCTTACAGTCCTGCCAGCTGCTTAATTCATCTTTGTAAAACTTTCATATCAGTCTGCAGTTGAGACTTACTTTTATTAATCATTAATTAGTTATACTAGAGTATTAACTTATCACTTTTAGATAACCACATCTTTTCTAAAGTGGACTGAAGAGATAGATCTTTCAGGCAGATTAAGGAAGATGCTACAATGTTTAACTATAGGCCAACATAGAAAGCAATTGAATTTCATAGAAGAGCAGACACAGAGGTGTATTAAGTGAAACAGACTAAAGGTAAAGCACACTTAAGAATTTTGTTGTCTTCAAATAATGCAACTAATATTAAATAAACATAGAGAATAAAGTTAGAATTGAATCTTGAATGAAATGAAGTGAGATATCCAAGATTTTCATATCTTGAGTTCCATAAGCATTTTTTCTGTACCTGGACACAGGTTGAATAAGTCATTGAGCCTTATCTGGCATTCATACATCAACACTGCCCCTTCTCTTTGTATTCAACACTGGACTGATAATTTACAATTTATTTTTCTATACTTTTTCATGTTATATGGTACCTTTAGAGTGAGTTACAATGGATTCAGTAGACCTATGTGACTATGTAATTGTAAGAGTTACAGGCTTAAACAAAACTTAGAAGGAATAAATAGAATGAACAGTGGAAAATATCAATTCCTCTTTAACTGTTTTTTTTGTTGTTCTTGTTCTGTTATATATGCATTCAGAATGTGTCTATGTAATTTTCCCTTGCTGAAGTTTTCTTATCTTGTACAGCTGATGTTAACTGCTTGAACAATATAAATAAGTATTAGATTATGCAATGGAATTTTTTGTTTTATTTTTTATTTGTGTGTGTGTGTGTGTGTGGTAAAGATAAAATGCTAAGAAGATGAAACATACCGCTTGATCATTCATGTAACCCGCTTTCCTCGTTTCAGCTGGGACAGAGTTATTGTCTTCCTAGTAGCTGGTATAGTGCTATGTTTTTGAGTTCGGTATGAGAAGAATGTTGATAACACTGATGTTTTCAGTTGTTGCTAAGTAGTGTTTAGACTAAAAGTCAAGGATTTTTCAGCTTCTTATGGCCAGCCAGCAAGGCTGGAGGGGCACAAGAAGTTGGGAGGGGACACAGCCAGGGCAGCTGACCCAAAGTGGCCAATGGGGTATTCCATACCATGTGATGTCATGTCTAGTATATAAACTGGGGGGAGTGGGGCTGGGAGGGATCACGGCTCAGGAACTAACTGGGTGATGGGCAGCATGTGGTTGGCAATTGCATTGTGCATCACTTGTATATTCCAATCCTTTCATTATTATTATTATTATTATTATTATTATTATTATTATTATTATTATTATTGTCTTTTAATTTTTGTTATCGTTATCATTATTAGTTTCTTCCTTTCTGTTCTATTAAACTGTTTTTATCTCAACCCATGAGTTTTACTTTTTTTTTCCCTATTCTCTCCCCTATCCCACTAGGTGGGGGGGAAGTGAGTGAGCGGCTGCGTGGTGCTTAGTTGCTGGCTGGGTTTAAACCACAACTGTCCTTTTTGGTGCCCAACGTGGGGCATGAAGGTTTTGATAACGACAGACCTGACCAGAGCATGTTAAAATGAATTTGTTACAAGCATTCATTATATTCATTTAATAGTCACTGGTCACAATGTCTATTTAAAAGCTCTTAAGAGTTGCGGCACTCTTTAGAGTTCTGTTATGTATCACCTCACTTGCTGTATGTAGTCCCTGTGCTGCTGCTTATCATCCATGGGAGGTGGATTAAGGTTTTTGCTTTGATTTATTGGGTAATACTGGCTTACGGTATAATAAAATTATTGGTCATGGGACTAATCTGGTATTTGCACTCAGCATTGTTGTCACCTCTATGCTTTGGGAGCCATTTGTGGGAAACTATTAATAATTACACCATTCATCTTTCCTCCTTGGAAAGCCAATCTGTGGGCGAGACACTTTTCCTCCCCTTTCCTTTCTCTTCCAGTCTAGACACAAGGGTGTTTGAGAATTTTGAAAAATTTGAATACCCTTGGGATGTTGAAACAAGCATGGTCCTATTGCTAGGAACTACGATGTTCCTGAATGTGGTTCAGGTCTTGTTTAAGGTTAAACAATTATTTAAGAAGATCACCCAGAGATCTGCCCCCAGGCTGGATAATTATGAGTGGCAGGGTGTGTGGGATAGTATGGGCAAGTACCTAGGACAGTGGGCACCTCTAGTATTTTGGAAATTCACCCCTGAACAAGTACAGAATCCACAAGAACCAGTAAAATATTTGGAAAAAGTATGCTGTCACCCTGGCAACTCCAGAGAGAGACAAATCACTGCAACATGCTGGGGCCTGGCCCATGCCTGCCAAGCCCTGTTCAACACTATTCAGTACCCTCAAGGGGAAGAGAAGGTCTCTGGATCTAACAATAAGGCGACAGGCACTGTGGCCACTCCAACCCCGGTGACTGGCACTACAGCTGAACCAGCGAACCAACCCGCACCAGTATCAGTTGCCCCCATACAGAAGAAGAAATATACAAAAAAAATCAGTTCACTTAGCAAAGAATGAAGATGAACCAGGTTCATCACGGCAACAGGAGGAAGAGTCAAAAACAGAGGTAATCACCCGGTCCCTATCCCTGAGTGAGCTGTGGGATATGCAAAAATATTTCAGCCGTCATCCAGGTGAGCACATTATCACCTGGCTGCTCAGATGCTCGGATAATGGGGCTAGTAGCCTGGAATTAGAAGGTAGGGAAGCCAAGCAGCTGGGATCGCTTTCAAGGGAAGGTGGCATTGACAAGGCAATTGGAAAAGGGACACAAAGCCTCAGCCTCTGGAGGTGACTCCTGTCAAGCGTGAAGGAAAGGTACCCCTTCAGTGAAGAAGCTATATGTCAATCAGGCAAGTGGACCACCATGGAGAGAGGTATCCAATATCTGAGGGAATTAGTCATGCTAGAGATGATTTATTATGACCCAGACAACCCACAATTACCCAAAGATCCAGATAAAGTCCAATGCACAGAATCCATGTGGCAGAAGTTTGTATTGAGCACACCATTGTCCTATGCCAACTCATTGGCAATAATGACCTGGAAAGACGAAGAGGCACCGACGGTGGATGAAGTGGCTCACCAACTCCGTCAATACGAAGAAAATCTCTCCTCCTCCCTACAAGCCTGCATTTCAGCTGTGGAGAAGCTGTCCTGGGATTTCCAGCAATTCAAAGAGGAAATGTCCTACTCCCCACCTGTAAGGACCAATGTTTCAGCTATTAGGAGTGAGCGCTCCTCTGCCCAAGAAAGAGAATATAGAAGGTACGCACCACGTCGTGCCCTGTGGTTTTACCTATGTGACCACGGAGAGGACATGAGGAAATGGGATGGAAGACCTACCTCAGTCCTAGATGCACAGGTATAAGAGTTGTGAGGAAAAACCACCACAAAAGGGGACTCTCCCAGGAAAAATTCTGCTCCAGTTTCCAGACAGAGTAGAAGGGCTGATCTTACTTCTGATCCTCTTGAAGGGACTCCTGAGCCAATTTTACGAGAAGTGAGTACTGGATACTCTGGTCAGAATTAGAGGGGCCCTGCCTCCAGCCAGGTGGAGGAAAGGGATAACTGCATCTAGTGGACTGTGTGGGTTTGATGGCCTGGCATGCTAGACCCACAGGAGTACAAGGCACTAGTAGACACTGGTGCACAGTGTACTCAAATGACATCAAGTTATAAAGGGGCAGAACCCATCTGTATTTCTAGTGTGACAGGGGGATCCCAAGAGTTAACTGTATTGGAGGCTGAAGTGAGCCTAAATGGGAATGAATGGCAGAAACACTCCATTGTGACTGGCCCAGAGGCTCCGTGTATCCTTGGCATAGACTATCTCAGGAGAGGGTATTTTAAGGACCCGAAGGGGTATCGATGGGCTTTTGGTATAGCTGCCTTGGAGATGGAGGGCACTGAACAGCTCTCTACCCTTCCTGGTCTCTCTCAAGAACCCTTCGATTGTGGGGTTGCTAAAGGTTGAAGAACAACAAGTGCCAATTGCTACCACAACGGTGCACCGGCAGCAATATCGCACCAACCGAGACTCTCTGATTCCCATCGACAAGTTGATTCGCCAACTGGAGAGCCAAGGAGTGATCAGCAAAACTTGCTCACCCTTTAATAGTCCCATATGGCCAGTGCGAAAGTCTAATGGGGAGTGGAGACTAACAGTTGACTATTGTGGCCTGAATGAAGTTACGCCACTGCTGAGTGCTGACGTTCCAGATATGCTAGAACTTCAATACGAACTAGAGTCAAAGGCAGCCAAGTGGTATGCCACAATTGACATTGCTAATGCATTTTTCTCAATCCCTCTGGCAGCAGAGTGCCAGCCACAATTGCTTTTACTTGGAGGGGCATCCAGGACACTTGGAATCGACTGCCACGGGGGTGGAAACACAGCCCCACCATTTGCCATGGACTAATCCAGACTGCACTGGAACAGGGTGAAGCTCCAGAACATGTGCAATATATTGATGACATCATCATGTGGGGTGACACAGCAGAAGTTTTTGGGAAAGGGAAGAAAATAATCCAAATCCTTCTGAAAGCCAGTTTTGCCATAAAAGAAAGTAAGGTCAAGGGACCTGCACAGGAGATCCAGTTTTTAGGAATAAAATGGCAAGATGGACATCGTCAGATTCCAATGGATGTGATCAACAAAATAGCAGCTATATCTTTACCAACTAATAAAAAGGAAACACAGGCCTTCTTAGGTGTCGTGGGTTTTTGGAGAATGCATATTCCAAATTACAGTCTGATTGTAAGCCCTCTCTATCAAGTGACCCAGAAAAAGGACGATTTTAAATGGGGCCCTGAGCAACAACAAGGCTTTGAACAAATTAAATAGGAGATTGTTCATGCAGTAGCCCTTGGACTAGTCTGGGCAGGACAAGATGTTAAAAATGTGCTCTATACTGCAGCCAGGGAGAATGGCCCTACCTGGAGCCTCTGGCAAAAAGCGCCGGGGGAGACCCAAGGCCAGCCCCTGGGGTTTTGGAGTCATGGGTATCGAGGATCCAAGACTCACTATAAGCCAACTGAAGAAGAGACATTGGCAGCATAGGAAGGAGTTTGAGCTGCCTCAGAAGTGGTTGGTACTGCAGCACAGCTCTTCTTAGCACCCTGACTGCCAGTTCTGGGCTGGATGTTCAAAGGGAAGGTTCCCTCTACACATCATGCAATTGATGCCACATGGGGTAAGTGGGTCTCACTGATCACACAACGGGCTCATGTAGGAAACCCCAGTCACCCAGGAATTGGGTCATAATCCCAAGAAAACCTTTGATTCTCTATCACCTCCTGAAACAACAGGTATTTTAGGTTCTTGGAAGAGGTGCAACAGAAGACCACAGCCATGCACAGTGTTAACTGAGAAACAGAAAAACTGCAAAATGCAGTAACAGTGTTTTAATTTTTAATGGATGATATTGTGAAGCGTTCACCAAACAGGATTATTATTTAATTAATTTGGGAAATTCTTTCTCTTTACCGCACATCTTCAATACAGTAGACATCATATCTGTCCATTGGCTAATGCAGAAGAATATGTTAATGAGCAGTGGGAGAAAAAGAGGAACATTACAGATAGACTCCTTCTTGGTAGAGGACCACTTGGATGGTCCAGTCAGCAGTGATGCAATGGATGCTCTGAGTGGTTGTAATGTGAAGATAAAATTTTTTGCTCAGAAAAATTGTTTTCTGGTTCCAAGACACTACACACTACTTAGATAAAAACAGTATATGTAAATTCTTCTGCTACATACATCGTGCAGTTTTTGTCACAATGATTAAAAAAAGGTTTTTATATGCTCTGTTAGTGAATTTATCTCAAGCATATTTCTGCAAGCCTACTATGCCGTAATAATCTTCTTCCATCTGTTCTTACACTAATGAACTATGTTTTGTTTTTACTACCCCTGTTGCAGTAATAATTTCAAAAGGTTGAGTTTTTTTAATCTAATAAACTTAATTCAAGATTTTAGCAACATTAAGATGTATAGAAATGACATTATTATTTCAGTGCTGATGATAGAGATGGCCTAGACGTACAAGAACTGTACTACAAATCTTTTTTTCCCAAAACAGATCCTTATTTTTTTGTGACTCAGTCATTTTGTTTTGATACAGATTAATAGTCCATAATTATGACTGACAGTCTGTTTATTCACAGGTTTTTAATGGACTTTCTAATCCCATAAACACAAATGTAAGTGTAAAGATTTCCAGCCAACATGTAATATTCTCTGAGATATCTAAAACTAATCTTATTATAATGTGAGTTAGAATTGGTAAGTGTAAACTAAAGCCATCTTGAAAGAGAGATTTATGTAGGTGTACAAAGACGGGTAAGAATCTGGATGGGTAAAACATGTCAAGGGATACTGAATGAGAATAAGCAGATTTAGTGATCTAAGTAATCTTTTTTAGATTGAACAGCTTATTTGGAAAATGTTGAAAGGAAAAAATTTACAGTGTGCAAGTTTATGAGAAATTCTTATTTGTTCCAAGAGCAATGAAACAAACTCCTTCATGACCCTGAAGAAGTCTGTAACCAAATAAGTATTTTGCTACTGAACAAGAGTCAATTGAATTGGAATCAACTAATGTTAATTATCTATATTTCCACTGGTGCCATTGGTAAGCTGAAAGCTTCTAGTATTTTAAAATATACCTTGTTGTTCCAAGTAGCACATGCTAATATTCATATTTTTTAGCCCAGAATTATGTGCTTTTTGAGCCAGAGAATTGAGGGTGTGGTTTATTTTTTAAACAGCACTTACTCTACCATTAGCCTTGAAGATGACAGAACAATGCCAGAGACTTAGTGCTGATTCTTTTGAGCATGTAGGTGGGGTAAAATGAATGGAAAGCCTATTTTGAAGCAAAATTAAGAACTTAATTCTAGGAAAGAAGGTGAAATATTTATCATATGTTTTGAAGATAAAGGGAGAATTTGGAGAAAGGAATCGGGGCTTCCATTTTGATATTCATTCTCTGAACTGCTATTAGCATGTCACAGTTATATTACATTTACAACTTGGTACAATTTGTAGACCTACCATCAACTGAATTAGTCTCAGCTATATCACAGTCTGGGGCATGATAACAGTATTAACATTATAAGCCTTATCCCTATGTATTGAGCATAGTTTTTGATGAAATAACTGTGTGTCCCTTGTGTACACTGAAATTGCTTAACAGCACCATTTATGCAAATAAATTATACACTTACTTTATGTTAAAGACATTTAATTACTCTACAAAACTGACTTCAGTGAAATATACCCATTTATTTTAAGTTATAAAACAGAGTTTTTGGAGATTTCTTTGACACCAGTTAGGATGAAAGATTTTTTTTTTTTTTGGCACCAAGATTTTAAAAATAACTTGGTCAGTAAAACAGACAAACAGACAATTTTTCAGTTCCAAGGTTTTCTTAGGTTATGAGAGATAAAAATTACTGACTATTTTGTATGGCTATGTAAAATTTATATAAAAGTTTATCTACTTGAACACCTGTGTAAGCATGTAAATTTAAGGTATTTGAATGGCTACTTTATATGATTGCAAACTTCAGCTGTTTCATGCTCTCAGGCACATATCTTAGTAGTTTCTGCAAATTGTATTTTACTTTTTTTTTTTTTTTTCATTTAAAATCTGGTAAAATTCATAATTAAGTTGATATTCAAATTACCAATACCCAGCTACTGTTTCTATTCCTTCTGCTTTTTTTCAATTACTGTTAATTAATAGCCGCAAATAATTATATTAATTGTAAATATTTTTATCTTGAGACTGTAGTTAAATTTGAACTTGGGTGGTATTGTAGAAATATATGTCAAAAAATTAGAACCAATTTAGAGTAACTCAAATGCTTGTAGTCCATACACGTGTGCTGTACAGGCTGAAGTCCTTATTATTTAGTCTGTAGTCAATACTTTGCAGTATGCCAGGATAGGAAAGGTGAACTTAATGACAGCAAAGGCAGTGGAGTGGAGTTCAGTGAACTATCAAAATGAGAACATAATTTTCTGAAAAATAAAGGATTTCTAGTTTTGCTGGTTAGCCCCACAATGACATGTGTGACCAGGTGAAAAAAAAAAAGCAGTCCCTTGAGCAAGCAGGTTGACCTTTTCCCAGTTTTAGCACCCTGCATGAGCTAGACCAACTGCAGTCAGCTTTTTTGTTTGTTTGTTTTGGAATGGGAGAGGCATACATAACTAGAGGACACAAACCCTGCTATAACATTCATTTTGCATGTCTGTCAGCAAATAACTATGTATACTGGCTGTTAACTCATGTAGTGTCTTACCTTCATTGTATCCAGATGCTCATAGCAAAAGGGAAATAGTCTGGAATGAATAGGACAAGTCATAATCACTTCATATAAATTTACTTCATAATTCATTTAATATAGTGCAAGGTCTTTGAGGACCACAACATAGTGTTAATATTCACATAGGCTTTATGGACTTACTTTAAAATTATTAATTCAAAATGTGTTATTCACTTACCTTTGGATCACATATGTGATGAGCTTCCATGCTAATTGGATTATATATGAGAAGATCAAATCTCAAGTGCATAAAACTCAAACTATTAAAAAGTACATGAACTAGTCAGGAATATTCAAACTGGTTTTATTAGTCATGCAAATCACATGATGCTATATTTCCTGATTAAATGGTGCAAAGTATTCATATGCAAGTGTAAAATTTCCAAATTCAGTGTCAATGAAATGTTCACATA
This sequence comes from Aquila chrysaetos chrysaetos, assembly GCF_900496995.4. Taxonomy (NCBI): domain Eukaryota; kingdom Metazoa; phylum Chordata; class Aves; order Accipitriformes; family Accipitridae; genus Aquila; species Aquila chrysaetos. Next base: position 54,033,292 of record NC_044030.1, read on the forward strand.
AAAATGATGAAATTATCTGTCAGAAATTATTTATAATGAAGGTTAATTTAGCTCCACCAGTCAAATCAAGGTAGACTTTGGCATCATCATCTCCCTGGACCCAGCAAGAAACTTTTGGGTTTTAGCAGAAGCAATTTAATTCTTTACAATGAAGTGTTAGCCCTTTGGAAGAAAAATGACTGGTAAAAATAAAGTTTCATCAAAGTTGCAAGTGCCATGCATATTAAAGGATGTCTTTGTCCTTTGCAGTGAAATGATCATAACAAAATCCATAGGATTGATTGAAGCATCTCTGAAGACCAGTTTCTTTCTGAAACCTCTGAAATCTCTGAAAGTGCATATGGAAGGTGCAAATGCCATAATAAATAATTGTTAAAAAAGAAGAAAAAAAAGATAAAACCTTGGTGTCAAAACTTTCACAATTAATTTCTTTTTCCTGGTGGACACAGGGCTAAAAGAATCTCCAACAGTGTAATTCTAATACACCATAGCTGATAAAAAGCTAGTACTGATTTTAGAAGAAAAAGTCTCAAAGCTTGTGTACCAGTGGTCCTTGAGAGTAGTGTACCTGCCATTGTCTTTTATTGTACTAAAACTCTATGGAATCATTTTTGGGATAAAATGCTTATAGTTGTATACTTGTCTGAAAAACAAAGTCCACATCCAACTACTGCAGCATTTCTAAGTGAAAAAAATTATCTGATGTCTGGGATTGAGTATATTTGTCTTTTTTTTAATTGCTTTAATTTCATCTCTCCATAGAACTGAAATAGTCATAATGATTTTTTGCTTTACTGGTGTAGTTTAGAAAGCACACTGATGAGTTCAAACATATAGATTAGGTCCTATGTCCTACCCAGAAATTCTGACTTTCTGCTGTGTGTTAAATGAAACATTTTAAAAGTTTGTAAATGGCTATATTTGCATTCATCAGTGGGTGACCTGAGTTGTCTTCTGACTGGGAAGATTAGACGGTGTTTATCTGTAGGTTTTCATGGGTTGCTTTTCAGAGCAGTTTGTATGACATCTGTGCATATGAAATTTACTTACTGTGAGTTTATTCACATTTTACTCCTATATTTTATTTACATTTAAATACAATTATCACATTAATATGAAACAGGATTACAAATTTATGTGATTCTCTTTTATACCTTTATTTTTTTATTGATTGTTTTAAGGTATTAGTTTTTAGCAGGCATTTTTCAAAGGATGATTTTTAGGTCTTCTCTCCTTACTTCTTTGAAATGATCCTCTAAGTTCTCCAGTTGGTGCAGTTTTCTGTCCTATTTTTCCTTCTTGTTTTTCATGAACTGTGTTACCCTCTATTCTATCCAAAGCAATTTTGAAATGTCAGAATTGTTCCTGGCCTTTTGTGGAACATGGTCTTTGTTCAGGATTGTTTTGCTACATAATCAAGAATGTTCAAATAATGAGAATGCTATTAAAAAACATGATAGAATGGGCTGCATATGAGTTTGGCATCAGTATGTTTCTGATCCAGACCGTAAGGGATAGAAATATTGTTATATGCTTAGAATACATATAATCTTCTATCATTTATTAACTGTTGCATTTGTATATTTTAATATACTATTCATTCAATAGTAGGTATTTTTTACCATATTTGATAAAACAATGTTAAGTCAAAAAAATACACATCAGTGAAATATTTAGGTTCATCATACTGGAGGAAAAAAAGTAATTACACTCAATACATTCCCGTGAAAGAGATGCATTTTGACGGTATTATTTGACAGAAAATTATTCCATAAATATTTTTGATCAGTTCTAATTTATATTTATTCTGAGGTGGGTGTAATTTTCTGATTTAGAAAAGATAAGTATTTCAAGGATGCTATAGAGAGAATTCACCCTCTTTTTATCTTCCATCAGTCTGACCAAATCTATTTCATCATAGCTCCTTTTTTAAGCACCGGGTGCTATGCAGTAGAATTCTATTGGTAAGGTGGCCGTAAAAAATTTATTGTGAATGTATTCAGATTAATTGATTTTTTTACACAAAAAAACACTCCAAGAAACATAAATAAAGGTATGGTCAAATACTACTTACTCTTTTTTTCTCTGAAGAATCTTTATACAGGAAAATGTAATCACAGTGAAGACAGTAAAACCCAAGATATGAAACTTTGTGAGACTGCTCATAGAGGGGAGAAACAGAAAAAAAAGTCTGCTTAAGAGGTTTGCTAAATTCGTGTACAGCACTTGTTGTGTCATTAGGCTAATACAGGCTTATAAAGCTATTATAGTTTCACTGTCTCAGAGCAATGAAAGTGGTACCGGTCCTCTGTAGTAAATTAAAGGTACAAGCATTTACTGTGTATCATGGATCATTATACATTTGTTTATGGAGTACCTCAAGCAAACACAGCATTTCACAGGTGAAATCTATGCTCTAAGAATTTTTGTTAAGTTTTGTTATGTTAAAATTTGCAAACAGTAAAGCATGAAAGAAACTAGGCATAAGAGTAACTTCATCCATTAGAAAGGCTAGGCATACTGCAGTAGTTAATAGTCTTTAACAAAGAGTGAATGTAAGGAAACAAGGTGCAGTTAATCTGTGTGTTCAATTCTGTGGGATCTTCTGCAGTTCTACAGCAGAAATATAAGATAGATATAAATATAATGTACTCATTTTCTCTAACTCATTTATATCAGCAGAATTTTTGCTTGGCTGAACCAGTTCCTCATTGCTTACACAACATTATTCACATTTATTTCAGCGTCTAAATTCTGCCATTTACTTCCTTCATACACTTTTCTACAAACTGTGTAAAGCTTGATTTGAAACTTATTTCTAGTATTTGTTTTGTCATGCATTTAGCACTGTTGTTTATTTCATGCTTTATTAACACCAGTGGTGGTAGACTGAGACTAAGGACTTTGATGCTGCACTGTCATTTCTCCAGTGGAAGGTGAGAGTCCTTTCTTTCTTCTCCTCTGGACCACTGTTTTTTTTTTTCCTGCATGTCAGCACCTGTGTTCCTCCACATGGATGCTTAAGTCTGTGGCTAAGACAGTTACATGAGTCTCATATGTCGAACTTGCTGGGACAATTTGGTGGTGGCTCTCTGTTGTTTGGTTCCCCCCCCATCCCCGAATTATGCCTAAGCTGATATTTAGGTTTTGCTTTTTTATTATTTTTGTTTGTTTGTTCAGTTGTTTTTTTCTTGCTTTATTTACTGAAAAAAGGCCTTGATGACTGTAGAACTTTTAAATAGTTTTCCAGCATTTGGGTCATGTATCCTTTTTCCCCATTAGTATTTGGTTAAAAAGATAAATCAATTTAGAAAGTGTTTAATACATTATTTGAGACAAGAAATTAGTAGAAGGCAAATAGGAGTGACCCACCCTTATATTCATAGCACTATTTTATTACATGTGAGCGTGTAAATTTTATTTTCAAGGGATTTAAAAGGTTTTGCTGATATTCTGACTACTATTCATTATTATCTACTAGTGTAGGCTCTTGCATATGTCCTATGGAAGGCCTTTTGGAGGGCCTGTCTGATGAAGGGAGAGATACCAGAACAGTCTTCCTCACATAAAAGAGGTATTGGGAGGAGAGAGAAGGGGTACTTACGGATACTAAAAATGGATATCAAGCGTTTGTACTTTACTTTTTAAACTGTATTTTGCATGGAAGTTGTTGCTCAGAGAACATATTTGGTTTTGAAGATATTTTTCCTCTCAGTGCTCTACAATATGCTATAAGTATTAATTTTTCCACCCTTTCTTGCAATCAAGATTTGATGTCAGCTACCACCACACATGATAACTGTTTTGATCAAGCTGCCTTGATCCGTTACAGCAACTTGTGTTCTGAGATTGGTCATAGGGTCTGATTATTATTTTTTTCTATACCAATCCTTTTATTTTACAGAAGACATACTGGTGGGTGGGGTTTTTTTTTGTTTGCTTGGGTTTTGTAGAAAAAGTATGATTGAGAAAGCCATTTTCTGAACATATAATTCTTGAAAAAGCAAATGTGATGTCAACTAAATTTTTCATTCAGATGTTAATCTTTTTCATCAGTAATAATTATGTTGTGATCTGTAAAATTGCCAAAGACTGGTTAAGAATAATTTTGCAATTTAGAAAGAAGAGATACTCAGTTCTTCAAGTAAATAAACAAAATCCTAGTGACTAATAGTTGATAGTTAAGAGTAAGGAATATATTTGTCTTACATACTTTGAGATGCTTCAAAGTGTATGGTTATGAAAAGGTTTTCATGATTGTAGGTGTTTCTTTTAATGTTCTTTGGTAAAGAACAGGCACAACAGTTTCGTATAGCTTAAGAAGGTCGTTCTTTTTAAAAGTGTTTTATTTCTTTTATATTTGGGACATCGATGAACTTTTTCTAGGATATGCAATAAACTAATCAAACTTAGATGTTCTTTGCTGCCAGGTTGCTTTTATACCATTGTTAGCTGATCTCTACATTATTACATGTATGCCTCATGCAGAAGGGGTTGTACTAATAATGGAACTCTATTAATTTCACTGGCAAATTCAGAATACTTTCGCCCATGACCAAGTAAGGATGCTTTCAAGAAAAGACTGAGAGTTGACATGAACTTTTAATTGAATGTGGAAAAATTGTCTTTTTCTTGCTTTGCAAGTGTTGCTAAAAGGTCATTCAGACCTTCTCAGCTATGCAAAAGATATGCTGGCATGGTAAACACTGTGAAAGACACAGTTAGAATTATAATTCTGTATTATTTTCTTCAGTGATTGTAGGGACGTAGAAGAGTGTGATGGGTTGACCCTGGCTGATTGCCAGGTGCCCACCAAAGCCGTTCTATCACTCCCCCTCCTCAGCTGGACAGGGGAGAGAAAATATAACAAAGAGCTTGTGGGTCGAGATAAGACAGGAGAGATATCACTCATCACTTACCGTCACGGGCAAAACAGACTCAACTTGGGGAAATTAACTCACTTTATTACAAATCAACCAGAGTAGGGTAATGAGAAAAAAAACCGAATCTCAGAACACCTTCCCTCCACCCCTCCCTTCTTCCCGGGCACAACTTCACTCCTGGCTTCTCTACCAACCCCCCCAGTGGCACAGGGGGAACGGGGATGGGGTTTACGGTCAGTTCATCACACGTTGTTTTCTGCCGCTTCATCCTCCTCAGGGGGAGGACTCATCACACTCTTCCCTGCTCCAACGTGGGGTCCCACCCACGGGAGACAGTCCTCCACGAACTTCTCCAACGTGGGCCCTTCCCACGGGCTGCAGTTCTTCACGAACTGCTCCAGCATGGGTCCTTTCCACGGTGTGCAGTCCTTCAGGAGCACACTGCTCCAGCGTGGGTCCCCCACGGGGTCACAAGTCCTGCCAGAAAACCTGCTCCGTGGGCTCCTCTCTCCACAGATCCGCAGGTCCTGCCAGGAACCTGCTCCAGCGCAGGGTTCCCATGGGGTCACAGCCTCCTTCGGGAAACCCACCTGCTCCGGCGTGGGGTCCTCCACGGGCTACAGGTGGATATCTGCTCCACCGTGGACCTCCATGGACTGCAGGGGGACAGCCTGCCTCACCATGGTCTTCACCACGGGCTGCAGGGGAATCTCTGCTCCGGCGCCTGGAGCATCTCCTCCCCCTCCTTCTTCACTGACCTTGGTGTCCGCAGAGTTGTTTCTCTTACATGTTCTCACTCCTCTCTCCGGCTGCCGAATCTGCCTGTCCCAACTTTTTTCCTTCTTAAAAATGTTATCACACAGGCGTTACCGCTATCGCTGATTGGCTCGGCCTTGGCCGGCGGCAGGTCCATCTTAGAGCCGGCTGGTATTGGCTCTCTCTCGAACACAGGGGAAACTTCCAGCAACTTCTTACAGAAGCCACCCCTGTAACCCCCCCCCCGCTACCAAAACCTTGCCAGCAAAACCAATACAAAGAGATATCGCTTTCTGCAAAAACTTTCTCCGCTTTACCAACATCTGTTTTTTTCTATTAAAAGCAAAACCAGGCAGATCTGTTAGGGTGTTGGCAGCTCTGGATAGTTTCTCATCTCCCATGTCAGTTGAGCTCACAGGTGTTCTGTTTAGTCTATGATGCACTATGCTGAATTCCTATGAAATTCAAGAATATTTGCTGAATGGAATTTCCATGTTGTAGTTAAAACAGTAGAGTTTTTAATGTAGTCCCTGATGGTCTTCACGGATATAAGCCAGGCACAATTTTGGGGAGAAATTACTGTCTTTTATTAGATGTTCTGGTATGGTTAAGAAAAAGCAGACATGCTAGTCTAAGTTTCACGGGTTTTTTTGGAAGAGAGTTGTTTCGTTGTTGTTTTTTCTTCACCATCTTCCTTCACTGTCTTTCCTTCACCATAGGACATGAAACATGGCTAAGGACTTCGGGTTTGTCTAGTTTGGAGAAAAGGAGGCTGAGGGGCAACCTCATTTCTCTCTGCAGCTTCCTGAGGAGGGGAAGTGGAGAGGGAGCTGCTGATCTCTTCTTGGGATACAGTGACAGGATGTGTGGGAGTGGTTCAAAGCTGCGTCAGGGTAGGTTTAGAGTGGACATTAGGAAGCATTTCTTCAGCAAGAAAGTGGTCAAACACTGGAACAGTCTTCCTAGAGAGGTTGTCAATGCCCCAAGCTTGTCACTGTTTAAGAGGCATTAGGAAAATGCCCTTAACAACATGCTTTAACTTCTGCACAGCCCTGAAGTGGTCAGGCTCACCCTTCACTTCATCATGGACCAGGCGATTGTTGTAGGTCCCTTCCAACTGAAATACTCTATTCTCTCTCTGATGCCTTGGTAAGACTTATTGCCTTACTTATTTTTCAGAGTGCCATCTGAGTTTGTGAGATTAATTTTATGGGATATTCTGCCATAAAAACTTATTTTCTGATCCATGTCCCATGCATTTGCATTCACCAGTGGCCAAAAGACAGCATATAGAAAAAAAAAACCAACCCCCCCCCAAACCACAAAAAAACGTAAGAAAAAACTGTATTACATTACTATAAAAGTGTACATAATGAGTTAAAATATCTAGTAAAATTTAAGGCTGATCTCTGCTGGAACTGCTTGGATTTTAGCCCTCCAAAAGACTGAAAGTGCTAAAGTTTGTTTATCCTGTATGTTTTTCAATGTGTGGTGGATAACTGAACAAAAAATTATGAACACAAAATTTAGGCATGAAATTTCAAATTCTCAAAGTTTCTAATTTCCAAAAATGAGTAAATTAATTAATCTGACCACAATTTACTCTATTTGCATTTTGTATATACCATATATTTTAGTCTAGTGTCAGACATACAGTGAAAAACATACTACTTTCTTTAGTCCAGAATTCAATATTTCAGACAATTTAATCATTGTAAGGAAGCATTATAATCTAGTAATTTCATATATGTATAATATCCTTAAAATATAAAGCATTTAAATTATAAAATATATATTACAGATTTATATAAAATATCTAAATTAATCTGTTTCTGTATTTATGGCTTAAAAAAAATAATTAGGTTGATTTGCTAGTGACTTTTTAATAGCTATTTTTCTTAAGATCTTCTACTAAACCCATCAGAGAAACTGGTAATACATAGGCAGTAGTTACTGTTGAATATACTAATTTCCTCAATGCTATCTTTTTTTTTGTAAGTTGAGAATGAAGTACTGGTACCTGGTAGTCCTATGACAGTCATAGTTTCCCAGACAGATTTTCAGAAGATAATGTAGAAACTGGTTTTACAGTGACTGAACAGGTAATTATGGCAGCAGTTATCTGTCCAACAGTATATTAAATATAATATCATCATATATCATACAATGCAATACGATACAATAATAAGATATAATAAATATGCAGTGATGACCCTCTTCATATTAGTGTTTTGTATTAAAATGGTTAATGAGCTTGTCTTCATTATGTTGAAGTCAACAATTCATATTTGAAATTTCGTATTTAAACACCATAAAAGTAGAAGTCAAATACTGAAGCTTTTTCATAGTGACAGATGTTGCATATTTAACAATTTTAGTCTTCTTTGCAAAATAAATGTCTGTTTTACAAAGACAGGTTTGGCTGTTTTATCTCTACAGGTGATGTAAAATTTCAACTTTCTCTGCAAAATATTGTATAGACTTAGTAGCAGTCAAATGAAATATAATTCTTAACAGAAGGATGAAAATGTATATGATGTTCAGTGAGATAAAGGAAGGTATCTTCATTTGCCTCTGTGTAACACTATTGTTCTAGTGGACTGCATAAAATTTTAATGCAAAATGTAATTACAATCATTGGAAAGAAGTTGCTGTGCTGCCCTAAACATTTTGGCTGTATTGAAAATGAGAATTCTGTATACATTCTGTAGATTAAAAGGTAGGTATTCAGAGTAAAGGTCACCCGGTATTAGTGCTGTTAGCAAACTCATCATCAGATTATCTTGCCAGGTAAAACACCCGGGTATTTTTTAAGTTTGCATTGTGAGAGATTTAACACTGCTAACAATTCAAGGTGTTTATGAGACAGATTATTTTTTCTTTCTTCAGCAGCTATATATGTATTGCTCTTGTGAATTATTTCTATTTATGTACACATATACATCCATATAGGCCTGTATAAATGTGGATGCATGTAAGCAGCTATATATACATTTATTTGAGACACGGCTACTTTTATTTTACTAAGGATTTCTCTTTGATGCAATAGATGGCATTATTGAAATGGGAAAATGTGCTGTTAGCATGAAGTACTGTTTCTAGCATTATGAACTCCCTTCTTAAAATAAATCTATTAATTGCATCATAAAAATCCTAAATCAAAACTCCTCTGAAGGAACTGAAATAATGACAGTACCAAAATACATGAATTCTGATATGCTTTTGGCTACATTGTTTTTCCTAATATCTTGATACTGATACCTGTTCATTTCTTTTTTATTGTGATTCTGTGCAGGAAATTTAGGTATTGTAGGAAGGAGATTTCACTTGCTTTTTGAAAGTAGAAATAATGTTTCTACCTGAAACTCACAAATAATGATTCTTTAAAAATACAGCCCGTGGCGGAAAAATTGAACATCTAAAATCTGTAATTTTCTTTTAACATGTCAAATTTAGAGTGGGGCTTTCTCACACACACTTTTCCTGCACTTCCACTTGCCAAATGTGAAAGATTTGCATAAAGCCTCTCAGAAAAAGACAGATCCTTGTGTCAGGCTTTGCTTGTGAGAAAAAGATCAAAAGGTATTTGAAAGCACAAATTTTCAAACTATGTAAAGCAGCCATTCTTGAATGATAAAACAATGTTAGTGACCTCTTTAGGCAGCTTCATAATGGGGGAATGTCACCCTAATTTCCCCCCTGGGTGCGTCTTTCATTTGTACAGCCCTTTCTAACACTTACCTTCAAAAAGTTGTCATGAAACCTTTCCATTATTCCCAAGAATAACTCCAGGTTCCATTTAATGCTATTTTTTGTCTTTTATGTCTCTGAATCTTCTTCATCCCAAGGAGGTATCAGGTACATTTCTTGAAGTGAGAGAGACCATTAAATATCTCCCCAGGACAGAGTACTTGTTCTTTATTAAGTCCATAAAAAAAGTAATAAAATAAAGATGTGGAAGACTACTTTTTCCTGATAGGTCAGGGCGACCATCAAAGAAGCAGACATTGTATCTAACATCTTTCTTCCCTAGGGTGCATTCCTGTTCACTCTACAAAAGTCATAATACTAGGCCAGAAAGAATTCTGGCCTAATTTGATAAATTTTGAAGACTCTAAATAGAACCATTCTGTGTTAAGTGGATATTTTGACATCAAGATACACAATAGCATATTGTTAGATTTTTTTTTGAGTACTTTGAAAACTAAATCCTTGCTTTCATAGTTTTTTTTAATATACCTTCAGGTATTTATTTAAAGCAATGTTATCATGCATTGTTATGCAAATGTGCCATTAACTGAATCACCTGTGATTTAAAAGCATGCATTTTTAATGAAAATATGTAATAGGATTTTCAAGTAATTTATTAAAATGGATTAGATTTAAAATATATATATATAACTGGAATCAAACTTACTAAGGTCATCTATATGTTACATATTCTCTTATGCTTTATATGATAAAAGGCTACATTAAGGTAGCAATATAACATTTGCACAGCTTCATCTCTCAGTAATCTCCTAATGGAAATTTAAACTTTTTGGTTATACCAGTAAATCTTTAACCAAGGTGTCAAAAATGCTAGTTCTTGGTTCAAAAATCAGAAGGGGGCTGTAACAATAAGAGAGCAGATATAGAACTAGGAAACTTGTAAAAGTGGAAATCCTCCTCTGCTTTTGTGCATGGGAAACTTACGAGGGGTGAGGAGAATGGAGAAGTACAGCTACACGAGAAGGATTGGCTAAACCTTGGAGAAATGATACATAATATAATAAAACCACAGGGGGAAAAAAAGTATATTTGATTCTACAGACTCTTAGCTGGAAATAAGAGCTCAGTATTAAGTGACTACATGCATTTATTTTTAGTAAAGCTCATAAGAGAAGGGAAAGGACAAAACTTAGGGTTTTAGTTATGTATAAATCTATAGTGCAAAGTAGATGTCTGGGATGATAGTACCACAGTGATAACACAAATGGAATTATTTTCATTACATTTATTAAAGAAACCTTGGAAAGGTGGCAAAAATCAAACAGGCTGCACAGCTGCAGAAGGTGATTATATACCCATTTTCATGAGGAACCAAGCAGCCAGGAAAATACAAAACTGGCAGAGAGGAAAGGGACTTTGATAACAGAGCTGTATTTTGTTGTGATGATACATTCTGAATGGCAATGAACCTGAGAATAAACGTGACAGAAAATTGTGCAGAATCCCTAAACTGAGTTGCCCTCAAGGCATACAAAATTGGGTGATACATAACAGTAACTATACTGCAATAAATACACATGGTACTTGATAAGTGACAGGTATATTACACACATTAATTAAGTGAGCAGGAGTGAAATCTTGCCAGCTACTGAACATTCGATATGGCCTAATAGCAACAAATCCCTCTCACTCACTTTTTAATAACAACAACAAAAAAGTTCAAGATGTGTTTCCAGTTTCATCAGAGGCACCAATTAGTTGTTTGTGGTGTCTGTTTCTCTGCAGTTTTCAAAAACAATTGTATCATTAGAGCATTTAAAATGCAGTGTTGGCAGGAAATAGAACAATAGCTGCAAGCAAAAAAAATTAAAAAGCATAGAGCCATTATGTGGGTTTTGTCCTCAGTGTGGTGCGTCTTGAACAACATTTTTCTTTTTTCACTGCAAGGTAGAAATGGTAGATAATTTAAGTCAGAAAACCCCAAGATTTAGGAGGGCAACTCTAAGTAGTCTGAGAGGTCCAATGCCATTTTCTTACTGCTACTCAATTGTTTGCTTTTAATATTTTTACAAAAAATTAGACCCTCTTATATTCTCTTGAGGAAACTTATGACGAGTATAAAGTCTCACAAAAATACAGTGAAACAGTAGTTATTCTGTTCATTTCCAGATGACTGAAGCACAGCAGGAGTTGTCTTTGTTACAATATTTTAAACACCTGACAGTAGGAATTTTTTTCCCAGCAAACTTAACACACTGTAAAAGCCCTAAAAACCTCATTTTGCTTAGATCAATAATTCCTCTCACACATTTTCTAGGTTATATGAGCAGACAGATTTGTCTAAGGCTTAAATCAGATTCTCTCATCTTCCTATTTCAAAGTCCTTTGTTCTGTGTAGGGCCAAATAGTAGCGAACATGAAAATGTTCATTCCTCAACAGGTTGCAGGTACATTTGTGCTAGGAACCTATATTTCACTGTTGCAAATAAAAGATGCTTACGTGAAAAAGTACAAGAAATGAGACAAGTATAGAGGGGCACACACTTACAGGTATTAGCAAAGTGAGGACTTCATAAACCATGAGTTTCATCTACAGCATCATAATTAATGCCTGTTGCAGCACCTATACCAATCTTATCCTTAGCTGAATTGTTTTATGCTTTTTCAGTATCTAAGGCAAAGAAGCCCACAACTGCATTACATGTAGTATGGAAAACTTACTTCCTGCTGTTTGTTGCTATACTGCTATACTGCTTCATAACTTTATTGACCACCTTCAATTCTTGAGTAACAAACTATAGTCAATAGTTATTCCATTTTTACCTCTTCCTACTGATAAGTTAATAGCATTTTGTCACATCACCCTTCTGGTTTCTATTTTCCAAGATGAATAATAGCAAAAATCTCTAAAGGAATTTTTATTAGGGCTGTGGCAGAGAATCTCTGCTTACTCAGAAGTGATTTTGTACTTCTGATTACAATTGCCACCTTTTTATTCTGCTGTATTGTGTTCAATAGTGGGGAGTACCAGAACTATGCACAGCATTCAAGATAAAGAATATTATAAAGTTGTCTTCCATTTGGTTTGCCATCACTAAACCTTGAGTACACTTTCAAAAACTGTTGCTCAAATTATCCCTGTGTGATTACATACCACATAAAATCCATGACTGCGGATGTACACTTGCATTATCTTCTCCCATATACTTTTTTTGGTGTGTACTGACTGAAAATTTCATTTAGCATTTTTTCCTCCATTACTAGTACAATAGCAGACCATTTTGTGAGTCTTCTTAATTTTTCAATTTTGTTTATGCACTATTTGTATCACCAGCAATCTTGGATGGCTTCTTTCCACTACCTTTCCCCAGTCCTTTAAAAATACCACAGGACAAGTTAAATCATAGTACAACCACCTTTGACTTTCTGTGGGTAATCTCCTACCTCTTCTGAAACGGACCCAAACTTTGGCTTAACAAAAGCATACCTGCATATATCATATTCCAGGTAATTCCTTTATTTTTGGACCCCTGATGAATACAGTTCTGACTGGGGAAGAGATGGAACAATCTTTTAGTGCTGTCATAAGAGGATATATCCCACTCCAGCTGGAAAACTGAGACACTATTGTGTCTAGAAACTCATTTAAGACACTGAGTCGGTCCAAGTGAAATGTATTTTCTTAAACATTCTGAGGATGGATTTTTGCAACTGAATGTACCAAACAGTGCACAAGGCAGCATTTAAAAAATAAACTTCATCTGTAATGCAACAAAGAGCTTGCTACCTCTGTGCTCTATAATTTAATTAATCCCTCATGAATTCTGGATTAAATTACAGTGAAATAGATCCACTGAATATATCAGGGAAACAGTCTTTTCTATTTTTCATGTTCCCTTTAGATTTCTGTGAACTGTGTACAGAATATTCCAGAAGGTGGAAATGTCTTTGAGGTACAAAGTGCAAGTATTGTGATAATTCTGTACCATGGATTCAGAAAAAGTTTACTATTCTAATCTGAATGAGATATCACAAATGAGGTACAATTGATTGTATAGGTAGGAAATGAGGGTACAGAGGTAAGCAGGAGTCAGCAGGCAACTATTAAAATTGTGACTGTCCTGTGTTATTATTTCATCGTTCATATTTTAACTATATGTTGTTTTAATTTGTGTTCTTCAGGTTTGAAATTTGTTACATTCCCCTGCAACTTGAAGTTAGAAATAGCATAATTTCAGAAATGTAGGACCCTAAATACTAAAATGCTTAGCTGCTGCAAGAATCTAGCTTCACAAGTCATATGTGTTATCAGGGTAGGGCAACAGGCTTTCTAAAGAGTTGTACAAGAAAATAAAAAAGCCATCAAAGAATAATGAGAGACTCATTAAGGTATATTGATTCCAGGAAACTAGTAGATGGGCGTGGAGAAACTTCAGCAATTAAGTTGGACTGATGGCATCTTACTTAATTGTACTACTATTTGCTGGGACCAGCCAGCCAAAAACATTCATTCCTTTAGGAATTTTGGTAGTAATGTTTATGGTCATGAAAAAATCTTCTGCGTCCATGTAGGTGTTAATGATCACTTCATAAACAGGGATGAGTACTTTCAGCAGTAATTTAAGGTGTAAAGAAATTACCTGAGCCACAAATTCTGATGTGAAAAGAAGTGCTCTTTGCCTTTGCTAAGGCATCTTTCCATTCAAGAGTATGAAATACATGGTGTATAACTGACAAGTGGACACTGTGACTAGCAAACATCCTTCAGTTATTACTGTCGTATAATGAATATTATATAGTATACATTTTGGTTGTACTTTCAGTAATACGTAATGGTCTATTAAAAAGTAACAGGTTTTGGTTGGGTTTTTTTGGTCTCAAGCAATAATGTGAGACAGTGTGACTAGTAGCGTGACTCACCAGTCCTTGAAATGTAAAGTTGCAAACTGAAATTATTAGAAGTTCACTGTAATACAACATTCTCATTTAAAAAAAAAAAAAAAAAAAAAAAAAAAAAAAACACAAAACTTAAAATAGGTTAATCTGGCCTATATATGTGATTTGCTAACAGAAAACATAGATGTGTATGTTTCTTTCAGCTCACTTGGGGTTCTTTCCATTGCAGTTTCTGGCTTTTTGTTTACTTTCAGCCCTCTTAGGGTAGAAACAGACATTCTCAGAAGGGCTACTTGCTCATAAACAGGTATCTGGTACTCCTATGAATCCTCTCTAGTTGAAGTCCTCTCTAGAGGACAAACTGTCTCAGCAGGCAAGTTCTCTTTGCAGTGAAATTCTTGGGAAAACTTTGAAATTTATCTAGACTCCCCTGTCATTAGTATTCTTAATTTTCCAAGACCTTTCTAGTCAGTGAAGTTCATCACTGGCAGTTCTCGATGAATGTGTGTTGTGCTTATGCCTGATGCCAGAAGCTTAGAAGAGGTTTTGTGTTGTTGGTTTTGGGTTTTGGTACTTTTTTCCCCCCAAGACCAGCATTTCTGATCTAACAGCAATATTTGTCAGTTCTGTAAAATCCACAGACTCTGATATTAATTTTTAAAGTACTGTCAAATAGACTCACATTTAATTAGATAGCAAGGAAATGGAATTCCAGCATGTGGTTTGAGTGCTGTAATAATAACTCTTGTTCTCAGTGATGTTCAGAACACAGCAGTGCAAGTGTGATTAAACTAACCAATAGCTTTTGTACCAAGAAAATGGATTTAGCATTCAAATTTCTACAGTATAGTTCATGTCCAGAAGTTATAACACTACTCATACTGAATCATTCCAGGGCTTTATCAGCTTTGGTGTGCAAAGTGCGGAAAAGGTTGTCTGAAAGCATAGCATCTTTATCAATTCTGCATTCTTCAGTGGAGCTGTGGCTGGCTGATGTTTATTTTTGCTTGCATCTATTTCAGGATATGAATATACCTGAACTCATTCTGCCCTATTCCAGAATGTCTTCTGGGGTGGGGGGTGCTATTTTAATCTTGTAAGTAGATATTTCACTATCTTAGTAGAAGGGCTGGAAAAGACTGTAAATATATCTAGTTCTTTCAAAATGAGTTGTCATGTTTGCCCTTCTCTAAAAGACCAAGACTCCACCAAAGAGAAGTATTAGAAACAGATGTGGCTTGAAACAGTTACCTTCTGAATAAAATAACCAAAAGTTGAAATTAATAGATAGCCCATATGCATATTCTTTAGAGTGGCACAGTGCTCTGAAAGCTAATGAGCAGAGCTTTACAGCCCCCCCAAAAGCCCTGTAACTATTCTGTTAGAGCAATGCTTACCAGTCTATTCACCCTGAATGTCTATACAAGTGAATTTGAGCCTGTTTGTAATTCCACAGAGATCTGGCAGCTTTTGTGTGATGATCAGAAAAATATTAAATTTAAGGAATAAAAATTGATATTTTTTAACTTAATATCTGCTTTCCAAATAATTTCCTTCCATTTACAATGTCCAATTTTGACAATTATGTCTGGACTGAAATGGCTATTATTAGCAGGGCAGTTCAGAATAGTATCATTTATCTATGGAATTCCTCTAAGATTTCTGTTCTGTTCTCAAGTTTGTATACTGTGCTTAGAAGAATATGTATTCTTTTTTGTCTTCCAAACAAGCTGAACAGACTGATTTTTATTCTCTATTTCAGTCCAGCTTTTGTTGACATGTTTTAAGTGGACAGTCACCTGGTGCTGGTCAATATCTTCAAGCTAAGCCTAAGTGAGGAGGTATTCAAAGCATTGGTATCATATTTTATTTTAAAGGAGATATTATTTTAAAGATGGAATTATGTGCAGTATATTAATTTAATGACAGGGACTTCACTCAGCTCTGCATTACTTTTCAACTTTTTTCAACTTAAGTTTTCACTCTGATAGTATACTATTTATGAGAATTAGATGACTTTTTTTAAAAACAGTTTTTGATTTTAGAATTTTACTCAACTGAAAATTCAGAAGTTAAACTCCTTATTTCTAGCTATTGTGCTTGTAACTTTAACATGGATTCCAATGTTGCTTTGAAGGCTGGGTTTTAAATGCAATTATTTTTCATAATAATGTAAGTGGGAACTGAATTTACTCCAAATACAGAATTTTTAAAGATACTGGTGGTGATACATAGCCCTGCTTTGCCTTCATATACACTAGTGGGTTTTATTTTTCACTGGAAGCTGCTGACTATCCTGTGGAAATAAACTGTGCTTTCCCAGCTCATATAGTTAAAAAGTCTGGCCTTTTCACTCATCGTACCTCTTTTTATATGAAAAGTCTTGTGGAAAGTGAATGATTCTTATTGGTGCTCCAGATTTCGTATTCTGATTCTAAACAAGGGAAGCTCTATGGACCTGAGACATTGGCAAAGCGTATACAGATTCTGTTAGTATACAAAGCTAGGTGCTTGGAACTTAGATCCTTAATGAAAGGAGTTTTCGGAGGAGGAAACAGCTGGAAGAGTGAGTAATAAATTAGCAAGGTTAAGCTGTGTATAGAGGGTAGGATTTTTCAGAGTCTCCTGAGCCAGCTGAGGTGGATTTTTTTAGTAGTAAGTGCTGTTGAATTAAGCAATAGTGAGTGAGACCTAATCATCTATATTAAAAAGAAACCCCTTCACATGCTACCCCACTCTAATGCAATATAACTATTATTTATAATAAGTTTATTTTATTTATTTATAAATAAAAGTCTTTGACTCTTGGAGAGATTCTGCAAAATATCTACAGTAAATGAGCTTACATTATTTCTTCCTTTTACACAGTGTTCCAGGAGAAATTGAGTAGGATTTCTTGAGAAAATGAGCATACTTTACCAAAAAGTAAAAAAAAAAAAAAATTAAATATAAACCCTTCTTAACCTTCAGTAGGATATTTCCAGAAATAATCCTTATACTAGAAATGCAATAGGATGGCATTGAACTGTCAGAAACATAGAATCATAGAATCATATAATCATTTAGGCTGGAAAAGACCCTTCAGATCAGTGAGTCCAACGGTTAACCTAACATTACCAAGTCCACCACTAAACCATGTCCCTAAGTGCCATGTTGAACTTTATGTTTTTGCTGATCTGGACTTTAATTATGTGTCAGAAACTGATTCCTAGAATGTAAATGGCTCTTGGCTGATATGCTAAAATGGCTGTTATGCAGCAGGCAAAGCACTGGAGCCCAAACCCCATTGCTAAAGAAAACACAATGGGATAAATATTTCCAAATACACTTTTTGCCCTATGTACAAGTACATTTGTACACCTTTTTTTTTTTTTTTTAATCAGAGATTAATTTTGCACACTAAATCAATACAAGTCATATCAGAATGTGGAGCACTGTGAAATACTCACATTTAATATGAATATTGCATGGTTTACTCACATTTAATAATAATATTGCATGGTTTTGATAGATTGTGTTATATGGTGTTAGATTGCAAAAATTTATGGTAACAGTCAAGCAGCCAAGGTGGGGCCTCAAAGCTGGCAAATATTTTTGTAGAAGATACTTAGACTGAAGTGACCCTGTAGTCTATGAAGTTACAGCATGATTACACTGGCTCTGAAGATGAAAATACTAGGTGGGGTAGTGTCTACATTCAGTATCCTATAGAAAATTCAACTCTACAAAACTATGTTTCCTCAGCTTAGAACTCCATAAAATTCTTTATTTATTATTTGGAGAACGTTTACCAACATCTGAAGGAAAAATGTAGCTTAAAATATGCAAAGATATGAACTATAGTCTTCTATTACTATATTTGGAATATTTGCTATCATTTTCATGAAAACATCTATAAATTGAGTACAATCTTAAAAGGTTTTAGATAAATACCATAATGCAGGGAAGAGCATAACTACTTGACAGAAAAGTAAATGGTTTAAAGATTAAGTAATTTCTAAATTGTCAGAGTAAAGCAATGAAAAATCCGGAATCAAAACTTAAGAGTAAAGTGATGCAGAAATATGTGTCTGGAAGGAGGGGGAAACCAGTTTTTGACAATAAAATATACCAAGATTTTACCATGAAAACTGCAACAGAAGAGTTGTGTGACATTTTCGTCTTGTCCTGTTGCCTTGTTATCCTGTTAAGTCCATGCTAGTGGACCGGTGTTTTTCTGGTTTTTGTTTCCAGTTCTTGGCTGGTTTTTATTTTTTTGAGATGAGATGGCAATTGGAAATTTGAAATAGATTTTTGATGTAAATTGTTAATCAGTCCTGTTTGGAAGTCCTCATCTTTTGTTTCCTATTGAACAAGAATGCACATTTAGGGATATAAAGGTTTCCTATATGTCCTTTTTATTGTGTCAAGTAAATTAATTAGGAAATTACTGAGTAATCCTTCTACGAACCTGAGTAATCATGAATGAACATAGATACCTTTTGTCCAAAGAAGCAATTATTTGCAACATAGGGATATGCCAATAGTGTTTTATCATGCCTCTTCTGCTACTTACTTCAATGTGCTCAGGGACAATTATGGCAGTTAATTTAATATTGCCTCAGAAAGAATCTGAATCTTCAGAAGAAACATGCATGAAATGGAACCAGCAATATGCAACGCACTGCATCCCGGCTATTTAACTGTGTAACATTTTGAGAAGAAGAGTTGGTTCACCAGGTTAGGCTGAACCATCTAGGAAATAAAATCTGCTGAGCAAGATGACTATTACATCTTCAGCTATAAACAGTCTAAGTTGGTGATAAGTGTAAAATACAGTAAGTGTCCACAGCTATTAACTATATATTAGCTCAGGTAATGTGTGGGCATAAATCATTCCAATGACAATGTTGGCTTCAAGCCAATCATAAACTCAGCTGAAAATTTTTTATTACTGTGTTCATCTGTAGAGGGGTTTCAGGTGGTTATACTGCTATGAAAAGAAAATTTCAATAACCATTGCCTTCTACCTTTTGAATAGAAAGCACCGTGTCCCAGTGAGAAAACCACATGAACTTTTAATTACATCTTCATTTTTAAGTTAATAATGAAGATGCCCTTGCATCCAAATTACACAATGATGATCATTTTCTTAATTCAGGTGAAACCTTTTTTGGGGTAACTTGCTTTGTAAAAGCATTTTTTTACTTTTGTGTTCGTTGTTTTCCCGATATATTTTTACTATGGATTGCACAAGTAACTTTTACCAATTTTTTTTTTTTTAATCAAGCCTTTTTTTCCTTTTTCCCCTTTAGTGAGCACACAAATTTAGTTATTGTTGGCAAGATAAAGCATGTAAAATTGGGCTGTGGAATTGACTCCCCTCTTCCCTGAAGTGTTGACTCATAAAAATGCATAGCAAATATTTACTGCCACAGAACCAGTTATTCTATATGACTGTAAAAATTGGTGATTGTGTCTATGACACCTAAAGCTCTATGAGAAAACTGGAATGGAATAGGAAATTGAATAAAGTATTTGGAAGCTGTGACAAAGTTGTATCAAATATTTGACTCTGGCTTCATAACTGTATTTTGTGACTTAGTAAACTTAGATAGATTTTGCTCTGCCAGTTTTGTTGAATCATAAACAGCAGCTCACTAGTAGACACAATGGACCAGTTTTCAAAATTGTCTCCCTAAAGTACACATACAGAAGTGCTCTTAAGTGTGAAGACTGTAATGTTTTTCCCATTATTACAACACTTTGTATTGCCATACTATTCCATTAGCAGCTATCATCATACTTTGCAGCTACTAATGATTTGAGTCCCCCAGTGAAGAAATGTTGCTATTCCTGTTTCACAACACATGAAAGAAAGAGTAAATGTGACAGAGGTTACCTGCCCTCTAATGACGGTGTAGGAGTTGGAGAGGTGAATCAACTAGGGAGGAAAGCGTGTGATTTGAAGCACTTTTCTTTTTATTGATACTGATATTCAGCAGCTTTCTCATTGCCAGTTAGCTGGACACACCAGGGAAATTGCCCATTCAACGTTCTTTCTACTTTAAAACAAATTATCTCTGCAGGTCCATTGTACCAAACTTGCAAGTCTCCCTTTCCTTACTTACTCTCTTCACAGTTTTGCCAAACTGTGTAACCCTTTCAGGAAAATTGTTTCCAGGCTATATTTCTGCCCTAGCAAGCTTGGAAGTCTGGCAGGTTTTCCCATCTGGGTTTGTATTATGCAGTATGTTGTGTAGCATCAGTGAAGGTGGAAATTCAGTGTTTCCCCCCACTGCCTTCCAAAATTGTTACTGAATTTAAATCAACCTTCTCAACATTTCCTCCACAATAATTTGGACTTTTTCTGATGCTAACATGTTCAAATAGCTATTCCACTGAGCACTGATACTGCTTTCATACTTTAAAAGCAGCATAATAATAGCAGCACGCATTTTTTTCTGTGCCTTTGAGAATGAACTGAAAGTCAGTGAAATTACTACATACCTGAAACCTCCTTCCTACTGATAACTGTACCCTCAGAGAGTAAAGTGGACCCCAGCCACCAAGCCTAGTACCAAGACAAAGCTTTCTGTAAAAATTGTAAGGACAAGCTGGGAGCCATCTTCCTTCCTTATTCCCTTTTCTTTCAGCCACCTAATGATGGAAAAGACAAACATAGCTTTATCATTAAAAGAGCTGCAGATTTGGGGAAGGAATCAGTCTGCAGGAATGGAAGACAAGGGGAGGACAGGCTTAAGAAGACCAGGACATGGAGCTAAAGACAAGGGAGTGCTACAAATATTAGATGTATATCCTATCTGATTGGCAAGAGTGGTGTCCTAATTTATGAAAGTTTCAGTGCAACCATAATAGTTTAATACTTCAGGTTTTCGTACATAGTGATTGTACAATGCACTACTTCACTGTAGCTTACTCCTCTGATTTTTTTTTCTCAGTCATTAATGTTCAAGGAACTTAATACTCCTTTTCTGCATTCCCCAAAATAACTGATTCCTTGATATGGCAAACATCCATTCTCATATGATAAATGCAATGCTATATATGTTCCACTGAAATTGTAAGTGGAGTTTTTCTACAATTAAACTGTAACACCACCATCAGACACACTAGGCCCTAGAATGGTGTTCTTAAATCTAATCTCATTCAGCTTTTTTCTAAAAATTATTAACCAGTGAAATTATTTGTAATGAATGATACTGATGATTATATATTGCATGCTAAGTTTTATAAGAAACTAGGATGTCTCTTATCAATAGCCTGTTCGAATAGTTCCCCTTACATATAAAAATGTAGCACTCTTTTATAATATCACCTGAAAAACAAACCCATTGGGTATGGATTTTTCTTCCCAAACTATTTGAGTAAGGGTACATGGTTTCCCCTAGAGTAAGCAGGTTTAAACCTGTGAGTGCACACATCTGCTTCTAATGTTCAGAGATAATATGTTCGAAGAGACATTAAAAGACAGTATTGATGGGGTATTTCAATCAGCAAGAAGGAAGAAAAAAATTAAAGGGAATCTCTACCTATTAATTCACAGTACAAAAATTGCTTTTGCTAGGGAGAGTTATTTTGCAAACAAAGGGTATATTCCACCAGTATCCCTAAGATGGCTTTTGTATACTAAAGAAAATTTAAGTATTTTGCTTCAGCGTAGTACATGTGTTAATTATTGATTAGGGCTAAAAAAAGAATTGATTTGGGAAAATGATGAAAACATATAATTTGATATTTTAAATTGGTATTTGATATACTACTTCAGTTCAAACAAATACTTGCCACAGTTGTGCATTAGAAGGGTATTAAGGATTTATCACATCAGGAATATAAATTCAGCAATTAATAACAAAAAAATCTTCAGATATATGATAGTACCATGAAATACTAAAGATGATTAGCAGAATATGAACTTACTCATGTGCTTGTTTGAGGCACGTGTCATTTAGCCTTATGTTTGTGTTACATATTTTCTTTTAATACATTAACTGTCATGTTATATAAAAATGCAGTCATATAAACACTCAGCTGCATAAAACTATCATAAAATTGTTATCTAACAGAACAATTAAGTGTTCTGATATGTCCAAGGATATCTACGGTGTGCTGGAAAGGAGTGGAGATAAAAATGAAATTTGCAAATATTGTGACAGTCTGACTGTAAATCAGATAGTTACTTTCACAGCAAGTATGAGTAAATTCTCAGGAGGTGGAATTATTGGTGCCAGGAAACATTATTCATTCTCTTCTATGGTCATTTTTACCTTGCAGTACACGCAAGGCCATTATTATTTTTTTAAGCGTCTTCTCCAGTGGTATTCAGAGCTTGCTTAAGAAAAGTCTCTGGACTACTTCTGTAGCATTAAATTAATATGTGATAATGAACATTAGCAATTTGGTTTGTGTATGTATGTACAGTAAATCAAAGAATGCTGTCAGTAATTTGGATCATGTAATTAGCTCATACAGATGGATGACTATGCAGTCAGACATGTTGCATCCAGAAGCCATTCATTGTAGGGCAATGGATATTAGAAACAAAAATAAAACAAAAAACTCTATTGAATTAAGTCTAGAGGAGACAGTGACACAGGCTATCTTAATAACTCTGACTCTGTATATACAGGGTGTCACTAATATGGTCCACAGAAGAATAACTGAAAATATTCCTTCTGCCCCAGAAGAGAAAGAAGGTCTACCTTAGACTTGGAGATAGCAAGGCAGATTATTTGGAAGGTAGTTCAAGAGAAATTTCAAGATTTTTTTTTTTTAATCTCCTCTCAATTATTTCACTTGCATATATTGGTTTCTTCAAGGTGTGCTTTTTTCACTCTTACGAGTTACCTCTTGTTAATCATTCTCAGTTTCAATTCCTTTCCACCAGTGTACCTTCTTATTCTGTGGCCACCAAATCCCCTGAACAGCAGAGTACTGTTCATAATTCTTATTGGCAAAGGGAAAATTGGCTTCATAGCAGTTTTCCAACAGGATACTTCTTTCTGTGGCAGTGAGGTAGGTAATGAGGGAACACAGTGTGCTGAACGCAAGGAACTGAAGGACCAGATGAAATTCTGCAGTGCCAGTCTAGTCATCTTCACTGATGGGCCATGCAGTCATCCATGACAATATTTATTACAGGGAACTGAAGTATCATGAAAAGCATTTACTTTGCAGGCTTACTTACTCTTTCTGCAGCTTTTCATCCAGTTTTTCTCTATCTGTGGCTTCCTATTTTCTCTGTTTAATGTTGCCCACCCCATTTCCCTAGGGAACTTCTAAAACTGACACATCATATTGTATGTATGTCCATCTATTTATTTATTTTCCTACCACGTACCGAATTTCCCTTTAAATTCTTAGATCATTCATGAGGGAGACAATCTCTGTGGATTCATCCATAATTTACTCTGAGTTTCTACTGAACAATTGAGTCTGTACAGCTTTAAAGTCCCATACAGTTTTGTGTTTTTAAAAAAAAAGTGTTTATCCTAGACTAAGGGATATTTCAAACTTGCATACAATTTAAATGAATTTACAAATGTAGCTATGTTGTTTCATAATTTCTCAATAATGAAACAAAGAAATTCAGCGAGCATACTGTCTGTTCTGTTGTTAGGGCTCACCAAAATGTATGTGGCAAATAAACTTTTCTACCAAGTAACAGGTCTTTTACCATCACCGCGTGAGCTTCAAAAAATTAAATGTCCATTTCATAAGGCAAAATCTGATTTAAATCTTAGCGTACATTCAATCACATCTCCCACTTGGGATACTATATCTCTTAAGTGAAAAAATATTTAAAATTAAAAAAAAGCTTGACATAGTAGTTGTTGAATTGCAAAGAATGTGATAGATAGCAAAGGTCATAAGCGTTATTGGTTTGCAAGACTCAGAGTTGTATTGTAGCAAGAACTTTGTTCACCATCATCCTATTTTTATGCTGGATATCTAGTTTTGTGATACTTTTAACAAGCTCCTCTCAAGAGAACTCATCTCTGCTTGTTATATATACATACTTTCTATTTATCTCTTGTCAAGTTTGTGAGCTCAGGTTTCATAATTTTTAAGATGTTGTGGTTTGCTGATGCTTGCATGTTTACAATGAAAATGATATAAAGAATAAAAGAATACAAGAGTTGAGGTGACTATTATCTGGGTAAATATTACAAAAAGAATCAGACAATGTACAGTTTTGTTTTTAATATTTTTTCTTAGTTAAGGAAGATTTCTGTTTTCTTAAATATTTCCCATTGCATCTCCTATCCTCATGGTCTACCATGAGGATAGGAGATGCAATGGGAAATATTTAAGAAAATATGGTATGCTTAACCATGAGGATAGGAAATCCTCCAAATCCTCAGTAGCATTTGGAAAAGTAGGAAGTCTATTCCTAATAAACTGCAACATGATGAAGAGAGGAGATTTAACAGCTTTCTAGAGATTGTGTCTTCTGAAGTGTCTTGCGAGCATTAGTTCATTATTAACATCTTATTTTACCACTTGGCCTTCTTGTGTTTTCAGTCAGGAGTTCAAGTTTCTTTGTTATTAAATTTGGGTTGGGGGTGAAGAAGGGATAGAAGAAAACTACAAAAATATAGTCATGGTACCATTATCCAGGTTAAAACCAGATATAACAAAACTAACTACAGTTAAGTAAAAGGAAAAAGTAACCATAAAATGGTCACTTTGATTGTTTTACATAGCCAACTGTTGGATGCTTGCCTTCACATCGGTTGTTCTGTATGCAACTTATTTTGTGTGTTTTATTAATTCCTTGAAAGAAGACTTTAATCTAAGGTGTTATTAATTTGTTTTAGTGTGATTTGGGGGAAGGGGAATGCTTGTGTTTGTTTTTTTCTCAGTCTAATGTCTTTTAGCTACAGTTTGCTAAAGATGGGAGATTAAACCATTAATCCCTACAATTCTCTCTTGTGATTTAGAAAACTCTATTATCCAACCTGCACATCTATACAGTCAAAAATCTTCAAGTATTTGCTAGTTGTTATTTATGAGTTTCCTGTTCTCTAAATCTCTTAATTTACCACATAAGAAACTCCTCTGGAATTTTTTGTTAAAGCAGCAGATCATCTACTTTGATAACTTTTCTGTTGCCTTCTGGACTTGCTTATCAGCAGTTCCAGTATGGAGAATATGGAAATAAATGAAGTCTTTATGAGAATGGATGTTCTGAATTTTCAGTGTAGATTTTGTAGAACTGTTGTTACTGGTTTTTCAGTATTTGACAATTGCAGATTTAGATTTGTTTGTTTTTCCTCTGCCAAGAAAAAAACCCCACAGTTATCAACACATTTCATTTTTTTAAATTTCTCCATTTATCTGTTTTTATGCTTGTGTGACTCATTTTATCAAAGACAAAGGCCAGTTGACATGAAATACTTAACAAAAGGAATGATTTGTATCATATAATAGTGAAATGAAACAATTGCCAGAAAAAAAAAGTGATGTAAGAATGAGTAAAGATAGCTTCTGTATATTTCTGGGGGTTTTTTCCAAGTGTTGACCTAATGACTATATATTTCAAAACACCTCAGAAGCTACAAAGCTATAAATTGCCTTAGGCAGGTCTATGTATAGAAACCTGTATAGATGGTTCAAGACATGTTACACTGCTACACTTTTAAAATCATGTTACTAGCCTAAGTTGGGAAGAAGATAAAATTAAAAGAGAAGAACTACCAAAAACTGTGTAAAGAACTCTTTCTGACTGCGAGACTAACTTACACGCAAAGAGAGCCGTACAAGAAGGCCCTGCAAATTTTGTCAGAGGATGTTGGTTTTATTTTTTTATCTGAAGCAACACAGAATTATGTCAAAACAGAAGAGGAAAATAATATAATGACAAAGTATGGGGGAAAGGGAAAAACTACTTGTCATTTTTCAAACATTTTAAGGCATGATGTTTAAAGAGTGAGGAGAGTAGTGAGGAGAGATTTGCAATTACTTAAATTTTAATTACCAGTAACATGATTCAACACTGCAAGTGAAAAATTTAAGCTCAATATTTGCAATATTTTTCTGTTGGCAAAATCTATTAGAGGTAGGAAAATTTCCTCATTGAAGATGTAGGAATACCTTCACTTGATTCATTTGATGCTACGCTTGATAAAATGCTTGGAAATAAAGTGCAGAGAACAAATCTGTGTTAGGAAAAGGATGTAAGCATCTAATAAATCTTCCTATTTTAATTCTGGCCACAGAATAAAATGGTCACTTTATGAAAATACAGGCCAAGACATTCAAACACCATTTTTCTTGATTAAAAGATTTCGTCCTTTAATCATGTTAAGAGAAAAAAACTTCATTATTTTTCTATCTGAATTTTCCTGAAATTGTCACTGTGATTTTCATCTACTGCTGAACATGTTTTTTAAGATTTAAGGGAGCTTGGTTTTCCTGTGGCAGCTGCAGTCAATTTAATGTACAATGTCAGGAAAGGACAGCACAATGAAAATATAAAAAGCCAAGCTTGTTGCATATGTATGGCTTGTGAGTAGCTGAAACTAAATTTTGCCGATTTGTGAAGTCTAAAATACAGTTGGGATTACATCAGATTTACCCTTCAACTATTGTAAGGAAAGAGAAATACATGTTAAATGAAACACTCTTTAAGAAACTTCATCTCTCTACTCCCCCTTTAAAGCTATTTTTTCTCAGTGTCCTACTTTTTAGCTGCAGTTTACAGTAACTGAGCTATGGTATTTAATTCCTATCAAATGTCACAAATGGTGTCATTCATTAACTTTGAAAAAATGCTGGCATTGATTTGAACCAATGGATTCAACTGTGTCTGTGTGACCTCAGTAGATTGAATCAGCATTGTTTTATTAGATCCTTAAAATAAAGATTTTGAAGATTTTTTTGACTTTGTGAATATTTGCTAGTTAAGTCTGAGTATAAAAACTTTGTGCAAGGAAGAAGGCTTCTTCCCATATTAGAAACTTTCATCAAACACAAATCAATCTCTGTTCCCTTTTATTTTCTGATATTTGAATTTGGCAACAGCTAAGCAGTATAATTTAGAATAAAACTGGATTTTTCAGTAAATGTATTTTATTCAAATGCTATTCTAGGAGCATGCATAAAATTATTTTGTGCACTTTGTGTTAGAGTAGTTGCATTAGCTTTAAATGTGAAAAGTGTTACAAATAATTTTATTGCAATAGTTTCCAGTACATAAAAACGACCAGGAAAACAAAACAAAACAAAACAAAGTAAAAACCTCTATGTGCTGGTTGTCCTAATTCAGTTAGGAAGCAAAGGGGAAAAAAAAAAAAAAAAGGGTGGAAGGTCAGCAGGCAAAAATAGCATATGGAAATGATCTGCAACGCTGAGAATATCACTCTGTTAAATATCGGTGCCTAGAGCTCACATCCCACGGTAAGATGTGGACATAAGTGGGCGTTTGTTATATATGTTGCTATCAAGCCCAAAGTCAATTTTCAAAGGGAGGCAACAATTTCACTTATGGAAATACTAGAGAGCATCAGCATTCATTTACAACTGGCTTTTGAACTTGCTCCAGCAGCAGTTATAAAGGATTGCAATTTACAGCCAAAATTTTTGGCTTAGTCCTTCATCCCTGACTATTTCTTTTCCTCTGTGAATTGGTGAGGGAAAGGGGTAAAGGCAAAAAAAGGGTTATCTTTGCAGACCTTTTGCTCTCCCCTTCTACATCAGCCAATGGGTCAGTGGAGTCCTTATCTCTCCGGGAGCTGATCTTTTTATTCTTTCATCTGCATTGAACTGTAGCCATAAGCATCAACAATGCCATTTATAATCTCATAGGGCAGTGCTAAACTTTAGTATAATGGAAATAACTTTACCTAGCTGAAACTGTAAGCGAAGTAAGACATCCACAGAACTCATTTAGTCCAAAAGGAAAATTTACCAATGCCTTATATGTAACTGGTCAAATCCAGTTTGTTAGATCCCTCAATTACAACAGAAGGTAGGGAGGCCAGGACAAGTAAAAAGGAAAAGACACTATTACAAACATATATGCAAGGTGGTGACATGCTTGAAAGAGCTAATCAGCTTGGACCAGTGAGTCCCAGCCCAGAATAGAATAGAAATGTGTATGTCTTCACTTTTGCAAGTGCTCTCTTACATGTTCTTCCCTTCCTCAGAACCTTCCTCCCATACTTGCTCTTTCCTTGTACAAAAGTGGACTCTGATGTTACTTGCCATCTGCTCTGAGTCTTTTAGTAGTGGAAGAGATAGCATCACCATAAAATATTTGGTTTGGGGACAGATTTTGGCTTATAATATAAATTCAATAAAGGTACTACTATGTCTGACCTACCTTTGTATCTTACCAAGCTCAATGTCTGACTGTGGCAAATGGAGATGCTCCTCAGATAATGCCTTATCAATATCTGCAGTCCATACACCTTGTACTGCCGTAACAGCCACAGGTTTTCATTAGAGTTGTTAGAGAGATATCTCTGCCTATTCTATTTAACTTCTATTTACAGACTTCTTGTCCATGAATTTCCTGTCTTTTAAAACGAGCTGATACTATCTGCATACACAACTTCATATGGCAACAGATTATAGAATTTCACTGCCTGCGTGGCAGGGCTGCTGTACAGGGTGAAAGGATTCAGCATGGATAAGTTTATCCATTGATATTCCAGGTGAATCACAGCAGTGAAAACCTGAAGAAGAAATGTTTTCTGATGTTATAGTCATGTTGCATTCTGCACCACTAGAGCGTGGTAGTTGGAGCAGTGTGCATCTTTCAAACTTCAAAACACTGTACCTCTATCAGGATTGCAGAATAACTGCTTTTGATGAAATGTTAATCTATGTGATCTGACAGCATTTGATCCTTTAAAAGCTATAATCTGATCTGCAGCAGTAAACCCTATATGCCAAGGCAAATACTGGCATGCCTGACGTGGCATGAGAGAATCCATCAGGCTTGTCCAAAAGAAATTGCATGAAACCAAAATATAGTCTGAGGGTTTTTTTCATGGGATCTGCAAAATGTTTATTCTCATCCACCTTCTCCACATCTTGAATGTCCAGGCACAAAACTTAATTAGTAGAGCCCCCTAAAAATGTCTCTAGAAATCTATCTTCAATGAAATCTTGAAGAAATTAATGTTTTGTTTTCTTGAGGAACATGGAGATTGCACTGACAAATTTAGGTAATTTTTTCGACACTGAATTATTTTTTAATTTCTAGAGGACTATGCATTTGCATGCAAGGTTATGATGTGTTGAAGTATCTTAAGATAAGTTTTGAATTTTATGTAGAAATAATGGTGTAAGAATCTTCACAAAAGCCTGGAAATGAGCTATATTCTTCAAGATCTTACATAGCAGTTACTGGTATCACATGTGCTGTTGATTTAAGCACTTTTTACAGTACTTACCTTTTTATGAGTGACATGTAAAAGCTCCTCCTTATTTGGTAAGATGCTCTATACTTCGGACTAAAACTATTTCATCAACGTTTTTATACGTTTTCAATGTTTAAAGTAATGGTGAAATTTCACATAGCAATTGCACTTTCCTCTTCTCTTCTCTTCTCTTCTCTTCTCTTTTCTCTTCTCTTCTCTTCTCTTCTCTTCTCTTCTCTTCTCTTCTCTTCTCTTCTCTTCTCTTCTCTTCTTCCAGACTGGTAAAATTAACCATCATTTCCAAGAGTTGCTGTGTTTACTGTTGAGAAAATTGACTTTCTCTTCTTTGCCTTGTTATAATCCAGACAAATGTTTTTCCTACCTTGGGGTCTAACAGCCAAGGCAGTAAAAATGTCAAGGAAAGATTTCTGTTGGAGAGTTTATATAGAACAGCTATAATATTTCAGTTCTTACATTTACATAAATAGCTTTATTTTGACCTTAAAGAGAACATTTCAAATGTAGACACAGCATTCATGTTAATGTATATCCTGATTGCCTTTGGGCAATTTTTTGCAGGTTTAAGTTATCCTTTATATGTAAAATTTATAGTTTTGGCCTTCTGGTCTGTCAAATGAATGACTCAGCACTGGCAGAACACAGGACCACCTCTGTAGCATATGAATATTTCCATCTACATTTTTTTGATAAATAAACTATAGAACTTTACCTCTGAGAATGAATAACTTGATAGAAAGCTTTGGTATAAGGTGCTGTGCTCCCTTGAAGAAGTCTGGATTTATAACTCCTTTATAGGACCCTCATTAAAATTTGCAGGTTGCATTCTGCATTGATCTGTAGTTCTGGGAAGATCATTTATGGCTGAAATTGCTTCTACAACAGATGTAAACTCTAGAGAAAACTTTCTGAATGTTATGCCTAAACAGTGATCACAGGCTTTCTAGAACAGCTTTCTTCCTCTTCATTTTTTTCCTTTCCTTTTGGTGGGGGTGGGTAATATACACTTAACAAATTCATAAACAAATTTGTCTCAAGTTTTATGAATGTTTTGGCTTTTTTCTTTTTTTCTTTTCTATTTTTTTTTTCTTTTTTACCAAGACAGTGAAATAAAACAATATTTATTTCCATGGAACAGAAATATAAGTCTCATTTGTGAATAGCTTTACAAAATGTAATCTGTTGTTTAGCCAACATAGCAAAGGTAAATTTCAAAGAGATTGGTATGCAGCGGTAGGAGAATTTATGTTCGGAGTGTAATTGTTAGCCTTTATTGCTATCCAGCTGTCAAATGAAAAATTACTTTCTGTTTTCTAAAGATATAGCCATAGACAAAAGTATATTTCAGTAACTAGCGATGAGAACAAGTCTGTTTTCTCCTCTTCTTGCTAAAATTATAGCACCTGTAAGTTGAAACATTCTTTCTTGATAGTTTTATTATGCCAAGAGATGAGAAAGCTGTCATCAGCAATTAATTCTTGCAAATGTCACAAGAATAAAATATATAAACTTGAAGAAAAAAAAAAATCACAGATTTTTAGCTGTTTGGCTGTAATTGGAATGGTGTGAAGGAGATGCTGAAAGGGTAAGAAGCAGATTCCCAAAGAAAACTGCCTATAAATAGAGGTTGGCCTAATTCTTACTTATTCTACAGTTGGTTTGTACTGCTTCATAAAATCACTAAAAAAATTCTCTCCCTATATCATACATTAGTCTAATCAGGAATTTTCTGCTAAAAACTGAGGGGGGTGATGCTGTCTGAATGCACAGAAACCAGCTTGTCCCACTGGATTTCAGTACTGGGAAAACAATTTTTAAACCCCCTTTTTGTTTTCATTTGTTTCCTTGCAAGTGAAGCATTTTATTATGTTTTTATGAAAAAGTAGGTTATTTTATGTTTATGTGAAAAAATACAAGTAGTACACAGTCAATTTAAAGTATATGATAGTTGTTTCCCAGTGAATTTAAGATCAAACAATAGACTGTGTCTCATGTAAGTGAATTTCCTTGTTCAATTGTCCTATGTTGCATCAGAAGGAAAGAAGTTGCCCCAGCTGTGCTGCACTGTCTCCTACACTTACTGGCAAAATAACAGAAAACTAAATACACGTATTAGGATTAATTTCATTCTCCTTAAAATTCTGTTTTGAAATATGACTCCAGGAATTGTATTTGCCTCAGTTGCAACTCACAACTTTAACTCAGCTATATATGTCCAGAACTTAAAATACATCACATTGTTCCCATTCAGTCTTTAATGGAAATGTAATGCACCACAATCTATTTCTATCTTTGAAAGATATCTTAGACAATTATTTTTGTTTTATGTGAATATATTAATCTTTCTATGGCCAGTACCATAAAAAAAAAGGAAAAGACTCATTTATCCAAGTAATTAAAGGCAAACTCATTAAATTTAGTAACATTGATAGGAAATAAAATATATCTTTGTATTATTGGTATCAGATAACTGTGGTGATGACAGGAAGAAAAGATTTGTGGACGTTATATGTTTCAATAATGAACTGGCTCATTTTATTATTCTTTATATCTACCAGGTCTTCTCTTTAAGGTGTGAAATTGACCGTGTTCAAGGGGCAGTTGTCTCGCATGTTCAACACTTAATTACCATAACAGTACTGTTTAAGTAGTTTAATAGCCATACGTGACCTTATAGAGTGAGATGTATTTCACCTGGGAGAGCTATTACTTTCCTAGCTTTAAAGCATTTCTTTATCATTCCTTGAGACTCTTACCCAATTTTCTGAAGAAAGGAATCTTACTCATTCACTCTGTTCTCCCCATCTCCCTCGTCCCCAATAACTTACAAGCTATGCCAATTTCAACCAAATAGAGCAGAAAGTTAGATTCCTCCAGTATTAATTTACTATAGGTTCCTAAGGTGTGGTGTAATGAGCAGGGTAGAGATTTGTAATGCTAGCTCCTCCAGAAATTTCTGCAGTGTCTATTTAGTGGATACAAGCAGAGCAGTACATGTGGCCAAGAGAGCAACCTGGCACAGTCCTGGATGCTTCTTGCCCAGTGTCTACACAGACTCCTGCTACCCACCTCCTTCCTTCTATGATCTCTGAAATTTGACAGGAAGCTACAGTTGTGACAGATTTTGTAAGATTGGGTAGCAGAAAATATTACGGCGCCGTTCTGAGATGGAGGTAACAACAGATGCATGCTTGTTGGGGAATAAACAGATATGAGCTCAGGTTTCATTAAATCCTTCATACAGATAAATAATGCAAGCCTGGCCACTGGTGATCATTCTTTTGTTGTGGGTCTTTTCTAACAAATTACTTAAAAAATACGTACTCTTTATTTATTGCTCTTTATCCAAACTGATTGTTCAAAATCTAGTAGTGCAAAAATTAGGACCCTAAATTACCTAATGAATGGGGATACCATGAAGAGTATGGTACTATGGTACTATGCCACTATGCCATGGACTATCTCTTCTATAATCATGCATTCAGGCACTCTCATTACTTGAGTAATAGCATGAAAAGGGTATTTGAGATTAAAGCCCTCATTTACTGGTTTCAGATGGGGCTTCTTTACTAAATCCTAATGTGTATTTGCAACTTTGACAACAACTTTTTTTTTCTTTTGCAAACAACTCTGAGCTATTAACTGAAATATGGAGGATAAAATAAGCAGCCTGCTAAATATATTGTTATAAACAATAAGTACTAGTACCCTTGAGAAGAGTCAAAGCTATTTTGTCTGAAACAAAGGAAACTGAGTTAGTAATTTATTTGTCATTGTTTCACCTTTAAATATAACTGGTTTAGGTTTCACCTGTTACCTTCTCTGAGCATATTTTAATACTGTTTCTGTGTTTCTTTGTTGATGCTAAGATCTTTTATACACAGGCATTACAAGGATTTATGGCTTCTGTTTATGATAATATTTCCAACAGCTTAAACTATCCCCTACATTACCTGTTGTATTTCACTCATCAATTTATGAGGAAAAAACCCTGGAATATGCTTATTTATTTTATAAAAGACAAAAAGTGGAGTGTAGCTTGCAAACGTAGGCTTTTACAACCTGATGTGAGCATATATTATTGAGTGCTAGAATTTTTACCAGTCTTTTCCCACTGAGAAATGTGTGAGCAATTCCACTGACTTGACTTTGAGCACTTTCAGAAAATGTTCCCGGGCTAGGCAACATGTATAGATTTGAACAGTGAGCCCTTGTTCAGACAAATATTAATATACTGGGAATTGTTCTATTGTTAAGGTCTGTATTTTGGGCAAAATACTGGCAAAAAGAGTTGTTTTGCTAGCTCATTTGAGACTGAAAATCTCTTCAACATTTTTTATGACACAAGTTAACACATTTGAAACCTTGTCATCTGGCTGCACTACAACCAAGTGAGAACTAGCACAACTGAGGTAATTCATTTGGATAACAGTGCATATTTTTGCTCATGAAAATGATGCTTAACAGCCCAGTTTTAAAAGAACCCACATAAAGGTTAGGGCACTTAACAGGATTCAGATCTCTGAGTTTCTTTCTCTATTATTCTGCTAGAGAAAGAGAGGCAGAAAAAGCCAGACAGTTTAGTGCAGAAGTCTTGAAATGCAAGCAGATAATTGGAGACATATAGGAGGAAAACGCTTCCGATCTTTTCTTGTGCAGTCAGGTAAGTGCATCCCTGAATTCAAGATCTGTAAAAGGGGGAATAATATTACCATGCAAGCTGTAATACAAAGAACTATGAGATTTCAGCTATCAGAAAAGCACAAAGAAATGCTTTGCTCTGCTTTACAGGGCTTTTTCTTTTGACTGATTTTGTGCCATCACAGGTGCCCCACTTAGTCTAAGAACACATGGTTTTCTATTGTATAAAATGAAGGCATTAATTTTCTTTACCAACCCTAGACAGCAAAATTTAACAAATTGTGGCTAATCAATAGCAGACCTGTAAGGCAGTCACACTGTGCAGTTATGGACTAATGATTATGATGATGTGTATATTATGTACCTTCATCAGATCACTTTTGTCCTTGTTCTACAGACGAATGTACATGCAACACTGGAAGAGCCACTTAAATCCTTTCCCTGGGAGTCACTAGAAGAGTCTCTATTTCCTGCTCCCAAAGCATGAGGGACTGCTGAGATTTAAATGTGCATGCCAAGACTGAATCAGTGCCCATTTTTTTGTTTGTTTTGATTTTTTTTTTTTGCCTAAGAGAGAGGAAATGTGAAATTCAGCTATATAAGGATTATTTTTGCTTACTACTCTCCAACGCAGTTTTGCATTCCCGAAGGAGTCAATCACAATTTAACTTCTTGTTGTTTCTTTCAGCGAGAACATAATGTGTTTGCTAAACTTAGTTCCGATTCTTTATTCTTATTCCCCAAATTTCTGTGGAAATATTTTGAGGTATGCTATTCCTGCTGGGCTCGTCTTATGAACTGCATATGTCTTAACAGTCAAAGTCGGAGTATTATAGATTTCATATTTCATTTGCCCATTTTCTCCAGTAGATGATGGAATGAAAGGTTTTCTACTAAAACAGTGGCTAGTGTAGCACAAGGGACACTCTCTGTTACAAGCACTCATATTTTATGCAGTTTATTTAGTTTTAGCATTTTGTGAGGTTTCCCTATGTTTTTTTGTATTTAAGCACTTAGAGTTACTGCTGCTACAAACTGGAAAAGCAGGCTATTACTGTTGCACTTAACAGATGGCTTACAAATGTCTTAGCCATATAAAAAGTGATTAGCCTTAAGGATGCTTTCTGTGAGAATTATTTCAACATATTTTATCACTCTACCACCTTTTACTACTTCTGTTGAACCTAAGAATTATATTAAGAATTTTCTCAAGAGCTTTTCCTCTTACTAACGTCTTCTAAAATTGCGGATACTGTGTAATGTATACAATGAATGACTACTTCTTTGTCTCCTGAGGGTCCCAGTTAGAAAAACTGTATAAAGAGAGAAGATACTAGGAGATAAGTGGTCTGGTTATACTTACTGCAGAAATCCTATTTTTATTTCTTTGTCTGATAATATGCAGAACATTTCAGAGGGAAGAAACTTTTGAGAAATCTTTTCTGTACATTATGAGTTTTCTTTCATGGTGATAATTAAATTTTTTACACTTAAATATGATTTTTTTATAACTTTGTGATTAAAGTAGTTATTTGTTTATGTCTGTCTTATTCACATCTTTTCTACCTTTTTTGTTATTTTAACTCATGTACAATATTTTTATTCGTGTGTTTTATTTTCCCACTTTGGTTGCTTGGTTTTGGTTTGGTTTGGTTTGGTGTGGGTTTTTTTAACAAGGTCAGCTTTTATCTACCAACTTGGTTTCATTCAGCAGTTAGGGCTTATATTGATAAGACTGTGTGTGATACTTTCTGTTACTTATAGTTATGCTAAAGCTTCATGAGATTTAAACAACCCGGACAGAGTCACCCTTGCCATATGTTTGAATCACCATTGTTTTTTCAAGTTCACAACAAACAGTCAATCAGTTACTTAATAATATTAACTTAGGGGAAAAAAAAATCAAGGAATGTTCTTATAGTGTTCTAATATTTCTTGCTGAATAGAAAATAGTAATTCTTAATAAAAATAAAAGTAAAAATCTGTAATAGAAATTAAGGATTAATAGAAATTAATTGCTATTTAACAACTAATTTATGAACAGCCTGTCCAGAACAAGTATATTTCAAGCTAAATATTCAAGAGCAGCCTGTCATTCCTATTCTGTTGGTCCCTTCCTGTCATTTATAAAGCAGAACAAGAAACAGTGAAGAATGAGTGTTGAAGAATAAGGAGCTCTGTGCAAGCATGTAAGGACACCTCATGTAATATCTTAGTAACTGAAAACTCAAGATGTCAGAGTCAGGCTTAAATTTGTTACCTGAACCGAGCAGAGGGAGGAAGTTCCTGTAATCAAATTATCTCAAAATCAGTAGGATGAGATATTCTATAGTTTAAGAGTGATTGAGACTTTCCTTTCAGTCTCTGTACTCTTGATAAATTTCCCTAGTTGTTTATTTTAGGCTAGTCTTAAGGGTTTTTTTGTTTTCACCAAAATCATTGATAATTCATCATTAAAGCTTCATAGGCAGCAGAGAGCCATTTCTTATCCAGCATTATTTTCAAAGTGCTTGATATTGCAATCTCAGCATCCTTTGGGGGGGGGCTTTTAATCTAACATCTACAACATATAAATTAATTTATTCTGGTTAGCATTTTCCATTTTGCTGTGCTCTTGAAGCTAAGGAAAATATGCATATATTTAGGGCAACCAATTTGCTTCCATAGAAGTAGCAGTCAGTGGAAAAAGTAGCTACATCTATACTAATTTTGTCTTCTAGATAATTGCCCACTTCCGATTCACTCAGTATGTTTACAATTTTTAAATAATTCATAGTTGCAGAAGAAGAATTTTAATAAATATCATTTTTCAACTCTTCATCTTTTTCCCCTCACCAGGAAAGAGCACTGTTTGTTTTGAATTATTTCTGTGATTTTTACCTACTTGGTTCTCTTAATCTCTCTTATTGTTCTTTGCATTTATAGACAACTGGTTATTTTAAGGTTCATCCTTGGGTGTCAAGGCTTTGCAGGAGAAAACAAATTCCAGTCCATCACTTTTGTCTTCTTAATTTTGGTTCTATGATTTCCATTTAATCTCAGAAGCTACATATCTTTGTGTTCCCATATTCAGAGGCACTATATATTAACTACAGTTTGAAATAAGGTTTGTTCAAAGTGTATGCATGTGTAGTTTTGTATTTTTTTATTAATCCATATTGTGTGTTATCTTCCCCCTCTCCCACTTTTACTCAACAGATATTCGTTTCATCATTTCATGAAAACAGTTATCATGGGATATAACTGTGAGCAGATACCATCATATGTGTGCTTATTATTTTGATACTGTTGATATTGTAACTCCACGACTGAACACAGCCAAGAGTCAGAAAAAGGATATAGATACTTTTACACTTCTTTGAATGTTCTTCATTTCAAACATTATTGAGACTGAAACAGGGAAAGCATCAAAAATTTAGGCTTTGGATTAAATTACTAAAAGCAGTCGAAAAAGGTCCTGAGCGGGGGTGGGGGTGAGGAGGGGGATGTGTGTTCAAATTTTCCAAACCTTTAGCAGCTATGATATTACATTTTGCATTTTCAATAGATCTTCAT
The DNA here is from genome assembly GCF_900496995.4 of Aquila chrysaetos chrysaetos. Lineage (NCBI taxonomy): Eukaryota > Metazoa > Chordata > Aves > Accipitriformes > Accipitridae > Aquila > Aquila chrysaetos. Next base: position 54,071,123 of record NC_044030.1, read on the forward strand.
TTTCACATTTCAAGGGCTTTTAATTCTGGTGCTGAATGAATATAAGTAGTGATCTAAATAGTACAAAACAATCTGCATGATTTGATTCTAAACAGTTACCGAAATACATAGAAGAGCAGCTAGAATACAATTCATAGTGATCATTAATAATGCTTTATATTAAGTGGAGTTCCCCTTAGTTATTATTTTAGCAAAAGAATCACCAAATTCATGAAATAGTATTTGTTGATTACAAATATTCAGGCGGTCAATAAGGATCCAAAGTTGTTTATGATTATTTGAGATTAGTATGATGTATATCTATACAATGCAGTGTTGGGGTCAGGCATATAAGGCTGACGTCTTCTTATTATGTGTCAAGGATTAACTGCTAAAACATTTTCGATTTTGATTCTTATTTGGACAGTGTTCCAACTGCCAATAGCATGACATTGGTGGTATCCCTAAACTTTGTGTCAGAAATATCAGAATAAATTTGATGTCTTTACAATTACTATGTGCAAATACTTATTGACAGGCAAGGTACTGGTTAACAATTTAGCAATGGTGATTGGAGCAAACTGGAATGATCAGTTCTTGTAGAACATCAGCATTTTAGGTCATTGCCACAGCAAAGACTGTAAATATATGCCTCCATTTTAATTTCCCCTTCTACCTACTATTCTGCCTAAAAATATTTGCCAGCATCAGAGTCAGTGAGGACTGCATGATTAAGTCCTTTGAACAGTTGAGCTGCACACAAATGCCAGCAGTTTATAAGAATCTTAATTCTTGCTTTTGTGAAGAAAATCAAACAATCTTCACCCCTACCTACATCACTACACAGAATTATTTTAAGCTGACCCATTTTCATGTTTGGCTAACATAGCCCTATGGGAAAACAAGGAATTAGAGATTTATGCACAGGTAAAAGAAAAACAGCATTTATTCAGAAATACAGACCATGTAACTCTGTGGGAGACAATGGTTGTCTGACACTGTGGAACCTTAAGGAATATGTGGAAGTTATAAAAAAAATGTTCTTGCAATCTTTAGTGTGAGCAATATTTATAATGTCATAAAATGAAATTGGTAGAGCTGTTTGAATAACACCCACTGTAAACATTAGTAATATAATAAACGTAATGTTTGTAGTCCAGCTTTAAACAAATTGTTCGAGAGATTAGAAATTAGAGAATTGCAGTGTTTATATTGTTTCTTTTGAATTTGTGTTTTGCTAACTCTTTGAAATATTTTTTTCATTTGTACTTCAAATGATATATTGTTGTATGGCTATATTTCTGATAGATTAGTAATTAGCTTTCTCAACATTCAGAATTCTAGTGTCAAGATACTGATAAATGCTACACGAACAGTTGTTATTTATTTTAACTGCAAATAGAAAAAAAAAAGAATAAAGAAACTTTGACAATCTCTGTAAGGCATATTGTATGTTTTACAATATGGAGACCTATGACTTTTGTGCCTATACCATGTAGTATCTACTAAAGTTCAGGGTGTGGATATATTTCCATTATGCAGTTGTGGTTAGGGCAAGTTGACAGTTTTTCACAAAAATCATCATTGTGCATTGCTGAGTTGTGAAAGCAATCCCTATGCTAGGCAATGCACCTGCAATGATGTTTGGCAGTCAGACAGCCTTCTAATTTTGCAGGAGGTATAAGCCTTCTGTGATGTGATCCCCCCTGTAGTGAGTGACATTACGCTATCCCATTCTCTGGTGATTATCACAGACTGATTATCCCATATGTATTTTATAGTGTATAATAATCAGATCAACATCCATGCCAGAATCAAACCATATAATGTTTGCATGATTGGTTGTTAATTATAATATTTCATCTCAATGCCTCTCACTGGGGAAAAAAAAAAAAAAAAAAAGTAGAAAAACGCACAAGTATACCTGATTTAGAGATTGTACATATGCCAACAAGTAATTGACCTTTGCCTGTCTTTGTCTGCAAGATGCAGTCTATGAACAAATTTCTTCCTTAGCACTGTTATGACGGAATCCATAGTTTGCCTTGAAGCATGAAGTCTAGGTTTTTGTGTGTGTGGCAGGAAGAGCATATTTGCTCTGCTATTTAATGTAACAGTTTTAATATTATTACTAGGAGCAAAATGATAACATAATGGCAGACAATGAGTGTATAGTTTTGTTTTATAAAGTTTAGACAAATTTTAACCACTACACTTACTCTGACTGAATTTACAGGATCTTCAGATCACTTCCACTGCAAATAACACACTGGCTTATGTCATAAATATATTTTCTTTTTCCTATCTTATTCTAGAATACAGAATTGTCTAGTGAAGTAACTTGTCTGAGGGTGGCAAAAGCAGGAGACACATGAGTCAAACAAATTTGTTACACCTTTAATTCCCTTCAGGCATTTTTTTTTTTTTTTTTCCTTTTCTCCACAAATTAAAACTAAGGTATCCTGAAAGCAGAGTGGTCTATGAGAAGGATAAATCCTAAAAACAGATTTGCTGAAAATAAATTTCACACAAACTCTTTCTTCCTTTTATCCAAATTCAAATCAGACCTTCAAAATAGTCTAGACTCAGAGAAGCCAAATACCAAATACACAGATCAAAGATAATCCATACAGATTCTTTTTTTTTTATAACCAATTACTCAAAGTTTCCTCATCTTGACTATATTCTTTAATTGCCTAGTTATCATGAGCAAATCTTTTAGGTTCCTTAACGTAGTCTTCAGCACTTTCTCCATAAGAGCATATGTATTTCAATATGTTCTTACATATATTCATTTATGTTAACACTTTCTTCATAAATGCTAGTTCTGTTTTAAGCATTACTTATTTGTGCTTTATTTATTTAGGAAAACTTTTAGCTATTGTGTTTATCCAATTTTAACATTATTCAGCACGCAATAAAGTAGAAAATGGAGATATGCTGCAGTTATACTTCTGTCACTAACTTACTCCTTGGCAGAGTTGTGTGTCTTAGGATTTTTATTCAATTGCTGAGATGCCTTCAGGTGAAGCACTGCATTCAGGTACAAAAACCTTTTGTAAAAAGAAACATCAAAAAAATTAACAACTTCTAGGATTGCAACTTAGTAAATAAGCAAAGCTAAATGCTGGAGGAGAGCTTAACAGTCAATGAAAAAAATTCCCTGGGATGATGAAGACTGTAATTCTTCGTCATGACTAGGTCCACTCCTCTGATGTTACCTTTCACTTTGTTTTTCCCTTAACTAAATGAGTGTGCCAAAATCAGCTGGTGTTGCTGCATAGAAGTGCACACAGTATTTGGCAAAAAGCTAACTGTTTTAATTTGATTCCTTTTCTGCACGTCAAAGACTATTTGTCCTACAGAACATCTGCAGAGGAAGGCTGAATATAAGTGACTAGAAATGATTTTTATAAGTGTTTATTTAGTGAAATCTTCAGTGACTTTTGGAGACTTATGCATTTTGGTAGGTCAAGGCTTGTCTTCAAACATGATCTGTATAGAATAGACCAAGCTGTTAGAACTCTTCTAGGAGATTAATTCCAACTCTGTTATTCACCTGTAAGCCACTGTCCTAATACAACCATTCTTATTTTTCTCCTACAAAAATATGTTCCAAATGGTGTCACTTCATTTTGTTCTTTACTGTTAGATGAGTCAAATAATGTCTCCTGAAGCCCAGATATGTAGAATATGCTGAGAAAACTATGTTTTAGCATTTCTCTAAAATAAAAAAAAAAAAAAAATTAAAATGGCTGGTGCACAAAGGTGAAAACATTTGTCTCTGAAAGACTGGAAAAAAAAGCAGGTATCATGGAGCACATTCTTGATACAGAGTTAAGAATTGCTTTGATATTGAGACAGTTATGCTCAATGTTTTCACTATATTAGCTACTATTTTCAAACATTTAGCATGATATATGCAATATGAAAACATAGTGCAGTATAAAGATTTCTCAGCACACATGGTTGTCTCAGATCAAAAAATCTAGGCAGGATTTACATATAAAAGAGATTTCATTTTGTATGTATAGACTGTAACTTTCTCATCTAATCCTTTAAAAGCAGACTTGTTTTCTGTGCTTAAATACTTTTTATATGATATCAGGCCAACTGCTCTGTTTTAGCCTGTATGTTTACTATAAAAAGTTTTTCATACACTTTTGGGGAAACAATGAAAGAACGTTTGCACTTTGTAAACCTCATTAATTGAGATCAAAGATCTTTTTTTTCATTTATTTATACTGACTGTAATTTTAATGTTCTATAAACATCATTTTTTTCTTAAAATTCTAGTAAAATACAAAAAATATAATATTAAATATCTTAGTTTCTTCTCTTAGAACTTTAATTAATTTTATATTCTTTCAAGGAGCTTTGTTAAAGAAGAAATTTTGAAAGTAACCTCTTTTTGTCAGAGTATTTCTGCACACACACACAAGTACAGAAAATTTTTGTGCTTTCAGTTACCTGTGGGAATATCACATGGATTGAGTAATGAAGGTTTAGGATTTTTAGGTTTAAGTAATAAAAATTACTAAGGGTCTAAGTTTGTTTCTGATCAACCATTCCTTTTTCTCAATCATGATTTTGAGGACCAAGGAAAAGACTTTTGGTTTTTTATTTCACTCAGTGCTAGACAGGGATTGAAACTTTCGGTATGTTTGTGTCCAAACAATACTTTACCTTTATCTCTACTAATGTAAATTAACTTCCATGTTTCATATATATTTTGAATAGCTTATTGATGCATTGTGTTGCACATATCTTGGATAGTGCTTCTCAAAAAAACCATCTTTTTTTAGACTTATAGAGAAATACAGTCTTTTAAAAATATGTTACAATTTGACTGTCATTTTGATAAAATGGGGGAGGAGGGCCAAGTAAAATAAAAGAAGGAGGGAGAATGAATTTAGAATTCACTATGTAGCTCTATTATTCCACTGATTTTAGGCTCTGGTGGAACAAAACAAGACCAATTCATAAATTTTGCCTTTGTAAGGTATATATGACTGAAGATTTTTAGTCACATACTAATGAAGCTTCCTAGGGTAAATACATAAATAGTCTTCTCTATGTAGAAGTAGTATTTTAGCACACTTTCTGGTGAGAAAAGCCCATTTTAAACCACAGAGATAAAGATCTGAGCCTGTGATGGCAGCATTCTTAAAAAAAAAAAAAAAATCAACCCGTTTATCAGTTTCACATTATTTTAATCATGGAATAAGATAAATGAGATCCTTAGTCTCCCAATGTGTTCACTGTCCTTTAGACATTTTTTTTTTTCACTTGTTTTTTTTAAAACAGGAATCTCAGGATATCTTGTATATTTAAAACAGATAAATTAAGCTGTAAAAATATATTTTAAATTAATATATATTTCAATATATATTCTCATTATATATTTTCAGTATTTTCAGTTAGTTTTAATTTTTTAGTCTTTGAATCATTATCAGCAGTTTTTTAGTATTTACGTACCGTGAATTAGTTTGAATTCACACAAAGGTAAAGGTTCTGTATTTCATGGCAGTTATGTCTTCCCTCTAGCACATTAGGATTTTTCTGTTTATAAACAAAATAGGAAGCTTTCTTTATTAAAATACTTTGTTTCTAGTTCATTTGTGCAGATGATTTATGTAGTATTACCCTTTGTTGATATGAACCATGCTCAGGAACTGCATGGCAATTTTATAAAAATATACATTTAGTTTACAGCTCCTTTTATCTAACTTTGGATGGCAAAGACTGACATGGACCTCTTCAGAGTGCACTCATCACCTTTCTGGTAAAACATACAGTACTATACATTACCTCAAGTGGTCCTTTCATCACTCTGGAAGTCCACAGGTATAACATTTATTATAGATTTTTTTTTTTAATTATAATTTTTTTTAATATAGTTTACAGACCTTCTTCCAGTATATGAGTGTCTGTATCTATAGTAGAGCAGATTAGTTTAGGTTTAGTGAAGAGTACTACAAAACCAGAGGTGATTTCATGCTTATTCATCAAAAAATGATCCGGTAAACAAGAAAAAAGATGCTAAATACTTGGCAAATTTTCCTTCTTTGTTCTGTGGTTTACCATACCAGAGAGGAATAGCATATCTGCCATGTACGCAGAAAATCAATGAAGCTCTTCTCTGCATGTTTATGGTCTCTTTTTCTCTGCCTACAGATGAAGAATGATTTAGTAACTTTATAGAACATAAAGTTGAAAGGAATAGAGAGGAAAAAAAAACAAAACACCAACCCCGAAGAAACAAACAAAAAACCCCAAATCCCGATACGTAATTATATTTCTTATATACCTACATTTGATTTGTGCCTTAAAAACTGCATCCACTTCTGGTTCTTAAGAAGATACAGTAGAACTGAATGAGTTTCAGAAAAGGGCAAGAAAGATGCTCAAATTCGTGGAACAACTTCTGTATGAGGAAATTTTGAAAAAGAATAGATTTACTAAAGATATGATAGAACTCTGCAAAATTATTATTGACCCTGGGAGGGTAGACCGGGATTGTGTGTGAAACCATACATTGACTTTGAGTGCAAGATCTAAGGGCATCATGTGAAACTAGCAGGCGGATGTTTTTTAAAACCAAATCTAACTACTTCACACAATAGGGAGGCCACCTGTAGAACTCCTTCCTTATCACAGGATGCAGTGGACACAGAATATTTACATGGCTTTGAAGGAAAACTGGATGTTCTCTTAGAAGAGAGATCTACCAGGAGTGTATAAATAGACACAGAAACACCTGTAGGTGGAAAATCCTGAGCTGAAAACTGGTGGGGCTTCAGAGTTTACTCAGAGGAAGTGTAATATCAGCTTGCTCTGTTCTTGCTCTTTTTCTGGACATCAAATTTATGGATGCTGTTTTTTTGATGCTGAATATCTCTTCTAATTTACAAGAGTTTGTTTGGTTGGGTTTTTGCTTATTTATTTGCAGAGGGAAGGCTTTTTTTAAAATAATATTTTTAATAGGAAGAGGAGGGAAACTTCAACTGTAAGCTATTCCTGCCCTGCGTTTGCATATAGCTGTTTTGACGTGATGCTGAGAGAAGCTGAATCTCCATGCAGTCACTTGACAGAAAGAAAGCATTTAGGAAAAATATTTCTAAGGTATACAAGAAGTGAGATGCCTGCTTAAACAGAAGATTGTCATTAGGAATTTTGGCCAATAATGTCCAAAAATTCCCTTGTGCAAGCAAAATTGAATGAAAGACTTTCTCTGTGGAAAGTTCCTTTTAGATGATGTTTCTTATCCAAAATGTTTTCCTTTATTATAAGCTAGGCAAGCTTTTCCATGTATTTATTATAGGACTCTGATTTACCATGTAGTCAGTGGAGAGTCAGTAGAGTGCAAGGAGACGCAAAGCACGTAACATGGTCTTGCTCAGATACCCCTGGAGTAGAGTAGGAAGACAATGTTTCCCAGACTCAAAGGTCTGTGTATGTAAGACTGTACACTGCTTATGGTTTTTCCTGGATGTTGAGATGCAAATTCAAAATTTTTTGAAAGTAACAAATTCTTCAACTGTGTGAAAACTAAAGAAGGTGCTTCCTTGGTACTCTGACCTCCTTATTTTACCATTCTTAAAATTATTCTGTCTCTGCCAACATTCCTGACATTGGCAGCAGACCAGCTTTATCTAGAGCAGAGCATCACAAGACAGCAATAAATGGTAAAGATCATTACAGTGAGAACTTCTTAAAACATTACACTCTTCAATTACAATACTTTATCTGTTGAACCTTCTATATTAATGATCTGCCATCTTTCCAAAATAGAGAGCAGAAGTAGCATGTATTATGGTGCTTGCATTTACCATTAAAATGCAACTTTATAATAAAATATGTAACATAAAAAAAAGTGGAGAGAAAACTATATAGAAAAAAGTAGCATTTTTTTTAATAAAGTATCTTTCTGCTCTCTCTTGCTTTATATTTTGATTGTAAGTTCTTGTAGTGATCAAATGGCATGATAAAACAGGACAGGTCATTTTAAAAGTTAAAAGGATATCAGAATTGCTAACATTTAGGTAGGTGATGCTTCCAGAAAGTCATTGCAGAGTGACTTTGAATTTCTGAGGAAGAATTACTCTCTCAGTCTTGAGGGTTATCTGGAGTAACAACTCCATTAACATCCATAGTATTTTCACAAGAAGGAAAGAGTGAACTCCATGCACTTCCTGTGCAGTGCTTTAGCATATTCCTACACAGAGTGTGGCAAATTGATTTACTTATTAAGTAGGAGTCATAATTAATATAGAGAAGAATAATGTCTCTGATTACGGTCTCTATCATGCTTATCTGGAAAAGAAAGAAAGAGGAAATTATGTGCTAAAGGTAGTAACTCATTTAAACTCATCTTTATTTGCAATGGCAGCTTACTGCCATGCACCAAGAAGTGTGAATATTTATACAGTAATTCTATTTTATCCCTAGACTTTACCAAAAGATATGAGCTCTGCTATGCTAGCCCTTGATGTATGGCCCATGAATACAGCACAGGCATTAACCATTGGGGCCCAGCTCAAGACACTTCAGGATACCTGTCGTAGCTGTTTGTGGAACTCTAAGTGTTTACAAAGCATTGGTTCTCCTTTCCTCTGATGACTTTCTGGGGGAGACATTAGACCAGGGTAGAAGCAAGTTGAAATTATGAGTTCAGAGACAAGGCATTAATTTGTGGAGAATTGCAGTGCTACTTCTTCTCTCAGGTATTAATAGAAAACCTATGTTTCATTACAAACATATACAACAATACACTTTGATTCTTTGAAGGGACCAGATGCTTTGATAGTTTCTGTCAGTGCAAAGCAATTTGTATTGCTCTATACTATTTGGCTCAATCACAGACTGTGTTTTGGTTGTGTTTTGTTGTCAACATATTTGCAGATTTTGCTTTTTGGAAAGAAAGAATTGTGAAGGATTGGTTCTCAGAGTACCCAAGGAAAGAGAGGAAAATGAATACATAATGGCCCCTGGAAGACAAAAAGGGAAAGTTTACTAAAGCAAAACCCAACTACATGATTATCCTTACCTGATACCCACTCACTGTTGTTGCTAAGAAAACAGAGATGAAATTATTTCAGTTTCCTCATTGACATACATGTCTGTCTGCTTTTGGTAAGGAAACAGATCAAAAAAGTAACTGAGGATGTAAGTAATTAGAGGGTGTTGGCTGAACTTCTGAAACTGAAGTATATGACATAGAGGAAGGGAGAGGATGTACCCATGCAGAAACAAAACAGAAAAGCAAAGCTACAGGCAACAGCTCTAGCATATTCATTTCTCTCCTTCATTTACAAGGCAAGGAAGGTGGAGAAAAGTGATTAAAGAAACTCTCCACCTTCTCCTCTCAAAAAACCATCACCAAATGAACAAACAAAAAAACAACAACAACAACAAAAAAAACCAACAAAAAACTCTAAAGAAATTATCTAGAGTTAAGGGACCTGTCTAAACATTGGAGTCCTTGTTCTTTTCTGTAATGGCATTCAGACCACTGCTTGAAAAATGCGTGATAACATTTTATAATCTGTATCCTTGCTAGTGTGAATGCTGCTGCTGTTCTGAGTTTACACCCAGTCTGGAAAATCAATTAAAAACATCTGGACTGTAAATTCCAATTCGTAATGAGGAGCTCCTAATGTTATTGGAAGGGATTTCCTTCTCCTCCTCTTCATGTCTGAACATTTTATTATCTGCAGCGTGGGGTATCTTCTCACTCTGATCTGTGCACACAGCTCCAATTAATGTTAATAGCAATTCCCAGGGTGGAGTAGAAGAAAATATACCACATAAGTTTAATTTCTACAACCTCAGATTCATCTACTGAGTTCATGGACTCTAGCCATTGCCACAGTGTTTAAGACTTACAGATGTCAAGTGCTGAAATAAGCTGACATCTTTGATTGGGGGTGGGGGAGGAGGCGGTAAGTGCAGTGCTATTAGTTTCACTCAGATTTTTCTTTTTTATTAACTACCTTTCTAATTCCTTAAAGCTATTTAAAAGTTTTTCTCAAACTTGGCTGGCATTCTAGACAACAGTAATTTCTCACTATGCCCTATCTCTGTTTTTTTGCTATGGTCTGGGAAGCCCAAATTCACAGGCTAGGAGGCAATGGATAACAAAATATTAAGGTGTGACAGCTTTGTGCCTAATATGAATTTTTCTTTGCTTGTGACTTTGGATAGAGAGAATTAAGAGACAAAAGCCTTTTGAAACTATAAACACATAAGCATTTCACAAAAAAATAAATTTTGGTCGAAAACCAGCCAATTAATTTGTTACTAAGTAATTTTGAAATTACAGCTCTGGCAAGATAGAGACCTGAAATGCTTTCTTAAAATTCTTAATCTTATGCCTCTTTATTTTCTACCCTTTTCCCTAAGAGAATCAAAAATCCAGTAAAATCTGTCAATGCTCATCCTGAATTTTGCTTATCTTCAAACAGAAGCAGTGCTGAGTAAACAGACAGAAAAATTCAATGCAGATCCACAGGTTGCTAGACTAAAAATAAGGAAGTTAAAATAATGGAAGAAAGAAGGGAGAGGATTAATGACTGGGAATTGTTTGCCCAGTTTCTGTGCTACTAATCCTATCATCCCTTCTCCAAAATGGATTGTCTGTACGATAAGTCTTTGCAATGCTGACATACAACATGGCCTAAACATAGGAATAAGAGAGAATTTTATGCTAATTTTATACTTATAGACTTATTAATGTCAGTTTGTGCTCCTGCATCAACAGACACCAAGAGAAAGAAAATTGCTGCTATTTGGTAAAACGTTGCAGTGAAAACAGAAAATTATTTATTCTCTCTCGCATTCTTTCCATTGAGTGGCTATGTTTCTTTTTTGTTTAAGGAAAAAATATAAATATGGTTAATTGGCAATATTAATGAGTAATTTAAAAAAATATCGCTCAGGAGAGTTAAAGGCATTGAAATGTTTTGCAGATTTTGATTCCTTCATGTTTGTATACTTTTCTTTCCTCCCCAGAAAGATAAGCTCTGTGTATTTACCCAGAAGAATACGTACTATTCCAATATTTCTTTGCAAAATTAGACAAATTGCAATTACTGTGAATTTTATAGTTCTACTGAGGTAGGAAGTTACCTCAGTATTAAAACTTTTGAATCTCTCATCAATATTGCCAGTAGGCATATGACCAGTGGGACCTTAAGTATCTGAGCTTCCACACTGATTATTTTGTTGCTTAAAAGTAACAATGTTAGTCCCTAAATAAGCAAACTCACCTAATTGAATGAGCTAAATAACAATGACTTTGGATAAAACGGCACAGTGTGGAAAGTTCTGCTCTTTATCCACTAAAGATTAGTATATTGACTAGCTTTACATTTAACGTGTATCTTTCTGAGATACGTCAAGGCCTGTAGTTGAAAGAGGTTATTAAAAAACCAAAATATATTAGGTTACTGTTTAGTTTTAACAAGGTAAATTATTTAGCTCTTA